>NC_142172.1:18540279-18913720 GCF_029865625.1 Vigna umbellata
TTGACAGCTCTAGAAAAATAATATAAAAAATTAAGATTAAAATCGAGTTTATTTTTTATTTTTCACCTTTTTCATATTTATTTCTTCCTTAAACGAGAAAGCTAAAAACAGTTGACTAAAATATGATTTATTATTAGGAAACTATTTTTTTTTTCGTGTTTCTGTAATTTTTTTATAAACCAGATGTTTATGTGAGAAAAATTGAGTACAACTTAACCGTGTGACGAAGGACATAGACAGAAGTTGAACAATTCATTGAAAGTAGAATTAGTTCGAAAATCACGTTTAGGTGAAGAACTTTTGGTAGAATTGGCCCCAAAAAAACGCAACTAGGAATAGGAAATTTCTACAAGATGAAAACCCAATTGGTAAAATTTCATGAGAAACCTTGAGTTTGACTAAATGCAGAGGAAAAAGTGGTTAAACAAGGAGACAGATGTAATTATAACTAGAATAGTGAAGAGATGAAATTTACCAAGTCAAAAAGAGATGATAAGGAAGAAGACTCAAAAGTCTTCCAAAAATGGAGAATACCAAAAGTGACTAGTGTGAACATTTGAACCTATAACGAGCCCAATTCATGGGTCATTAGGTCAAGGAGTCAACGTTCATAGAAAGGGTCTTTGGATGACTTTCTACACAAGACACATTTTTCTATCTTAACTAATAAGTTTGTAAAAAGTGTATTTATTTTTTAACTAGTAATTTTCAGATAGAATCTTACTAATATAGTTGAGTTATATAACTACAAAGAAAGTTTTGGGTTCTTATAAACACTATGAGAAACGTTAGTAATATGTTCTTTCACATATTAATGGAAATTTATTTAAATTAAAATAAAAAATTGTGAATTCATTGTCCTATTCAATTATTCTCCATAAAAATTTTCTCTAAATTGTTAACTGTTCTCTAATGTTTATTTTACTAAAGAAATGCGGTGGTGTTGGTGTTTTTGGTTGGCAAAATTGATATTTGTTTTCAGAAAATAGTTTCATTTTTTAATTTGTTAATATTTAACTTTTTTATTTAATTTGAGTTCTTATTCTTATTTTTAATTTTTCATTTGACTGTCCATTAAAGCTTCTAAGTCATTATTATTAATAATAAAGAAGAATTATAAGGTGGATGTATCTGATTTTATTTTTTAATGGAAAAGTGTCCACTTTTCCCTTTTATATTATCTTCGATTCTTCTTTTTATCAATTTTTTTCTCGAATTCTTCACATCTCTTTAGATTTTGCTACAATTTAACCTAATTTCAGCAACAAGCTTACAAATGTCAAAAAGAAATATTTATTGTTATCCTTTGATAATATTAAATCCAATTTATTAACAAGTTGTGTTAATAAATAGACCAGTATTGAATTTGATTTCTTAAACAGGTGAATATTTAGTTTCCATTTTTCAAAAATAGTAACTTTGTTCTTTCTATTCTTTATATTTAGACATAATTCTTGATTCTGACGAAACTTAAACTACTAGATGTTAAAGCAAGTTCATCGATCATAAAAAAAAATGGAAGACTATATATAAAATCATCAAGTTTAAGCTGTAAGAAGCAAGAGTAACTTCAATGAAAAAGTAGACACCTAAAACAATTAATCTGAAGAAAAATTTCAGGGGTCCAAATCAACAGGTTGTACAGCATTTCTTGATCTGCTTCCATGTCCAAAAGAAAAGAATGATCTCTTCACTCTGTCATTGCCATCACAGGCTTCAACTGTGTTAATCTCATGAACATGTTCATGCTGTTGTTGTTGCTGTAAAACCTGCTGAATTGCCCCATAAAACTTTCTATCCACTGATGAATCCATGGAAAAGGACCTCCTCATGGCTTGAACTGATGAAAAGCTTTCACCTTTGGCTCTGATGCCAATACACTCATCTCCCAAGCTGATCACTTTATGAAGCTTCTTTGCATTCTTCTGTGAAGAAACAGCAATGGTAGGTAAATCTTGTCTTCCTTCCAGGTTTCGGTCTCTATCGAGTTCACCATCCAAATCAATCACAACAAAACCTTCATCACTGACATTGTTTTCAATGTTTTGGCTTTGGTCTTGAGATGAAGGCCTTGGAACGAGAAGGTTTGGTTGGTCAACATGGACCTGACTTGTCAAGGACACAATTCTTCTGCAGAGAGGGCAATGAGTGTTGTTCTGAAGCCAAACATCTATGCAATCAATGTGAAAGACATGGCTACAGTTTGGTATAACCCTCAGCTTCTCATCTTGTTGAAACTCACTCAAGCAAACTGCACAATCATCAAGGTTGCTTCTTTCACCAAAGTTTGTATCCCCTTTTTCTGGCTTGTAATGAATCACAGGGATTAACCTGATAACTGCTTCCTCTAGCCCTCTTGGCTCGGATCCAGCAGATGGATCTTCACCTTGTCTGGACAGAGAAAATAGTCTTGTGTGATTAACATGGGGCCAACTGAAGCAGCACTTGACAACTAACATGTAGTAGCCTATAAGGAAGAAAGTTGTGAACATCATTCCTAGCACAAGGATTGCTAAGAGGGGAAGATTTGAACCAGAAGGATGAGGAATATCATGATTTGGAGGAACTGTGCAAGGTGAATCAGCTTGTATTGGTAAATGAAGTAGGTGTCTTTGGCTAACAAAATCCATATCAGATTCTGCTAACAAAAGGGTTATCTTATATCTTGGAATTTCTCACATGAATCGAGTCTTATCACACTTTCCCTGCAAAATCTTTAGTATATGCTTAATGCACTAACTGAAGTAGGCCATGGTTTTTCCCCAAATCCGAACAGAAAATGGGAGTGGTTGGAGAGTAAAGAGGAATGAAATATAGGGTAAGTAGTGAGAACAGAGAAAGACTAAGAAGACTTATAAACTAGGGGATGGTAGAGAAGAGACGTGAGAGGGTTTGAAATTCAATGAAAAACTGTTGTCAAACCAAGTAAAATTTCTAACAACGGTATTGAAGATTCCATATTTACTATATAACAAATTTGTAATATATAAATAGATACAAAAAGAGACTTAAAATATATAAAATATATAAAATATATATCTATTCTTTTATGATAGCAGTCTTTGTAAGTTTTAATGTTTCTGTAAGTTGCTTTTACAATCATTTAATGATGATGTGATAGGCTTTTTAAATTACATCAAAAGAGTTATTGTTTCTGACTAGAAATAAATTTGGTCATATTTACCAAAGCTAAAAATATTTTTGTTTCCTAAAGTTATGCATGACTTGGAATGTATTTGGTGACTGTCCAATATGTAGGGTAACGTATGGTTCAGTTTTTAACGAAGGGTCTGTAGAGTGAGTGGTGGTCCAGCTAGAATGGTGACAGTGGTTCATCAATGACCAAGTCTTCACCAATGAAACTATCTGTTGACCTCAACAACACAGAGTGAAAAATGTGTCAAAGTCTTCAGTTTGAAAGTATGAGGCCTTCTGAATTCCTTCATTTCTGAATTATAGAAACGAAATTAAGTGACCCATGTTAATGAAAGAATGAGTAAATAATTGGAAGGTGAACGATGCAACTTGCAGCATTGAATATACAGCACCTTGTGGAGTGAATATGTGACAGACATTGAGTATTCAAGGTTTGAGATTTCTTGGTCATTGTTGTTTTTGCAGTTTTCATAAAAATGAACATACTGGTTTGGTTTGGTTACTGGGTGATTTTCTCCTTCAAAACTAATGTTACCAATGCACCCATTTATGAACATTTTCTTGTTTAAAATTAAAATTGTCTATGCAGCAATCAGAGTCCGAATTCAAAGTCCTGCATATTCCACAACCTTCCAATTCCCAGATGTGTGTTCTTATTGACATCTACAATAGTTTTGAAAGTCACTAACTTTCTTGAAGTAGCTTCAATTCCATATAGTGGGACTCCTCTAAATCTCATCCATGCAATTTTTTTCTTGGAAGTCTTCCAACTGAACTAAGGTAATATCCTGTAAAAGTAATTGCTTATAACCATTTGTATCTTGAAATATCGATTGAAAAATAGAATTATTTGATAATTTTCGTTAATATATAGTTTACTAACTTGTATAACCTCTTAAAGTGTATCAAATTTTAGTAGATAAAAAAATTTTTATTCATAAAAAAAAACATACTTTAAATATATGAGTATTTTAATAATTTTTATATACTATTTGTTTTCTTATAATATTTAATTTCTATAAATTAAGAATTAAACAGAAGTACATGAATTATAATTTAAATTAAGAGAGTTTTAATTATAAAATATTTTATACGACTACACAAATTTATAATTTAAATTAAATATTCATTAATATCTTTTTTAAATTGGTAAATAGACAATACATTTGTAAATTATATAATATTTTTCAAAAAAGTCTGCTATAATTTTAGTAAGAATATCTACTCATCAAACTTTATATTATATATTTGAAAATTTCAAATTATTTTTATCAAACCTTTCCTTGATGAAAAAAATATCAATCTATAAGTCTTTGATATCTTCTACAAGTCTTTAATATATTTCCTTATTAGTTAGAGTTCGATCTTCCTCAACACACAACTTCAATCTCCCTTTAATTAGAGAATTTGTTGTTTTGCATATTGTCATCCTAATTTCTTTCAATAAATTCAATGCAAACTTTTGTTAAGAGAGAAAAATATCCAATTTTGATCTCGAGGTCTCAATTCCAATAAAGTACATACTTTAAAGACCCAATGTCCTTCGTCTCAATTCCTTTGTTATCTTTCAATGTCTTGAGTTCTTCTAAATTATTTCTCGTAACTATTATGCATCAACCTAAACAATAAAATTGTAACATTTTCATGTTTTGTTTCTTTAGAAACAAAGTATGATCTTGGTTGCTATATGGATATACAAAAGTAAGCATAGACTCAGTGAATTTACCAAACCATATTTGTGGTGATTGCTTTAGTTTGTGTAATGACTTTTTTAAACATACCTTATTCCTACGAGGATAAATGACTTCTTTAAACATACCTTATTCCTATGAGGATATGATATTCCACATCTTTTTTATAGCTCCATGTAAACTTCTTTATATAATTGTCCATGTAAGAAGATTTTTTTTCACATCCAATTGTTGTAAGGAACAATCAATGTTTACAATTAAAGATTATAATAATTGAGTTAATTTTGGCTATGGAGCTAATGTTTTAGTGTAGTATATTTCATATGCCTGTGTATACTCCTTTGCCAGTAATCTAACTTTGAATCTCTTAATTGTACCATCTACATTAGATTTCATATAATACATCCATTGACATCGTGATTTCTTTCCAATAGATAAATAAGTTTTGTCACTTTTTGCAATCCAAACATTACAATACAAAGTTGAAGTGTTATTTAATCAAATACATTTGGAAATAATTTTATAATGTAACCAAAAGATGCATGTCCTAAAAAACTTATGACATAATAAAATATTTTGCTTTTTTCTCACTTCTTGACAAAGCTTCTCTGAATATTTTTATGTCAAATTTAGATAATACAACATTCCTTGCTTAATAGCATGATGTCTTTCTCATTTTAATGTTTTTAAAAACATAAAAGTTAGATCAAAAAATTACAACACATAACAGAGCTCTTGGTTATTTGAAAGACTGATAATAAGTTATATTTTAAAGAAAACATGATTAACACCAAAGTTTAGGTTGTTCAAAATAGAGACAATTCCTTCTAATAATATATAGTGACTTTACTACAGTTGTTTGTGGAAATACTTTTTTACGAAAAAGGTTCAAGATTTTTAACGTGTCCAACATAAAAGAAATGCTTACAACATGCAAAGTTAATTATCCATACATTATTCAAAACAATGAATGTTCTTATTAAGGACTTACGATTAGAATTATCACTATCTATATATAATTGTATCTAACATTATGTCTGTCTTTGTCGTTCTTTTCTTATTGTTAGTTATTATAACAATAATTGAATTTTTTGAAATTGTTTTTCTAACTTCCTTGTCATTATAGCTTGACAATGAAAAATCATATGTCGTGTGATTCTAACATTGTTTATTGGATTGTTTCTCTCTAAATCAATGTAGAACATTTTTCTAAATCAGATGTCACTTCCTTAAACAATATTTCTTCATAAACTTACTCAAAATCATCTTATATAATCTAATGTTGAAAGTCTTACATCGACTAGAGATAAGACCAATTCATAGTTTATAAGTAGATATAAACCTCACCATATAAGCCAGTTTTGTGGGGGTTGAGTTATGTTTAAAGTCCACTTCTAACACCTAATAAGGAATATATACACCTTCAATATTTTGATTAACTTCTTATATTGATGGTGTAATTCTCATAATGTCAACCAACTGTTCATAATATTTAGTTAAGGTTTTATTATTTTTGTTTTGTAGTGATTTTCTTTTGATTCAAGATAAACACTTGTAACTTATCACTTTCATCATATGACACTTTTGACAAAGCATTCCAAATAAAGAGAGACTGGGTAACCGCAATTACCTTTTTATAATTTTTACTTCTCGGACATCAACAACCATTTTTTCATTTTTTGGTTTTCAGCATATTATTTTTCATGTCCCATATCTTCTTCTATTGGATGCTTTATCACCCTGCAAATGTAGGAGAATTATTTCTCTATCTATGATGAGCATCTCCATTAGTTGTGGATTTTTGTTTCATTTTATGATTTTTATTTCATATATATTATTATACAAATACTTTGTTCTTAAACATTTTACTGCTACAAATCAAGAGCTAAACAAAGGAGTCTACAAACAATAACAAAATTAAAGAACTTCTAATTATACAATATTTTTGTCTAACTATATACAAACTTATAAATTAGGTAATCAAACATCTTTTTAAAATACCCGCACGATACCCGCTTAAAAAATATACACGAGTATTTTAAAATCCGCGGATACATGTAAATACCCGCAGATATTTAAAAAAAATATATTTTTATAAATTATTAAAATAAAATTTAAATAAAATTACAAAAAATATATAAAATATAATATAAATTAAAATTTTATTTTAATTAAATTTAACCTTATAAAATATAAATTAATATTGATTTTAATTAAATTTAACTTTATAAAATATAAATTAAATTTTTACTTTTATTTTTTTTTGGGTAGCGGATATCCGCGAATACAGATAGTATAATACCCGCACCTAACCCGTTTATAAGCAGGTATGAAAATGTTCGCTACCGACAACCCAATGGTACTAAATATCCGCAGGTACCAACTATCCGTTGCGGATTTTATCCACGACTGTGAATTTTTTTGTCATCCCTACCATATGATCATACAGTAAAAAAAAAAGAAAATATATATATATATATATATATATATATATATATATATATATATATGTATGTATGTATGTATTATTAGGTTTTGGGTGTTATAAAACAACAAGAAAGGAGAGGAAACCAACCATTTGACTACACTTAATTACCTATCAACAAATACAACTATAGGTAAGCACGTGTTTGACATTTCTGATTGTTTGTTTTTTCTTTAAGATGAGTTATTTCCTTTGTGAATTGATGACTGCATATATATGGAATCGAGGAAACAAAAAAAAGGATTAAAGTGAAAGAGTTTGAAAGCAACCAAGAGCCACCTCCTTGACCATCCAGATACAATGGACGCTCTACTTTTCAACGTGAACCACACGAGACAACATCCTTCATCGTCACGTGCTAACACTTTACTATTTTTTCCACATTTAACAACGATATTCTTATTATACTTTACTTTTTATACACATTTTTTGTGGAAAAAACCCCCTCAGTAACTCTTATTTCTCCTCCATTTAAGGTGAAAAACACTCATCTTTTCACATGCCTCGTCGTAAGGAGAAAAACATAGTAAAAATCAAAGAAAACAAGTAAAAGTTAACGTTGAACTTAAACGTGTTTGATTAAAGGCAAACATAAAAAACAATCAATACAAATATTACAATATAAATCTATAATTTACTAAATTATTTTCACTTTATCTCCCCTCAACTAAATTTATCAACTTTTTTTATTTTACTATTCTCATTTCTCACCAATCATGTCTCAACAAATCAAAAGTCATAAAAGCAATGAAAATAAATAAGTTATAATATATTACTAGCATTTGTGACATAATACATATGATATGACTCAAATAGGGCATGCACACTAGATAGTTAAGAACACGGTTATATATATGTTGACGTAATATAATAACAAAACTAAAATCAGAACATTACATAAAACTAAATGCTACCAATTTATAAAAACTAAAAACTAAACTTATTTCATATATATTCTTCCTCCAAACTCAATTATACGAAAAGAAAGAGATACTGTAAACAAAGTTTACTTGCTTTAACCATATCATAAAAGAAATATGCTTCAATTAATTGAAATTTCATTTACAATATTTTTAATTTTATTTATATCAATAACACTTTATGGAGAAAAAAAATCAAATCCTTCAAACTCAAGACATAAATGAAATTAGGCAACCTATACCCTGATCAAGAAAATGAGTTGATATTATTGATTTCATTATTTTTCTTCTACAGTTTCCTTCGTTTAAACTCTGATATGAAATAGAATCATATACAATTAATTGAATCATAAGTCGAAAAAAATATATTTAAATAAAGGGAAAGCAGTATGTAAAGTGTGAACTATTAGATTTTTTTCTTCTTGTAATTAATTTTTTTCAAATATGGTTAATGTGAGATGATATATCAAATAATTTGTAAGTAATAAATAATTGAAAAGTAACATTGTTTATATTTATGTGAGTGTGGAGGAAGCTTCCACCTTGAGTCCTTTGCACATGTCACAATAACACATGGTTAGAAATATTGCATATGCATATATACTCTTCAAAGTGTCTTGCACAGAAGGAAGAAAACATATGATCCATGGAAGAAGAAGGTTCAAAGGGAAAAGCGAAGGATGAAGAAGAGCATGTAAAGTACAGAGGAGTACGTAGAAGGCCATGGGGAAAATATGCAGCAGAGATTCGTGACTCAATGAAACATGGTCAAAGGTCGTGGCTGGGAACATTCACCACAGCAGAGGATGCTGCTAGAGCCTATGACAGAGCTGCATATGCCATGAGAGGTCCCTTTGCAGTCCTCAATTTTCCCGATGAATATCCTCCTCCGGCTCCGACTGTTTCTTCATCATCTTCTTCTTCGTCTTCTTCGTCTTCTTCGTCTTCGTCTGTGTCCACTTCAAGCCATGGACACGTGGAAAGAAGGGGAAGGGAAAGAAATGAGGATGAAAATCAAGTGTTTGAGTTTGAGTACTTTGATGACAAATTGTTGGAGGAGCTTCTTGGTTATGATGAAGACAAAAGTAAGCATGGGAAGTGAAACATGGTACATGTATACAGTTTTACCTGATACAAGGTATGTCTGAATATATATATATATATATATGTTTTTTATTTTTTCCAACGGAGAGGTTGAGAAAAACTGTTCTAAACTTCGTATATCTATCTATAACCATGTGAGACATTACCTTTAAGGTTGTAATGTGTAATGTGGATGTGAGTTTATATTTGGGATATAGTGTCAGATTTTTTTTTTAGGGAGATATTATGTGAATGCTTAACTCGTATTTAGATTTTGAAGAGATTTTTCTTGTTCATATAATGTTGTAGAAGTTTTTTTTTTTCTTTTTATGGATGAAAAATTGTTGTGATCTCCAAATTTTAGCAGTTAGGGTTGATCAAGTAAATTCTATGTTTTTTCCTTATTATATTTGTCGTTTGCTGAGAAATTTTGCTTTTATTGGGAAGTGAATATTAGTGATATCTGTTGTGTAGTACTTTCTCTTGAGTCTTCCAAAATTTTGTATGTGTCAAGTATGTACCCATGAAATTATGTACTCTAATGGTATCATTTTTTTCTTCTTTTACTCTTAATAAGAATTGTGAAACTATATAATCCTTAATTAATGAAACAAAAACATTATTTATGTTACATTAATTTCTGAAATAAAATAATTTAATTAAACACATCTGTCAATTGATACTAAAATAAAAATGTTATATATGAAAGCCAGAATAGAAAATAAATTATCAAAGGCTAAAAAATGCAACAATTTATTAGGAAAAAAGAGCACACAAATTTAGTTTACTTGATCCTTAAGATGCTATTTAATAGACAGATTATCATTTAACAATATATGTAAATAGTAGAGATTAAAATAGAAATAAAAAATGTATAGATTTGAATTCTTACTTTATAACTTATGTGGGAGTTAATGTTTCCTCTGTTTTTTTGTGTGGTGAAGTTTAGCAAGTTTGAGAAGCAGACCATGCATAAAATTTGTCTTCAAAAAGAGGAGACTTTGATTAAGTTTGTGTTCAAATGATTGATCACTCTGTTCAAATGATATATATATATATATATATATATATATATATATATATATATATATATATATATATATATATATATATATATATATTTGCATAACAATAACTTATGTAATCTTTTAAATATACATAACTAATAGAAATAATTTAGGAAGAAATATGCTTGATGAGGAGCATAATTTAGATGATAAGGTTTGGACTAGGGATTGAGTGACCTATATGTTAAAAGTTGGCATTCAAAACTTTATATATTATATATATTTGCATAACTGGAAACAATTAATGTCACTAAAGGTTACAGGTCTATCCTTTTATTTTATAAAATAAAAAATGTTAAATATGTAGGTTTGGGGTTTTCACTGCTGAGGAGATAAAGTACAAATTCGTTGAGAAAAAATAAATTGGCACAATAAATAAAAAGGCAAAAAAAACAAAGGAATTGAGACTAAGATTTTTTCTAACAAATTCATTTTTTTTCCTAAGAGAGTGAAGAAGACAAAAAAAATTAATAATTATAATAATAATATAATTTGCTCAACAATAGTGACAAAATATCAACAATTTCAGCACAGTTATTTCTATTTGGTTATGATGAAAAAATTAGATCGTTTTCCTTTTCAATAGGACATAAGAAAACAAAAGTATATTGGATTCAAACTTAAAAAATAGAGAGGAAAACAACAAAACTCAATTTGAGCTCTTAAACAACTTTTATCCATCCTTAGTTCTTATAATCAAATCATATTTCAATTTTAGGGTTTAACATTAATAACAACTTTAAAACCTAAGCTAGAACAATATTCATTTGTTATAATTTTAGGTATGATTTATATTTTTTCAAATACATGTCATTTATTATCATAATCATTCTCATATTTTCTCTCACTCTCTCTTTCTCTTTCTCTCTCTCTCTCTCTCTCTCTCTCTCTCTCTCTCTATATATATATATATATATATATATATATATATATATATATATAATTGAATAAATATTATTCAATTATAATAAAATTTAGGATTCAAACATTTATTTTCAAAGATATTAAATGACTACCTTTTTCATCAACTTTTTTAGATGAGTGGAGGTTTGAAGCTAAGGAGGGAAGTCTTTTAGGATTATTCCTATATGTGAGAAAAATCATCATCCAACAAGAAGAACCTTATGTTTGCCTAGCGAGAATGATATTTCATTCTCTCAAAGAGAGGGTATACCTATTCGACGAGAAATTACTTTTCAAAAATTGTTTATGTTATAAATATTTAATATAATTTAAAAATAAATAAATAAATAATCCTATTGTTATTAATATTTTTATGGATTATTAATTTTGTGAATAAATACTATTTATATATTAATGATTTTTAACTTTATTACGAATTATTATCAAATTTAATATGATGTACTCTTATCTATTTTTTTCTACTTATAAATACTACCTATTTGAAGGAAAAAAATGATAACAAAACAAGAGTTTATATAAAATTGTTTTCAGTCTTGTGTTTTTTATTATTTTTAAAAAAATTGGTGTTCATAATATTCAGACATTCTTTTCTACGGTTTTCTTTCTAAAGACCGCCTTTTGCATGTCTTAACCTGGGTTCATTTTTTTCTTATTTACAATTTTATCTTATATTCTTATTTTTGTTGTAATAAATGTTTTGCTTTATCAATTTTCATCGGTATCTTATATTTTAAGTGTTTTTATAATAACATTTATAAAAGAATTTGTAACACTTTTAGAAATGTGTCATTTAAAGGATAAATTAATTGACTTAAATCTGTTAAATAATCTATTATTTCACGATCTATCATGGAAACATAAATTATTACTTTAGATACTCATAGAGATAAGATTTCTTAAAAATATACCTCTTATTTCAATGCATTGTGAGAAGTTTTATATGCAAAAAATTTAATGAAACACAAGTCTATTAGAAACTGAATTATCTATAATGGTATTGTTTTCTTCACTTGTTAGGTCCAAAAGAAATTTTGCGGATCCGCTTAAAAGGTTGATGCATCAACAAATGAAGTCATCGAGGAGAATGAGACTAAAGTCCATAAATTAGTTGCAATAATGAACACCGATCTCAACATGAATGGCAATACCATAGAATGGGTAATAATGAAGTTGTTGTTAAATAAAGTACATAACTGATTTGAATAAATGTAATGTCTCATTCCTACAAGGAAGTACACTATAAATTATGACTATAATAAGGTTGAGGTATGTGAATTATCGTGCTTATTTTTAAAATACTTCTTAATAAACTTAATAACAATTAGTGTAGGGGTGTGAGTCATAAAACATCTTTTGAGGGTTGACCTAATCAGTGTGATGATGGGCCCGTCATTGTGAGATAAGGACAAGTCTCTAAGCGACACTCATGAAACAAAATATATGCATAAGGTCGTAATGTGCAACCACTAATTAGAACATAAAATGAACACAAATATGTGTTATTTACTAAAATCCGGTTAAGGATGTAGCTCAAGACGCATTTTCTTAAGTGAAAACTTATAAGCACAAGATGTAAGATTCAAATCTAGAATGTTCCTTATGCTAAAATACAATATTTTGTTTTAAAAGATGATATGTTTTGTTTTATTTTGTTTTTTAAATTATGGGGAAGATTGTTAGAAGCATTTAATATAATTTAAAAAATAAACAAATAAATAAATCATTTTACGTTCCTAATGTTTTTTATGGACTATTAATTTTATGAGTAAATACTATGTAAGGAAGAATCGTTTTTAATTTGATTACGAATTACTATAATATTTATTACAATTTACTCTTATTTACTCCCTTTTACTTATAAATATTACTTATTTACATGAGAAAATGGACAATAAAAATAACTTATATAAACCTTTTCAATCTTTTTCCTTTGTATTGTCTTTAAAACATTGATCTTAATGGGTTTAGATATCATTCCAGATATCATTCCGTACACTCGATCATTTGATAGGTTGTTGTATAGTAAGAGTGTTTTCTCTTTAAAAATAGTGTTTAAAAATAGTGTTTTGTGTGTTTCAACTCAAGCTTTTTCTAATTATTTCCTCATTTATAATTTTATCTTATATTTTTATTTTTTTTATAAGAATTGTCTAGCTTTATCAATATTCATCTTTGCCTTATTATTATTATTTTTATTATTTATTTATTTTTTATTATCTTTTCTAACCATTTAAATTTTTGAATGAAAAAGTTTTTGGGAGGAAAATTGAACCTAAGATGAAGAGAAGGATAGAGACAGAAGGCAATTCTAGAATCACTTCCACTTCAATCATACCATTCTCCTTTGTCATTTTTTGTGTTCCACACGTGTACCAGGAGTAATTAACTGCCCCATCAACATGGTTTGTCGAGCACCAGATGATCGACATGGTTTATCACCAGGTGTTCGACATCAACATACGAATGTCACTGACTGTCGATTACCAGGTGCTCGACATCAACCCGTAAGTGCTCGACATCAACATGCGAATGACACTGAGTGTCGATTACCAGGTGCTCGACATCAACCCGTAAACACTTATGATGTTAAAAGTCGACCGCTGGTGAATTCGGGTATCCTATGGTACACATTATGGTTAGATGTAATGAATATTCTATTGATTTAGTTTCATCTCTGCAATATAAATTTCTTCATGACTTCTGTGGTTTTCTTTGTGCATGTTGTATGATTGATAATCTATTCTTTTAGTTGTATCTAAATATTTAAAAAGGCTTAGAACTTAATTAAAGATTAAAGAACTTAAATATATGATTCTAGATATAAATTATTATCTTAGACATTCTAAACGTACCTATTCCTAATACGTGTAAAATTAATTAAGAGAAATTTTACATATGATTTAGAGTTTGTCTAAGAGAAATTATAACTAATGAGTTTGTATTGTGACTTTAAGTTATGTCATATATACACACGTGTGTATGTGCCTATATATATTAATGTTATTGCTTAAAGTTAAATGCATTGAGTTAAATTCATAAAATATAATCCAACATTTATTTCAATATATAGTAATATAAGTTACAATAACTCAAGATACAATAACTCGTCAACAATCCATAGGTTAAAAAAAATATATTTTTCTCTCAAGATATAACAACCCGTCAAATCAATTAAATGCAGTGAAGAATTTCCAAATCTTACTAACACTAGTATTTTAAAAGACAACATAAAACAAAAGACAGAACACTTCTACGAGTTACAATGTTTGTTGTGATTTTTTTTCTCATGTAAATAGATTAAATTTATAAATAGAAAATAAAAAATAGTAAATAGAAATAAATATAATTTAAATAAAATAATAAATAGTAATAAATCAGATTTCAATAAAATAGTAAATAATAATAAATCTTATTAAATAAAATAAATATAATAAAAGTAAAAAAATATTTACCTATAAACAATATTTATTCAAAAAATTAATAATTCATAAAAATATTAGTAAAAGTAGATACATTATTTATTTATTTTTTAAATTATACTAAATATTTTCAATATTATATATATATATATATATATATATATATTATCCTTTATTAGAAACCATAATAACCTGTGGTTTTTTTGGTTATGTATATGGAGACGTTGACTCAATTTAGTCTCCTAATTTTGATTTAATTATTTTAACCAAATTTTATTAAATTTATTTGATGTTTCAAATATGTTTCATGATAATATTAAAGATTTATGTTAAATAAGAAACTAATTTATAATATTAAACAAATTTAACAAAATTTGATTAAAATAATTAAATTCACGTATTTCTAAAGATGAAAAAGTAAATTAAATTAAAATTTTAAAAATAATTTGTATGGTACTATAGGATCCAATCGGTAAGCTACACAATAAGTTATCGTCGACGACAAACACGACATAGTGACCGAACGGTTTTCTACGTATATTCAAGACTGTTCAATTTATTCATTAAATTATAAGTTAAGAAGGTGAAGTGTGTCAGGACCCTTAATTTCTGTAGAGAAAGTGGAAGCCAGGTGGAGGGGTGAGAATATAGAAATTTAGAAAGTGGAAGACAGGTGTGAGCAACAGAATGGACCGATCGGTTTTTTACGGTAGTATATAAAGAAAAATTTTAAAATCTGATGCCACTCTCTACATGCAACTTATCTTTCTAAAATTCTGAAACCTTCTTTTCTCCTCCTACTCTGTAACTTCTCTCTAAATTATCCTCCTTTTCTCTACAAATTCTCACGTTCTCCTCCATCTGATCATCAATCAGATTGTGTCTGAAGCTTTCTGGGTGGCAAGAGTTCTCTTTTCAACGATCAAGTGGTGGTTTGAGCTGGTATGTGTTTCTTATTCTGAGAAAGTCTAGTTTCTGGCACATGCAAGCCAAGTTTCTGTTTGCATGTATTTATCTTCTTCTTCTTCTTAAATTCTGATCACATTTCTGGTCTTGTGGTTGGTCTATTTTTCCTTAACTAGTAATCTTAGGTTCTGAGACTTTTGGGTAGTGAGCAAGTTCTTCACTGTGAGTGTTCTGTCCAGTTAAGAGGTAAGGGAAGCTATTTAATTTAATTGTTTGAGTGATGATTCTGTGTTTGTGTGAAATTGAATGATTTGATGATTTGGTTATGTTATATGAAATGTTGTGTTTATAAGTTTGGTGATCCTATATAATTCAGCAGAAGTTCTGCAGAATTATGCAGAAAACCTGAGTGTTCGGTCTTGACTGCTCGGTCATGGTCAGTCAATAATTCATCAATAGAGTTAGATTTTTTAAGTCTTACCCATGTATGGCCGCTCGGTCTTAGGTGAGTGATTGACATCCTAGTGGTTTATGATTCTGTAATAATGACCAGTCTTATCGGGTTGGGTAGTCTCTTGTTAGTGATCGTTCTTATACTAGTGTTAGACCTCATACTTGTATTAGGCTTAAATGCATTCGATTATAATTGGATAGTAGTTCCTGTACATAGTTCGGTTATATTGTTGTAACGCTCGGTTTCTTAAAAGTGTTAGATTTTATAAATAGTATTTAGAATCAACCTTAAGTGTTTGGATCAAACTGTTAGAGGTCGTCTTAGGTTATAGCGCTCGGTTTCGTGTTAGTATTTTAATTAGCTTTAGTATTCGGCCATTTCCTCAACCTTACCCAGTATGGACCGTTTGGTCCTATTCTTTAGATAGTGAAATACCGTTCGGTCTTACACTAAGAGTTCAGTTTGATTTATAAGTATTCAGTCTAAGTTTAAGTGTTTGGTTTTCTTCTATGAATGAATATTTGATATTTTCACTATGTGACTCTGATTATTTGAGATAATAGTATTGATATAATGTGTATGGGGAATTTTATGGATATTCCAATAAGTTATATGTTTCATGTAATGTGGAAGAGAATTCCAAGGAGGAATGTCTCAGTGTAATGGGTATTGATGTGGTAAAGTATGAATACAGACAGTGAAATTCACGGAGTTTATCCTGATATTCTGATGATTACCAATTCTCAAGTAGAGATGGGTAATGCATTGTGTGAGAATGACAGGAGGTCCTAGCCCATAGGTTCTTGGGTGAGTTATAACGAAATAACATTAGGTGGTAGTTGATGGTTTTCCAGTTATTACGCCATCCGGGTGCAAGAACGGCCTCAAGCTACGTATTCATACGATCCGGATGGTCGAGTCAGATGTGAGGTCTATACATGAGTATTACGATCGATCTTAACTATATAAACGTTTAATTTATATATGTTTGCTTGTGCTTGGTTTTAATCTGATGTAGCAATCAGTTTTGCATTGTTTGAACTTGTAGAAACTGTATGTATGAATATTAAATTAAATTACATTAGCTTGCCCTTATTTTCTGTTTGTCCATGTTTTCGTTCGGTTTTTCTCTTGCGATGATCACCTTTTGGGTGTGAGCAGAAGGGGAAGAGTGTACGTTGGAGCAGGAATTGGGCTGCGAGGATCCTGGAGTGTAGTTTATGACCATTCAGTCATAGTATTATGTATAGTTTTGGGTGAACCGTTCTGTCACCGCTATAACCTTGTATTGACCGATCGGTTATGATCTTAGTTTTATAATATTATAGGTAGTGTTTTGTAAAGTATTAAATTTTATGGTTATTTTGTAATAACTGTAAGGTTAACTTTATTTTCGAGTTATATCATATTATTAAATGATGACACCTGTATATAGTTTTATGTTATATTTTTGGGATGTTACAAAGTGGATATGTGAGTGTTGGACTGTAATTGGGCCAACGCGAACATTAATGTATTGGACCAATATCAATTTAAGGTCCACGAAATATCTATGTTATTGGACCAACATCAATTTAAGGTCCACGAAATACCTATAAATATAGGGGTAAGCTATAGAAGTAATGTTAGCTTAATTGAGTTTTGATACTTAACTATGAATAAAGTTCATTGAATAAAATTTGACTTGAGCATTAGAGTGCCTTTAGCATGTATCCACTGTTCGGTTTGGACTTGAATAAGTTGGAGCAAATTCAGAAGAGAATATGATAACAGAAAAGATGTGTCTCTCGTATCTACTCATAACATAATCTAATTTTATTTTTTATTTTAAGATACTAAAATCATATTTAATTTTTTTTATTCGCAAATAAATCAGAACTGTGGTGAATGAAGTTATTCGTTAATGGAATTGTTGTTATAATGTTTCAAAGGGTTCATTATGAGTAGTATGCTATGGTCAGATGAGGAAATGTGATTTCATGATTAACATGTGCATGAAAGTTCAACGTGTTTCACGTAAGAGAAAGTAACAAAACCAGTGTCTGGTTTTCAATCAGTGCACAAGTCAATTCCACTGTTCCTAAGTTTGAATTATCACAAACATAATCTCTCTCAAAACCAATTCAAGTCTAGGATAATTATGATTATAATTTCTTCCAAGATATTTGATAAAACATTTAAATAATGGATTCATTCTGAAATATTCACTTATTTATGTATATTCTATTCTTGTTCATCACTGGTTCATTCCTTTTTAATGAATTTTATTAGATCTGAAAATAAAAATCCTTTTTATTATATCAGTTTCCAATCGATGGTAATTAATCAACGTATACGTACTAGTTAGACAGATGTTACCAAAAAATGTCCGTTTAAAAGAAATTCATATTTAATATTAAAAAAAAAATAGATCGGAAAACAAAAATGTCAATTACAATATTAATAATGAGATTATCGAAAAATATTAATTTTATAATCCATAATTATATTAAAAAGTATATTTTAAAATTAACTCAAAAATCTATAATTAGGATATATAAAATTTCTACTTATTTACATATAAATGTTTCTTATCTCTTTTATGTATATTTAGGATATATATTTTTGAAACTTAGAATTAGATATTTATGTAATAACAATTCAATAGCGGATGCTATAATAAATTAAATAAATAATAAATTTCATTAAAACAGACTTTAAATAATATGATATTATATTAAGAAATAAAATTTAAACCTACCTTAATTTAAAAAATACGAGGGAAGTTAGATGAAAATTTGTATTATAAATTTATTTTTCTTTAATATCTCCAACTAATTTTGACGAGTTAATGTCTAAACTTTATAGAGTGAATATCATAAAATTTAATGTTTTAATGTAAAGAGAAATGACATTTATGTATAACTTTGTGTTAGATTATTCTTTTCAAAGTCTTTTTCTTCTTAAAATAAGTAAATAAAACATCTGTCTAATAAAAAACAAATTGGTAATGTGTTTAGCAAATAAATAATTACATTAGTAGAATGTTTTCAGGTTTAAATATGGTTTTGCTACTTATTAATTATTGAATTTTATTTTTTGTTCATAATACTTCTTAGTTTTTTTCGTTTCTAATAGTTTTTGTTTCTGTTTAATTTTTAGTTTCAAAAGTAAAAAGAATAATAAAGTATTTTGATATTAATATTTGATTAAGACTCTATTTCTTAAATTATAACTAGATTTTTTTTTCTAAGTGTAAATTGAAGGCAAATGGCAACAGATGCTGATCCAGTTATTGAAAAATGAACTTGTGTTTTAAAGTGACATGAGTTTGAGCTCATGCTGATGTAAACCTTATTAAAGAGTAAATATAAAAATAAATAGGTTTTAAATAAGTGGCTATAATATTAGTTTTGCTGAGCTCTAAAAACCTGATTATTCTATACATTATTTTATTATTACACAGGAAAAATATGGTGACAAATATTTTCCCATTGTTCACATTAATTAATTTCCGATTCATGAACTGTGACATAGTCCAATCTAATTCAACATTTGTAACCTGAATAATTTAGAGACACATTTTCTTAACAACGCGTTTATTAGAAACTTCTTTTCATTATGGAGTTTATTAGGTGAGTTAAATTTTGAACAACAATCAAGAATTAGCTTAATACTAAAGTAGAATTAGCAAAAAGCAAATGAAAATACTTATTAATGATTCTCAATTAGTAAAGAAATAAAAGTATAATATAAACAAATAATACAAATAAAATATGGACAAATTGCTAGATTCAATTACTAACTCATCTCTTTATAATAATTTATTCATAAAATATTCTAATATGTTCCAAATATATCAAAATCATATCAAATTAATGATATGATTTTTTTTTCTGCGAAAATAAAAACTATTTAGAAACATTCATGCTTCAACCAATATTAAAAAAAAAGTATAGTTTACTAAGTAATGTTATTTACATAATTTATGAATAAGTGATTCAATATTATGTTAAAAATGCTTACAACTAATATCTTCAACCAATAGGAGTTGGTGAATTGGTTTTTCTTATTTGACTTTTTTGTAAACAGTTTACAAAAACTTAATTAATTAATTAACAATATATATAGATGATGTTTAAATAAGTATTTTTAACTATTATCAAGATAAAAAAAATCAAAGAAAGAATGCATAATACACGAAAGTTTTTATACTAATTCACTAATTTACGTCCAATTATCTAACAACTTTAGTTAGTTTTTCACTAATATTATACCTACACTCTAAGTATACAAAGAACTTGAAAACTTTCAAGATTTACAAACAAGAATAAAATTATACACAATTACTCTAACATATCACTAACAGATGAAAATAATAGAAAAGAAAGAATTACAAAGAAAATACAAAAATAGAAATTACCTAATTTGTGAAAATATTACAATTTTCCTAATGCCAAGTAAGAAAGTTTTCAATAACACTTGATCTTGATTTTTTTGGATTATCAACGAATTTTACAATTGTTAATACATCAAAACACATCATTTCTCAAATTCTCATGAGTTTTATAAAAAGAACTTATTCAAAATAAGAAAGGATACATATATTTATTTAAAAAAAAAAGAGAATTATTCATATTAATTATGTAAGTTATTTATTCAATTAATACAAAGACAAAAATAATGTTTTAGTTTTTACTGATTAATCAATTAAAACAAAGAAGAAATAATAGTTTCAAGATATTAACAATAATCCATTGTTATTAATATCATTTATTAAGAAAGTAATTTTAATAATTTTTCTTCTAAATTTTAATTCATTTAGCGTTAAAACTAACTCTAATTTATTCATATAAGATTAAATTAATTTTATAAAATTTCTAATTTACGATCAATCTCGACACACATGTCCTATTAAAATCTACTTATTCTAAATCATTCATTGCATATGGACGCTATCAAAACAACAACTTGATCTTATCTTCTTTCACATAGTAACAACAATATATATATCTTTAATACCTAATCTTTATTAATTTAAAACTATGACCTAAATATTAGAAAATACCTCATTAAATATGTTGATATAATATAAAATGTAATACATCTAACATAATTTTTTCTAAAATCTTTTAAAATTTAAAATTTAAATAAAAATAATTAAAGTGTGATTTTATTAGACCAAAATATATCTTAAATATATAACTGATTACAGTGAGACAGAAACGCCATTCCTAGACAATTGTTTTTTTTTTCATCTGTGAAACGAGTGTGAACTTGATTTCCACTTCACACACTTTTGAAAGTGGACAAAAATCCTTAGCTATAACTAAATATCTAACATAATTTTTCTAGAATAGAAGTACTTCTATAGGTAGGGATACTAAGAAAAAAAACACTTCCTCTATTAAAAATAAATAAAAATGATATTTTAACAAAAACAAAATTTTCACATTTTTTTTAATATTTTTTTATTTTTTTATTTTTAAAAATATAAAAGTTTACTTTTTTAATTAACATTTTATTTTTATAATATGTGTCAAATAAATTTAGATGCGTATTAATTTATCATTACTAGAAAAAAAACATATGTACTTTCACTATTAAATATAAATAAACAACTTACCATTCTCCTTTTTCACATTTTTCATCAAAGGTACTTCCATCTACACGATCACAAAAGGTCAAAAGTAGCAATATATATATAACACAAAGAACATTGATGTGGATAACCAAAAAGCTAAGCATATTCCATGGAGAAGATCGAAAGGGAAGAGCATAACAAGTTGAAGGAGACAAAGGCGGCGGAAAAAGTCAGGTACCGTGGCGTTCGACGGCGGCCGTGGGGGAAGTATGCGGCGGAGATCAGAGACCCTTCTAAGCAAGGTTCAAGGTTGTGGTTGGGAACCTTTGAGAGTGCTGAAGAGGCAGCTAGGGCATATGATCATGCAGCTTTTACCATGAGGGGTCGTGTTGCAATTTTGAATTTTCCTAATGAGTACCGTTCTCATGCTAGGGTTTATCCTCAACATATACCATCACCATCATCATCATCCATTACTGATGAAAATGCATCATCATCATCATCCATTACTCATGCAAATGGTGGACAGCAAAGACAGGTTTTCGAGTTTGAGTATTTGGATGATAAGGTGTTGGAGGAGCTTCTTCAGTTTGAAGAGAAGAATAACACAGAAAGTTGAGTTCTTTGTAATCTCCTTTTTTTAATCCTTGTAAACAAGAAAATATTGATTATAGTGTGTTTCAACAGAGGATGCTCAATATGAAAAATACAAGAAAAGATGAACAAGTTATGGTATTAGTCATTTTCTGTGTTTGGGAGATGTTCTTTTCGATGGATGTTGTCGGTGCTTTAATTTTAATATTTTATTATATTTATGTTAGGGAAACTTTTAACAAGTAAATACATTTTACATAATAAAGTCGTATTAAGGAAAGCCAAAAAAAAAGGTTTTAAAGTTAAAATATTTTTTCTGCACACTAATGGAAATAAATTTAACAAGTTATTGATATCAAAGAAATCTTGATAAAATTGTAAAATTAAAAAAAAAAGGTATTAATATGAATACAATTTTCTGACAGATAATTAAATTAAATAATAAAGACAAAGATAAGTAAAACTTAAGTTTGATCTCTAATCAGGAGCTTTTTTTTTTCTTTTTGAAAATTAAACTTAAAGTAGATTTATATTTTTTAATATATTATAAATTGATTTTATTTTTTACGATGGCGTTGTAGCAACAATAAATGACACTGCAATGGATAGGACAAAAGTAACAGTATTTTTTTTTTAAAATCTGATTTTAGATATCATATTAAATATAATAAAAAAATATATGTAAAATTAATATTCTTTGTGTTAAATATAAGCATAAAATTCTTTAATTATAATAGAATAAATATAAACTAAATTCAAATACAGATAAAAAATAATAAATTATCTAAAGATAAAAATAAAAAAAATGTTATCTGATATTTACTTTCAACATTTATAAAAATATTTAATTAATTTAATCAAATATATAAATATTATTGTTTCTAGCCAGATATCATCAAATAATGATTCACAGGCAAAATAACATAGGAATACATGGACTAGATTATACAAAAGAAAAAAAATAAATATTAAATAGAATGAAATTCATCCAGAGTGAATTGGGATAACATAATTGGTCATGGTGACTACTCATTTCACTCATAAGGAAAAATATAAGAATGACACAATAGTCATATATTAGTCATTTGGAAAATGCACCCTTATCGGATATTCAAGATACTTCCTTCAATTTTCCTTCATACTATCCGTTCATCATTATTTATTTTCCATAAGAAAAAGTAATATAGCAAGTTAAAATAAATAAATAAATATATATAATAAAAATTTAAAATTAAGTAAAAAATGAAATATATGTACAGAAGAAAAAAATATATATAATAAAAAATTCCCAATCACACATATGCAAAAATTTTCACCCTACTCAAAATCAGTTTATTTCTTGAAACCATGGAAGAGAGAATGTGTGATTTTCGTTTATGTGAGAATGAGATTGAATGGAAAAACAAAATTGAGAAAGAAGAAGAAGAAGATGAAAGGCTTTTCTCTATTAACACCCTTAAAACACTAAGTTCATCCTTTTGTTTATAGCCTTTTTTATTTTAAGCCCAGAGCCCAAACTGATTTTTCTATAATTAGCACCTCTAATATTTATTTGTTTCTTTATAATACAGTCCATTTTACAATAATTTCCTATTTATATATGCTTTTTCTTTTAAGGATACACAATGTTTTTTATAATATGTATACATACGCGTATTTTTCTACATCGAATTCATTTTAAAATATTTTAAATTTGTTACTCACACATTCTAACGACAGTTTTATAACAAGTGCCTGGCGATATTTTTTATGGAACTTTTAATTTTTTTTTTCCTAAATTTAAAAAATGATATCATATATAATAATAATAATAATAGAAATAATAATATTTCCTTGTGTCTGCGAGTGTAGATTTGTTTGTCTTTTTTACTCTGTGTGCGCTTATGTGTCACATAACTTTTATTCGAACAGGGAGAAATTGAACTTTTTTTTCAAAGAAAAAGGAAAAAAATAGTTATATTGTTTCTTTCAGTTTTCAAAGAAGTACTCGCTTTATATTGTCAGTAGAGTCGAAGTTTCCTTTATTTATTTAATAAGTAATATGTTTACTAAAATTTAAATAAAAAATATGAAGATTAATATATAAGTTTTTAAAATATAAAAAAGAGTTTTTAAATGAAAAAAAGAATTATCTTGATATTATATAGGCTTAATACCCCTATGGTCCTATTTTAGTCAAGTGTGTTCGATTTGGTCCCAGTTTTTTTTTCCTGTTCAATGTTGTCCTAAAGAATGTAATTTTTGTTCAATTTAGTCCTTTTTGCAGCTGTGTATATCATTGTTGACCTGCCTTGACTGAAACATGACGCAACCAATGAGAGACTGTCACGTGGCAGTCCCTTCCCCACCCAAAAAATTAGGGTTTATGAATGTAAGGGGGAAAGGCTTCCTTAAGCCTACGCCGTCGCGAGAGGAAAATTGAATGGGTTTCGAAATGTAGGAGCGTCGCGATGCGAATCTGGCTCATGGTTGCTTGCCTGCGATTTGGTTTCTCTGGTTTCTTTCTACTTGCAGGTTTGGAGAGCAGCTTCGCGATGACCGGAGAAGATGAATATTGATGGAGAATGGTGCTTTTGCGGCAGTGATTATGCTCAATTTGGCTTTTCCGTTCTCTGTTTTTCCCTTTGCAGGTTGAAGACTTGACGGAGAAGATGAGCTCGCCCATGGCTCGTTGTCTCGTTGCGATGGTCATGGTTGTCGCGAGAAGATGTTGATGACAATTCACGGTGGAGGAAGGGGAAGATGGTCATGGTGGTGTTTTTGGGTGGTTGCTAGATGGAGAAGATGAACAGCGGTGGTGGCAGCGCGACCATCTGGTTAGGGTTTCAAAATGTTTGATGATGGAGATGCGAAGATGGTGGCTGGCCGCGAGCGTGGCGACGACGGTTAGGGTTAGAGGAAAATTAGGGTTTCTGGAAGTAGGAGATGATGATGATGTGTCAAAGGTGATGTGTCACTTATTGCACAGCTGGACAGTCGATCGTTAACGATTTAAACGCTGTCTACAAAAAGGACTAAATTGAACAAAAATTACATTCTTTAGAACAACATTAAACAGAAAAAAAAAAACTGAAAATAAATCAAACATACTTAACAAAAATAGAGATCATTATATTAAGCCAGTTATATACTAACAATGTTACCAATGGATCCTGACAAAAAGTGCTATATATGTTTCGATATACTGTTCAGACCACGACAAAAAAAAATACTATACAAAAATTCATCGTGAATTAATTTACTATATTTATTAGTACTTTTCGATATTCGTTATAATCTTTATTTTTCTTACAGCATATATTTTTTATCTGAATAATTATTTATTTTATTACTTACTTTTTGTTATTCCCTTAAAGAGAAGTGTTGTATAACCTTTTTTTGAAAGAAATAAATTTCCAAATTTTATGAAAAAAGTATTAATGAAAAAATTATATGACAATTTATTTTAACATTTTCTTATTTGACTTATATTGCTATTATATGTTTGAAATAAGATTTGTTTTTCTTTATATATATAATTTATTTATGATTTTTTTTAATTTTTAAAATGATAAGATATTTTTTAAATATCTGGATAACAATGAGTTGAAATGAAGCACTTGAATTTCTGAGAAGCTGCATGATATGGGAAAAGTGATGAATTTCAAAAGATGCTTATTGACAGTGAAAGATCCTTGAAATAAGACATTGATTCCATTGGTGAGAATATTAAAAGCTTAACCAAAATCTTAAATTTGGTGAAATTAGGAAAATGGGCTAAAGGGGAATGCACCCACTTTCAATTGTGATTGAAAGTTATGTGTCCTATGTTCTATGGATAATCATTCTTCATCACACACTTATTATTTAAAGAAAAAACAAACAATAAGGGTCCTTTTCATTTTCTCTTCACATAATCTCTAATCAAACCTTTCACACTAACCCTTTCTTACCAAATTTAAGAGATTTTATCTAAGAACTTAAAATTGATTATCTTAATTTTGTAGGTTTTTTATTTTTTTTGTACCTAAATTTATAATATTGAGATTACTAATGTGAGTGCTTAATTTAATTTATTGGATCCTATAATTAATCTATATATTAATATATACTTGAAATATGTTGTCTGTTAGTTTCTATTTTTTGTAACTTAAAAATTGTAACCGATAAATGCTTTTACCAATTAAAGTCATAAAATTTGATTTTGAATAAGGTCAAAATTAATGTAAGAAACTTAGATAAATTATAGAAGATGAGCATTAGAAAGAGGAAGTGTTTCTTTTAATGAAAAGAAAAGAAAGAAAATAAAAAAGAAAAAGAAAAGAAGGAAAAAGAAACCATTGGGCTTGACCCAATCTAATTACACACTCATGCATGAGTACTTTTACCAATTGAATGAACACAAGTAAGAGAAAGTTTATGTAAAACAAACAAATAGTAGTATTATATATATATGGGAAATTGTGGAACAAAATTATATAGTCAATTCGTTATTTTAAAATTTCACTATAGTCAAAATCAAAATGCTAAAGAAAAAATAGATAAAGAAGGTAAATATTTGGTTATCTAGTTGTGAATTTATGTTCTACTTTAAATAAAAATAAATAAAAAATTAAACATCATATATAAAAGATTCATAAATTTATTGAAATAATATCAATTTTTTATATGTAAATTAAACCTTTGTTTCATTATTATGTTCAATTACAAGAAATAACTCTACCAATAAGAGAGTATTTACGGTTTGTTAAAAGAGAAAATGACACTTAAGAAAGAGATTCTTAGATTACTAAAAAATGAGTCCAATGGATAATTAAATTACAAGTTACTTTATACTATATCTCTTATATTTTTAAAAGTTACATATCTTTTTTTGTCTTTTAACTTTCAGTTAAAACTGAAATTAGTCCTTCTTTGAAACTTTGGACTAATTTAGTTTCTTGTCTTTAAAATTTTGAATTTAATCATTTAACAAAATTTTATTAAGTTTATTTGAAATTTCAAATGTGTTTTTCAACTAGTTGAAATAAAAAAATGTGTCAAATAGTGTAAATAACTCAAATATTATCATCAAATATTTTTAAAACATTAAATAAACTTAGCAAAATTTGGTTAAACTAAATCCTTCAAAGGACTAAATTGGGTTAAAATTTCAAACACATTTATCCCTATCTTTAAAATATATTTTAAAAACCTAAAATCTTAAAAAAAGTGAAGTTAATCGTTTATTTAATTAAATACGTGAAATGTTATTAACAAAATGTTTGTTTTAAATGTATATATAAAAAATGTTTACTAGTAAATATCGTAAAGGAATATTCATTATTAAAATTATGATTTTAAGAATCGATTTAACCATAAATGAAAAACTATTTTATGATCAAACTACATTTACACATAGATAGGGAGAAATTGATATGCATTGGAAGTGCTAAAATCTGAGATGTCACATCTATCCTAATCCTTTGCGTCAACTGATTTACATTAAACGGTATAGTTATATAAGATTAGACATAGGTTTTAGTAAAGTAAAGATAGGTAGGTATCACTTTTTATGACAATTTTTGAAGCTGAAGTGAACTGAACAAGTCAAGCTGAGAAGAAGAAGATGGTAGAAATTTGTGATGGGAGGTCCCTCCAAATGCAATTCTGGGTTGATGCAATGTTTATAGAAGTTCAAATGGATTTGTACACTTACATTTCTTTTACATATAATTTCTATAATCATGACAATGCACTTTTTCTGTCAGTGTTCATTGAACCTCAGAATTTTTTAACATTTCCATTAATGGAATCATTTTGTTATTAGTGATTTGCATAAATAGTAATAAAAAGAATTAAGTCTAACATTTCTCTAAAGGCATAACAGTGCAACTTTAATTTTGGTTAGAATGTGAACTTGTTATTTTTTTCTTTAATTAGAATTTGAAAAAATAATTGAAACAAATCTACGAATAAGAAAAAAAATTAAAAATTTATATATATTAATTTTATGATAAATATTATAAAATTGTGTCTATAATGACTTTTTTCTTTTTAATTAAGAATGTGAACCCTTTTAATTTGTGATTCTTCCCATTCAAAAGGGCCTACCATCATGACCTAGGTTGGAGCTTTCTCAACAATTTTTGTCGACTATCAACACTACTAATCATACTTTGGTTTCCTTTCCAAGTTTTAAATCGACCAAACAATTAATTGAAAAGAAAACAGCATACATGATAGTGAAATGAAAGAACATAAAATTGACCTCTCGACGTAATTTTTTTTTTCTGGAAACATGTTTTTACATAATCATGTTTTAATTTTCTTTCCTTGTTTACTCACGTATTTATCAATTATTATGACTAATTACACTGCTATATGAATTGAAAATTATACCATGTTTTTTATATATCTACGTTTAATGAAGAATAAACTTTCATATATATATATATATATATATATATATATATATATATATATATATATATATATATATATATATATATATATACACACAAACGTTAACTATTGACGTCTAACCATTTAAAATAGTAGTTTATTATATGCGTTGCAGAAAACATGTTTTTTTTTTATAAATAACATTTAACATAAATAAATGATTTTAATATATACATCGTATTCTGATTAAAAACTTATATAAAATATATTTGAATTTATAATTTTTTAAAATATCTAAGAATTTTGAAATATTATTTTTAATTATTTATAACTTAACAAAAACTGTTGAAACTAAAATTAGACGGAGCTAAAAGAGAGCATATTAAAATGAACAAGTACGTACAATAAAAGGATGGTCGAGAGGTTTTCTTTTTACAGTTGCGGTTATAGTAGTGTTTGAGTATGTTTTTTATTATTTTAGATAGGCATTGATAGTCTAAAATTTATATAATGATTTCACAGTACGAGACTTATTTTAATATATTATTTGTTTTAGTACTAAGGATAATTTAAATATATATTTTTTTAATTTTCTTGAATGTCTTTTAAATATGTAACTATGATAAAATTTTAAGTTTTAAAACAAGTAATAAGACCTCAAATATGATAATTTAAATATATATTTTTAATCTTCTTAAATGTCTTTCAAAAATATAATTGTGATAAAAATTTAAATTTTAAAACAAGTAATATCTCTAATATCATAATTGATTATAATAATATTATTTTAGTAGTCTTGAGATTAAAATATTAATATTATTTGTAGAAACAAAAACAATTTTTCGAAATGATTTGAGATTAAAAAAAACACTACAATCATGGCTTTAGATGGATGTGGAAAATTTCAATCTACCTTATCTATTCTTAATGGCAAAAGTTATGTTGGATTGTGAGAATGAAACATGTTTTTGTTAAGTACATTGTTACATAGCCTTTAACACAAACTTCATATTTAAGTTTATTTATTATGTTTTACATAACCTCAATATTACAAAATAATCCCTAATTACATATAATTTAAGACCTGAGCCCGACTTCTAGTCTGACCAAAATATTAATCTAATTCAGAAGTTTTAGGACTTTGTCCAATTTGTTTCAAACACGGTTTGTTTAATTTTTCGAGATGCAATAATCTTTGACATTGACAATGGTGATATACCATTATATTTAAATATGTTAGATTTATTTGAAATAATTCAGGAAAATCAGACATTGAATATTGCAGTGATTCAACTTTGGATTATGTGAGTACACTTTAAATTCATATTATTTAAAAAACTTATGTTTTTTGAAATCAATTTAAACACTGTGAAGTTGTGTCGATGTAGGTATCTGAATGAAATAATTGTCAATGTAGGTATGATAATATCTATGGTTTCCTTAAGCCTATGAAGGTTAAAAAATAAAACAATGTAATCTCAAACTTTACCTTCAACCATGAATTCATGCATTCGAGAAAAAAGTTTACATCATCCCTTATTTTCGTACGTATGTTGAATTCAATCACTTTACTTATTATCTAACTAATTTCAAATTATTAAATAAAATCCTTATTTAAAAGGTCTTATTGGTAATTGATTATTATTTATCTTATAAATCATATTATCGTCTGATTTTGTTTATTATATAAAAAAACAAAGAATTAAAAACTTTAATACAAATATATATGTTAATTACAAAAGTAATGTATTTTATCCATTATGATTATGTTGTAAATAACAATTAACTTCTCTTTTTAGTGTTATTTTATAATATTTCATAAATATTATTTCTCCTTTATAATTAAAATTAATATATAATGAGTTTCACATTTAAATTCTTTATTTATTAAATCATTTTGGATATATAAAAAAATAATAATAATATTATAAATATTATCATATACGCCCTTCCTTTATTCAATATACATAACATCCCAAAAATACAGTCTAAAACTATATGATAGAATAATCACATTGAATAATATTACATATCAGTCTTACATTAATAGAGAATGTACGCTTGTGGTCGAACGGCCTTACAAAAAGACAAGAAAATTAAATATGTACAACCTAAGCATTTCCCGACCGAACGGTTTACAAAAGAGCTATACCGGACAGTCATTCAAAAGAAAAGGGAAAAGATGATCGGACGATCATCTTACAACTAATACTAATAAACTGACCGAACAGTTCTACTGTTCGGTCTTAACTTCTACTTCAACTAAGTTCTCTTCTTCCAGCGCTTCTTCCAGCAGCTCGTCTCCTTCTGCTCACATCCACATGGATGATCATTGCAACAGAAAGATAATCGAACGTACAAAACAGACAAGACAGGAAACATAGGGTAAGCTTATGTAATTCAACTCATATATCAGCATATATTTCACACAATTCAATCACACAAGATAATTCATTAACTCATTCATGTAAAGCCTAATAGTAGACTGACTGTCCGGACTGTATGAATTTTGTGTAGCTACGACGTTCGTTCACCCGGGTGATGTAGTAATTGGGATACCCTCAACAGCTGTCACCCGAGGTTAGTCCTATCTGTTCAAATTAACCATAAGAACTAAGACCTCCTGTCGTTCCCACGCATGACTTACCTTTCTCTACGTGAGAACAAGTAATCACGGAACATCAGGATGAACCGCCAGCTTAGCATGCTCACATTCATACTTTACCAAATTCCAATATCCATTCATGAGATATTCCTCCCCGGAATACTCGTTAAAAATCAATTACGTTTCCTCCATAAAATAATTCATCATCTTTTACTATTAAACCTCAATTTGAACGAAGATCCAATGAATTTGAATAAAATCCCTTAGGATTGCCAAATACCAAACATTCACCCCCAACTCAGAACGAGACCGAACACTTGGAGCGAGACCAAGAGGTCTCCAGTTCCAGAACAGATTAAGACCGAGAGGGTTACTATCGAGTTGAGAAAGAACCAGAGTACAATCATATATCACAAGAACGAACAAAATGAATGTTATTTACCAAGTGAGCCAATTTAATGAACTGAATCTTGAGAGTTCAAATCGAACACTGAAAAACCCAGGCCAAGTACTAAGACTCTAGGCTGAAACCAATGGAGATAGACACTTCAAGACATTCAAAGGATAATATTTAAAAGAATCACATGAAGGAACCGAACGCTTATAATTACTTAGCTTAAATGAGTTTAACATCAAGAAAATCTAATGTCAATCAAAGACCGAGCACGGTAGAGAGAAAACAATATTGAATTTGGACGAACGCTATTTTCATCAGGGTAGATTATAGAAAAGAGAATGAGCGCTTGGTGTAAGACCCAACACTAAATAGTACGAACGCTTGGTGAAAGACCTAGCTCTAAATCGTACGAACGCTTGGAATATAAGATATTATTTAATTAATATTCAAGAACGAACGAACATACTACTACCTATAGACATACTTAAATTTATATCAAAATGTCAAGGAAATAATATCCTTGGTGGAATGCCTGTACACAAATTGTACTAGACAAAGACGCTCGTCCCCAACATAAACTCCTTCCAAATGAAAGAGTTCAGTTCTAAACGAGTCTCCGAGAAAAACCGAACGGTCAAAGACCATTCAATAACGAACATACATTATCACAGGGAATTTCATACTTAGAATTATTTATCTCAATTCGTTTCTCAACATCTATATTCATAATTTCATACATCCATATCATATTGAATTTTCATACAGCCAAAAGATAACAACAATCATATTTCATATTAATTCATCAACTCAACGAGCATACATACAATCCAAATAAACATAGAAATCAAATTAAATAAACTTTTCTTACCTCTAATGTGACCGAGCGTTCACAGAGGCAGAATACAGTTCACACCACTACAAGTCCTTCTACCCTCAATGCTCAACAATTCCCCAAAACTAAACCAAGTAAAATCAAAACACTATCAGAACTACAAATTTTAGAAAGTAACCAACACATGAAACCAGAACTTGGTTTGCATGTCCAGAAAACCGCACGGCTGAGTGAAGAGAAGAACTTACCAGCTCAGCTTCACAAACCGATCGGTTTAATCAAAAGCTCTTGACACCGAGAGAGTAGAAATGGTGCCTTGATCGGAGGAAGAAACGGTGAGGCTTTCCTAGAGAGAAGATGAAGAAGATGTAGTGAGAAGGAGGAGAAAATGAGATTTTTCAAAATCTGGGGAAGAAGGGTGCATGCAGTGAGTGGCGTGAATTACTGAAACTTAGAGTTTTCCTTCCAACGTCAAAACCGAACGGCCACTCAGCTGCTCACACCTGCCTTCCACCATCTGAGTGTCAGACCCCCTTCTTGACACATGTAATCCACTAAGATGGTCCTTGAGTGGATTTTAATGGTTCTGACATGTCTCAAGAATGCCTGTATCTTTTAAATTATTTTCATAAAAGTGAATGAATTTAAAGCAAATTACGAATTTCTACACTTTATAAATAATTCATAAATATTATTTCTTCTTATTTTAGGATAGTTAATATATAATGAGTTTCACATTTAAATTCTTTATTTATTAAATCGGTTTGGATATATAAAAATAATAATAATAATTTGTAAATATTGACACCGTACCCTTATTTAATATACATTTTGTCTCAAGAATGCCTATATTTTTTAAATTATCTTCATTTAAAAAGTGAATGAATTTAAAGTAAATTACGAAGTTTTGCATTTTATTTTTCTTTCCGCTTCTCCACTTAAGTTAAAATATAGGAATATATTTCATAATATGAAATCTTGAAACATTATACAAACACTGTTGGGCACATAAAGCATGAATAGTGGTACAAATGTAAGATCAAAATAATGTAATTTGGTTTTCTTGATTTGACATTAATATATTTTAATAATTTTTTAACAATAAATTACGTTTACTATTTTATTATTTGAAACAGATCAATTATAAATCACTGCGTTGAAAAAAAATTGTAAAAAAAAAATGGTTGGAAAAGATATTTTTCTATTTAAAAATCATAATTTTCCTTCTGAACTTGACGTGGTTTACGTATGTTCAATGATTTCCAACCTAATGATCGCCGTAAATAGAGGGGATGCACTCCTACCATAAAATGGGTCGAAAATTTAAGCTAATTTTATTAAGATCGGTTGAACTAATACATTAATTTTATTTATACATATGTATTTGAAAAATATTTAAATATTTAATTATTTTTAAATTTCTAACTGATTAATGTTTTTAATATGATAAGTTAAAATTATTGTTAATTTTACTTATTTAATTATTTTATAGCAATTAATAATTAAAATTTAATTTATAAATATTAATGATTTAAGTTATGCTATATTATATATATATATATATATATATATATATATATATATATATATATATATATATATATATAAACTATTTTTTAATATTAGAAAAGTGTGATGTTTGATCCGAAATATTTAAAGATGTATTAGAAATTAATATTAGAATAAAAAATATGTAATAAGAAATTCAAAGTTTTTTATATTTTTTTAAAAAATTATTCATTGTGTTGATAAATTAATTAATTTATTTTTTATTAGTAAATAGATATATTTTATTTATGTTATTGAAGTGTAATTTTTGTTATGAATGTGTGTGGTTTTTCTATGTTTTGTATTATTATTTTTTATTTAAAAAAGTTTTCATTGATGAATTTTGGAGTGTCAGTTAAGAGGTCAAAGTTATAGTAAATTTTAAGATGAATTTGTTTGTAAAGTGAAAAAGTCTAGTTAAATGATTAATACGTGAATAAAAGTTACAAAATTTAAATTTAGTTTAAAACAATAGTAAAATATATTACAAAATATAGTTTTTAATTAATAAAAAGTAAGTTTTTTATATAAAAAATTCATATTAACATAATTATTTTTGTGATTAGTATTTATTAACAACACTAAATTAACATTTCTCTTAAGAAAATACTCCACCTGACACGTTACTTCCTCTCCCCACCAAAACATCCAACACACTTTGTTTCATTAATTTATTACAAACATGAATATTATAAATGAGAACTTTTATTGTAATTCTTAATCTCTTTTTGTCCTCCAAAAAGAAGAATATAATTAAAAATAAAGTATTGGAAACATGGTTTGAGAATAGCCAACGGTATCACCTTTAATATAACACCAATTGATTCAATATTTTCCACACTAGCCGCTTATGTAAAAAGACTATTGAGATTGACTCTAGAATAATAATATTTTCTCCTTTCATATCAACTATATATATTGTTGGAAATTTAGATAACATATTTATAGGGATTAAAATTGTTTAATATAAACAATCAAGAATTAAAAATGACTATATCTAGAAATTTCTATGGAGAAAAAATTAAAATGGATTTAAGCGTTTATTTATCCAAGTGTGAAGTAGGTATAGGTGTTGACTCTTAAATTTCATTCCCTATATAAGCTAAAAGCCGTGTGTTCCAAAACTAATCCAAAACAGAGCAACTCTGTTTCCTTCGTATCCCTTCTTCAATGGATTCTTCTTCCATTCTCTATTCATCAAACTCTTCAGAATCTTCAGTGGGATCTCCTCATCACCATCTCCCTTTCAACGAAAATGATCCCGAAGAGATGCTTCTCTATGGCATGATCACATCATATCAAGAACAAAACAACTCATGCAAACTCGTCATCAAAGAAGAAGAGGTGAATTCACAACAACACAAAAGTAGTAGTAGTAATAGCAATGGTAAGAGTTTTCGAGGTGTGCGAAGACGACCATGGGGAAAGTTCGCGGCAGAGATAAGAGATTCTACTCGACATGGCATAAGGGTATGGCTTGGAACATTCGACAACGCCGAGGCTGCAGCGTTGGCGTATGACCAAGCTGCCTTTGTCATGCGAGGCTCTGCCGCGGTACTCAACTTTTCCGTGGAGAAAGTAAAGGAGTCATTGAGAGATATGGATTGCTCATTCTCTCAACTTGAAGGTTGTTCTCCCGTTGTGGCCTTGAAGAGGAGACATTCATTGAGACGCAAAATGACTACAAAGAAAAAGAAAGAAGAGACACAAGAGAGTGATAGTGTTAGGTTAGAAAACGTGGTTGTGTTGGAAGACTTGGGAGAAGAGTATTTGGAACAATTGTTAATGATGTCTTCTAGTGATGCTAGATGTACTTGGTGAATCATAGGAACCATTGTTTTTAATCTTTGATAAACAAATTAGGTCAAGCTATATTGTTATTATTGTTTACTTTATTGATCTTGTTTAATTATATTTCCTATGTTTTTCTAGATTGCTTAGATCATTAGTAAATCCTAATTCTTAAATATTTATCCAAGTTTTGCTTAGTTCAACTTACTCCCGTTTTTTCATGTTTGTTTTGTTCAATGTTTAGTTATATTTCCTATGTTTTTTGTTTTCATTATTTATTTCTTGTGAAACCCTAAGTCTTAAAGATATTTCTACAAGTTATGTCCTTTCAACTGACTTTTCTATGTTATTAATTTTGTTTGCTATTTTAGAATGATCAAATCACATTGTTTCAGTTGAACTTTTTGTTTTTGTTTTTATTTTAAGTTCAAAATACGTAATATTTGGGACCTTTTTCTTTTTAGCTGGCATGTTAATATACATGAAAGGAACATAACACTCATCTCTTTTTGGATAAATATGTGTATAAATAATTTCAGCTAATTTTCTTCTTGTTTTTGATAAAACTATATATTGCATGGTTCCATAAGAGATTCATGTGAATTTAATACAAATGAGTTTCTTGATTTGTTTTCTTCATTTTCTTGTGGCAAGTGTGAATTATTTTAAACGTTTACTGTTGGATGTAAGACTTTTATTAGGTATACGATAGGAATATGCTCGGGGATAAATTTTTAAAGAAAGAAAACAAAGTAATATAATAAATATTCTTCAAACAATTTAATGGTTTTTATAGTAAAAGTGAAAAATAAAAAAAAATTAATATAAATTTATAATGTTTTGATGTTTTTATTTCTATAACGTTATATAATTTCTCGTAATTTAAAAAATAAAATATTTCTTTCTTTTTTTTTTCATTTAAAAATATTGTTTTAAACATACCCAAGAGTATATTCTCTTCTTGACAACCAAAGATTCATTCCTTCCATAGAAAATTTCGATACTTGGTTGTCCTTTTTGTGGGGCTTTTAATTTACTGTTATTAAATTCAAAGGAAATAAAAAACAATAGTTTGAGTATTAAATTCATGAAAATTATCAAAAGGAAAGCTTGTCCTTCATACATTAAATATAAATGTTGCATCTTTAAAAATTATAATTTGGAACATTAAAAGAAATAATAAAAAGTAGAATTTAAACATCCATCAAGTAAGAGTTTACTTTTCTAAGCATTTGAGTCAATTTGTAAGGCTAAGGTTTGCACACGTGTAAGCACACACGAGGGTTTCTTATGCCTATTGTCTTGAAGGGTGAAAAATTTTCATATTATGACAAATTTTGAGATTTATGAAGCAAGACAAGAAAGAATAGTGTTTTTATGTGATAGTTTTATGACGATAACGATCGTAAAAAGTGATGACAACATTTCCAACAATTATTTCATCGATGATGCATGGTTTAGGGTCCCATGTTGATTTAACATTTTTATTTTTATTTTTATTTTTATTTGAAATGGTTCCTTTTCATGACAAGTGTATATGTTCAAAAGAAGTGGCATACCTATCTTGCCATGGTAGGAGGCTAGGTTTCCCTCGTCACCTTTTATAACTAATAACTAATTGCTTACAAAAACCAAAGACTCAGATGAACATAGTTGATTAACAAGTCAACAGTCAAAATAATTAGTGTTATTTTCATATTAATTCACAAAATCAATGTATAAAGTGAGACCTATACATTTGTATATTATGTCATATCTTTTATATATTATATCATGTTTTTAATTAATGTGAAATTTATTTTAATAGTAGATGACATAATAATTCTAACAAACTAGATTATGATAAGTTTTGAATGATTATAATATCATAAAATTGAATTATATGATAATGTTTATATCTCATTTATAAATTATAATTTAATTATGTTTCTAATTGATTTGAAATTTTCAAATTAGATTTTTAAGTGAAATTTCAAGTTTTATAGATAAAAAAATGAGAAATATATTAAAAGTAACTCTTGGTATTTATAAACAAGGGAAGATAAATGGAGAAAAATTGAAATTATTTTTTCAAATTAAAATTAATTTATTGTGAACAATTGTTTAAAAGGATTAACTATATTTTTGTAGTCTCTAAACTTGAATGAGAAATCAAAATTTGTCTTTGTTTTCAAACTTTAAAAATGAATGGATATAGTTATCTTAATCTAATAATTTTTTTTTGTTTTACATGTTAAATGATGTTTTAAACTAACATTTGAATTGAAATGTGTTAAATCGTGTAAACAATTTAAATGTGAGTCTAAAAAGTTGTTTGACACGTTGAAACTAAGGATGATAATAGGTCGGATCAGATTAGACATAAATAGAGCCTACTCACTATCCGACTTACAACAAAAAATTTTATCTGCCATCTATTCGCTAGCCGTGTGAATATCTATTTCAAAAATACCTGCGGATACTTATGGATATCCACAAATATTTAAAAAAAATTAAAATTAAAATTTAAATAAAATTACAAATATATATATATATATATAATAATAATATAAATTAAATTAAATTTTAATTAAATTTAACTTGATAAATATAAATTAATTTTAATTTAATATAACTTAATAAAATATAAATTATTTTTTATTTTTATTTCTTTGTAAGTAACGAATTCCAACGAGTATGAGTAGTATAATATTCACACTCGGATTGTTTATAAGCGAGTACTAAAATTTCTGCTACTGCAGATAACAAATACTCGTAGGTACTAACTATCTGTTGTAGATTTTGTCTGTGGATTTTATTTGCAGGTACGAGTATTTTTGTCATCCTTAATTGAAACATAATTGGATTAGAATGATTATGTAAAATATAAAATTTTAATTTCAAGTAAAAATTTATATTTAGTTCTTAATTCTGATGCAATAGTTTCTTCCAAGCAAGTTCTTAATATTCAAGTTTTATTTTTTGAGACAGGGACCAAGAAACCAAAATTTAATTGTGGGAAATGGAATTAAAAAATGCAAGGAGAAGAAAAATATTAGGATGTGATGAGCAATGTTTTGAAGAAAATGAAAATGGAAAGGGCAAGGAAAGAACCTTAAACTAAGTTGGTGGAATGTCGAAAAACGTTATCAAATCCAAACTTGGTATGTATAATATTAAACTCCTGGTCATGTTTTACAGTCCAAGTTTGAGGCAAAAAGAAGCTTCTTCTCCCAATTCCTATTACATTGGTCTAACTCACAAAATTGACCACAATCCAACATCTTCTGACTTCTTTTGAATTTTAATCATCACGTGTCATTATTATATCCTTCTTAATTTTCCACGATTTTCTCTTGGTTTCTTCTTTCGGTGGTCTTAAAAACTAAAACTAACATTTATCTACCAATTATTAAAATCTAATTCCCATTTGATTAATGAATATTAATGGAAATTTCATGGTCATGGTCAAGTCAAGTTAGCATGGTTAGTTTGGTATTAGTGGAAATCCATGATTTAACTTTGATTGATTGTGCTTCCCACCTTCCATGATTAAGTGAATTTGGCTAACATTTTGAAAGAGAAGTACAAATGCTCCAAGTATTCTCATTATATACTAATCATCAAATTATTCATCAATGACAAGTTGACTAATCAAGTGTTTATCAATATTATCAAATATTTAATTGTTTATTAGAGCTGCCTTACAAAATAGATTTCACAAGCCCATGCGATATTCGACCCATCCTTTTGGGTCATGTGGTTGTCCAAATTCGCATCCCCTCCTTTTCTAATTGCACCCCTTAGTTTCTCAAACTTGTGAATTTCTCTTACTACCCCGCTCCTTCCATGTAAAGATGATATTAAATTAATACCTTATGAGAGCCATGATAATACAAAAGCTTGTTTTTAATTAATTAAGTAACTTAATTTTACTTTTAAAATTTTTATACTTTTCTTAAATAACTGAAAATGGCTGCACCGCATGAAAACCGATAAGAAGAAAAATAGAAGAATGCTCAAGTGTTACTACATTGGTCCTTTATAAAAACAATAACCATGGATTTATTTTATTTATTTAACAGTATACTTATTTTCTTTTCAAACATATAAAAAATGTTATGTTACTATATAAAAAAAGAGTAAATATTGTATATTTCTTATTCGATAAAACTGGGTTGTGACATTGTTTTTATCGTAACATTCCATTTAATAAAGAATCTAAGTAGTTTTTTTTTTAATTAGGGTATTTGTTTTATTAAATATTTTTTTTATTAATTTAATTTTAGTTTAATGTATTTATCAAACTTTACAGCTTGTTTCTAAAAAAAACCCTTAAATTAAACAATGTTACATCTAATTTATATTTTTGTTATCATGGATATAGCTTATTTTTATTAAATTTAATTGTAAATTATTATTATTATTATTATTATTATTATTTTAATTTAGATAACATATTGTGACAAGTTATATTTTGAAAATTAAAATTAAAAAAATGTCACATCTAAACAAAGACCTTTTTATGTGAAATTTCAAATGAAAAAGTTGTTTGGAAAGAAAGAAAGGTGAAATTTGTGTTAAACGATTTTAGTATTATTTTAAAGGAAATTAATAACTACCCAAAAGTTTCTCAAAAATTGGTCTCAAACTATCTTTATCCTAATTTAAAATGCAACCTACCTATCATCATTATTTTTTTTAATTACTCTTTAAAGAGTTAAAAAGCTGAGAAAAGGTCAACATTTTTATTAGGTTATGGGGTGCAAATAGCAAGGTCTATCATTGTTCTGGATAAATCAAAAGGTCATTTTGTTTTTGACGTAGTTCCTTGTATGAGTAAAATATTTTTCTGCAAAGCTCAGTGATCGTGAAAAGAATTATCAAGCAATCTTCCTCTTGCTTTCGGTGCAGTACGTGGTGTAGTGCGTTTGTGGTGTAATGTGCTTGTCGTGGTTCCTTTCCAGGTACGTAGTCATAATCCTTCCAATAATCCTAAACCCTAAACCCTAAACCCTTCCAATAATTCTTCCAATAATCCTTTAACCCTAAAACGTAAAATGAAAACGAAGCCTAAACGGATGACATCCTTCAACGGATGACATCCTTCAACGGATGTCAACATCCGTTTAAGGCAAAACGGATGTCGACATCCGTTTCGCCTTAAACGGATGTTGACATCCGTTGAAGGATGTCATCCGTTTAAGCTTTGTTTTAATTTTATGTTTTAATTTTATGTTTCTGTTATTATTTTATTAGATATTTTAATATTTTGATTTATTATTTTTGAATATCTTTTTAATGTATTTTAATAATGTATAGAAAATTCAAAGCTATTAATGAAAGAGGTTGCAAAACTTGTTAGTGAAGGACGTGTATGACCATACTTTATATATATATATATATATATATATATATATATATATATATATATATATATATATATAAACACTTCTACAAGAAAAAGAAAACCAAATACAAAAATATTTTCTTTAATAGTCAAAATTTAACTTATATATAAATTAATTTTAACTCATAATAAAAAAAAACTTCTTAAATACTAAAAGGTTACTCTAGAAGATACGGATTTTAAACTTAATTTCTTCCTTACTCTCACAAGCAAACAAGATATTTGTACCAAAATTTCAAAATAACATTATAAAAGATATAAGCTATAGGTAGCTTATATGTTTGGTTTTGATTAATTTATATTTTTACAAGTAATTTGAAACAAAAAAATTAATAAAAAAATAGGAATGTAGTCGGCTAACTTAATTTTAACTCAAAAGTTAAAATAAAAAAAAAATGAATATATAAAAACTAACATTGGTCTAACTTATAATTTTATTTAATTTTAATATATATTTATTTAAATTAACATTGATTAGGTTGGTTCTAATTTTTTAGATTTATATTTATTTAAATAAAAATAAATATAAGATTGAATAATTAATATTAATTTAACTTATAATATTATTTAACTTAATATTTATTTAAGCCCGTATTAATTAAACTGATTCTAATTGTTTTTAATATTTATTAATGTTGCTGTCTTTTTAGTTGAAATTAATATTATTGCTTTTAATATTTTTATGTATTTAGACAAAAGAAACTCATATTTAAGCATGATAAAATATTGTGATATAAGAACTCAAGATTTTTTTAAACTTATTTCTCTATATAAATTCTTACACTTAAATATATTCTCTTCTCTCAATAAAATGGAATTCTCTTTCTTTTAAAATGGTCATTTTTCAATTATTCTTTGAATTTATGTGTAACTCAATTTATTTTGTTATTTCTATTTATTTGTTTGTTTCTTACGTGTGTTGAAGATGAAAAAGTAGGTTAGTTGCAAAATTATTCATTTATAATAATGAATTATATTTTTTAAAATGTTACCATCATTCTAATTAAAAATTAATTTAGAACATATTAGTTTAGTTTAGTTTAAAATATTTAAAGTCGATCTTCAAAAATCACGCTTTTAAATTAAAATATAATTTTAAAGTTCATTATATATGTGATGAAAATTTGATGTTACTAACTAGTATACACATTTGCTTAACATTGATTTTTTTATCGATATTAAATACTTATTTTCTTGTAATATATACATTTGCTCAAAATTGATTTTTTATCGATATCAAATACTTATTTTCTTGTAATAATTTATTTTTCTATATAAATTAAAGGTTTTGATTAAAGCGAACTTCTTTTTATTAAGTCTGATTTTTTGTGCAGAATAATATTCTATAAAACTAATAATTAATTCTATTTTTCATATATCAGATTTGAAAGAAATTTGATTTTGGTTCTTTAAAAATATAGCATGTGTGGTTGTAGAAATTATTTAGCAGTTCTATATTCTTGATTGACATTATAATCTCAATGATAAAGGAAACACAAATTCATTTTATTGAAATATCAAATTCTCACACAGCTGCATATTACGAAAATAGAAATTAGATTACACGTAATTGCATGCATATGTAGCATGCACATATATTCCTTGGACAAAGCCAAAGTATTAAAAGCAGACACCAACGTACGAATACAAGAAAATAACATCAAATTTCTTTATTTCAAGAGCCAAAGGATTACGCTCTAAGTAAACCATAAGAGTGCATGCATGCATGCATGACAGTAGAAGCTTCACGAATGGCAAGACTAGTTTCCCAAAGGAGGATGCTTCTTCCATGGTTTTTTCTTTGAAGGAGGCTTATGGTGGCCATCCTCTTCCTCAGTGTGTTCTTTGTTTTCTACTTTTGAAGGTTCATGTTGTGTGGTTGGAGGCCAGTGTTTTCTTGGTGGGTGGTGATGGTGATGATGGTGGTCATGGCTGTCTTCCACGGAGGATTCCTCCGTTGAAAGTAAACGACGATCAGCTAGGGAAGTGGTGACCAGAAGGGCCATCCCAAGTATTACCAGGAGGCATAGGGACATGAATTTGGAAGACATTTTCTGTTCTTGATACTGGGTTTTATGTTTCGAGTTATGGTGAAAGTACAAGAGCCATAACATCATATTTATAGTGTTGTTCGAACCTATCTTATAATGACACGTGTCTTTTTTAATGCATTATTGGTGGTGCATTGCTATCAAGGTTAAATTAGTATATAGATTTTTCTTGTTTGAGTTAATCAAGATAAGATTAATCATTATTGCACTCAATCTTCAGTTTCATGAAGTTTGACCCATTCCTCGTATTTTGTCTTTGGCGTGGGATATAATGTTAGGTTAGTAGATTGTGGGTGGATGAACTTGTTAAAAAAATTCGATATTTATTGTGTTTTTTTAATAGGATTAATTGGAGTACCAAAGTGCTTTGTTATTATATTTATTTTCATAAAAAAAAAAGAAAAACATTTTCATATATCTTATCATCATATTGAAATGTGATTGACTGGCTGTGATTAATAAAATTTACTATCCCCATATTCATCTTAGTTTCATAATAGAAAAAAAAAATACTATTTAGGTGAATTAATTATTATCTGTGGATACTTTTCAAATTACTACATGCAATATTAAGTCTAACTTTGCAGAGATCATTCTAGAATTTTGAAGAAATTTCAAAACTGTTCAGTCCACGCTAACCTCAATTTCTTTACCCACTCTCACTAACAATCAAGTTAAATCTTTAATATTTGAACTAAACTTGAAGATAAAATTGAGACTATATTATATATATGCAATTTGAAAACTCTCTCTCTCTCTCTCTGTATATATATATATATATATATATATATATATATATATATATATATATATATATATATATATATATATATATATATATATATATATATATATAGCCACTCGTTCTTTGCCTCTTCTCTTCATCTCTGTCTTTGTTAATTTTTCAATTTTTCTTATCTAACTTAAGGATATTTATAGAGCCAACAATTTTGAAGATTGTTTTGCTATTTTATATATATATTTTTTACTTCTGAAGCAATTATACTCATTTATCAGCACGAATGATAAAAAGAGGAAGCAAAACTAGTATGAGAAATTACTGAATTTAGGTGAAATTGATGAGTGTGGAAAAAGGTGGTAAACGCAAATAAGTATTCATCCGAAGGGAAAAAATAGAGAGAATTAAAAGAAAAAAAAATTACATTACTTTAAAATGTGAAATATTTATTTGGTTAAAGAATCCGAATGATTAAAATAAAGGATCATTAGCACAAAACGTGCATTTCACATCACAAGTTTGTAAATGTTAACGAGTAAATTTTAAATCTAATTTAATCATGAAAAATTAACTTAAGGTAAGACTTGCATTTATTAATATATTTTAAATTGACTTTATCACTAGTCGATATAAAACTTCCAACACATATCCTAAGTCGAGGTATATATCTCATACGTGAAACTTAACATTAATGGATCGTTTAACAATGTGATAGTGGGTGAAACAATATGTCTAACAAACAACAAATTTTGCAATCCAATTCTTACTATTTACTTTTTTTTGTTCAACTTATAAGGGTTAATTAAGTTTTTGTGTTTTACAACACTTTTCGCAGAATGAAATTAATCATAGACTTCAAAGTTTAAATAAAAGTATATTTTTAAATTTTATGTAAACTAAAATTAATTGATATTTATTCACATGTATTACTTTATTTCAATACATAATATACTATTTAAAATATAATCATATATACTATCACAAAAATAAATTTTTACCTATGTTATTTTTTACATTTAATGTTTGAAGAAATTTTGACATCTTAGTCGAAAACGTCAAATAAATGTTGGTGTTGAAAATAAATATCTAAAAATTTTAGTCATACAGACGTCTATTGATGCAGTAACATGGTTAAATGCTACATTTTTTAAAACTATTTTTTATCTACAAAATTTACCCAAAAATAAAAAATAGGAAGTGTTTTAAAATAGTTTATAAAATTTTTAGTAGATTATATTTCAAAATTAAAACTGTTGTTGATGGGGGAGCTAAACCTACCTCTTTATATCTTTGTTTTTTATGATGAATAATAAAATAAATCCATTATTGATAAATGAATCATACTTAAAACAAATTGATAATATCATTGTTGGTTGAAATAATTGATTAAACACAGTATATAATGAGTTAGATTTAACCTGGTTATTTAGAAAGCTTAATAGGGGCAAACTATTATGTAGTAATCGATTATACAAAGTATATAACCGATTAAAACAGAGAAAATGCATAATCTATTATATAAGTGAGATAATGTATTAAAGATGAATAATGGATGACTAATATAGACAATTATAGAAATAATCGATTACATAAGTTTGCTAATCGATTAAAACAGAGAAATAGTCTAATCAATTATATAAATAGCCTAATATGTTAAGATTATTCAATGAATCAATAATAGGCTTAAGTGTTTAAATAATCAATTATACTCATAGGATAATATGTTAAAATAGAAAAAAAGCATAATTTATTATGCAAGTAACATAATCGATTATAATGCGGTATGATTTGAAAATCATATATATATATATATATATATATATATATATATATATATATATATATATATATATATGTATGTGTGTGTGACTTGAAACCTATTCCAATAACTTTATCATTTTCAAATATTAACATTTTTCAGTGAGTTGTGATTATAGGTGCTTTCAAGAAGAGTTCTTGAAGAATCTACAGTACTTTGGTTGATTACCCATCAAGATTCATTCAAGAGTTTGTGCTAAAGATGTTCTGTTTTGATCTGCACTAGAGGAGTGTAACTTAGAGATCAGGTTCTTCATAGACAATCTTTGTATTGTTTTCCTGTGCGGGTTTGCTAGGGGTTAAGGGCTGTGAGTGCTCCTGTATTGTAAGAGATTAATGATTGTTCATCTCTTGGATTTCTATATTGATTTTGAGTGGTGAAAGGAGTGCATTGAGAGGGGTATCTCTATATTTCTGTAAACTCAATCAATTATGGTGGATTCCCTTCAACTAAGGTTGTTGAAGGAGGATTGGATGTAGGCTTGTGTTAGCCGAACCAATATAGATTGTTTATGTTGATCTTTCTCTACTCTTTCTCTCTTGTTAATTACTTTTTGTTTATTGATTTCAAGAAAGCAAAGAACTCATAAAGATTTTGAAATGATCATTTTAAAAGGGTTAATCCAATTCACCTCCCCTCTTGGCTTGAGATATAAGGTCTTTCTTTTCTAACAACTATTAAAACACAAAATGTAACTTTTAACACTAAAGTTATAAAAACTAAAACTATTAAAACAAAACTAAAATTTTCATAATAAAAAACTTGTGTTAGACAATTTTCAAGCAAAATACATGATAACAGTAATTCTTACCATTATTTGAGGTTAATTTTAGAGACAAAATTAACTCCCTTTTAGCTTATTTCTTGCTTAAATCCTCTCTTTTATCTTGTTTTAATGTTATTTATATTTTGGGCTACATTGATATAAATTCATCACTAATCCCCTTATTTTGTAGCTAATACTATGCTTGGAAGAACTTCCACTAATGTAGAGAACTGAACCAACCACAAAAGCAACAAAATAGCAAAAAGAGAGAGTTCTAGAATTCTGTCGTTGAGCTGCCGCTAAACTGCCGCTGGGCTACGCTGAGCGGTGAAAATCCATAATTTGCCAGAATTTTGCGCTTGGGCGCCCCATCAGGGGTGATGAGCGCCATCCAATTCTGCAGAGGTCGCATTGGGCACCTCTATAGGGGCGCTGAGCGCTACTTTTACTGATGTGGCAGTTTGAGCTTATTTAAACCTAAAACGCGAAGAAGTTTGGGTCTTTGGTGGTTTAGAGGTGCGATTTCACTTAGAGGAGAGCTTGAAGTGGTGCTAGGGTTCGTGGGAATACTCCCTTCTTCCCCTTTGGGGTTCTTATTCTTCTTCCATGGCCATTTTGTAAGCTCTAAGGTTCTCCATGGAAATGGAGAGCCAAACCCATCTTGTTGGGGATAAATGTAACATTTGAACTCTTGTGTATTTGATGAACGATTTGAATATATTTATGCCTTTTTTATCAATTGCTAGTATTCTTGTTTCCATTCATGGCTTGATCTTTGATTCATGGGTATGAGAATGTATCTTGTGTAATCTAGAACTTAAACAAGAGTCCTAGTGGTTCACTGATTCTAGGAATGAAAGATGATTCACTTGTTGTCTTAGATCCTAGTTCTTAATGCGAGTTTTGCTTGTTGGATTTTCCAAGAAATTGGAGTTTAATAGGGAAAAGCTAGGCTCTTTCCCCTAAGGAATTAGGGCTAGAGTAATTTTGTGGATTGACTTTAGTAATTTGATGGAGAGGAGATGAAATTGTGTATGCACAAGAGTGAATCAGTGAAAACTAACCTTAACAATGTCATTTCATACCATTTCTAGTCTAGTCCATGTCTAAGTGTCTTCAAACACCAAAGTCCAAACTTGTATAGTTGAAATTTTATCTTCTTTGCACTTGTTTTTCAATTGATTTGTTGTTCTTCAGTCTATATGAGTTGTTAATAGTGCAATTAACTAGTATTACGCGAGTCTCTTGGGAAACGATACTTGGTCTTACCATTTTATATTACTTGAACGATTTGGTACACTTACCAATAAATTAACAATACAATTGTTATTGTGGGTCTTAACTCCATTGTTCTAGTAAATACAATGCTCACTCCTATCTTATCTTCTTCATTGTGTTATCTGTTATAGGTAATGGATTCTTAAACTGTTGGAAAAATAACACAACTTCATTATGTGTGGATATTAATGTTTAAAGTTTGATGCGATTTCTAATATGTGAAAGATATATATTATTACCTAAATCCAATCTTCTCTAATTTTTGCTTGAATGATGATTTTTATCCATTACATGACATAATAGCCACGTGCCTATGAACCTGACTGCTTGTTACACTAAACATGACAAAGAAACTAATCACATATCAAGGTCATAAATTGACACATGAAAATTAATAACTTTAAGATGAAAGAATTTCAATCTTTGAACATAGTACTTGAATTTGTTTTTCTTTGAGTTTACCCATAATTCTAATTAAATTGAAATATTTGAAACATAAGTTAATGTTAATATAACTAAGTAGATTATATGAAACAAAGTAAGAGTTATGTTTGTAATATAGATTTCAACTTAGGTTTCATATTCCGATGCAGGGAATAAAACCATACATCTATGCATTATCTTGGTATGATGACTATTAATTGCTTAATCAATTAATTAGCATTACTTCATACAATATTACATTTAGACACCTACTCATCAATTTATATGGTGCAAGGTACAAACATGTCAACAAAACCTCAAAAAAAAGCGATGAGAAAAACTTCTCCAAAAAAAGTTCCTCAAATCCCTAAAAAGAAATTGGCCACGATAAATAAAATAATGCGAAACATAATGGTAAAATCTCATTCAGATCAAGTCATATCGAAACTTGCTAACACGTATACGAAATATTCATTCAATATTTAGCGTACAAAACAAAGCTTGAATGAAGTTGGAGGATATTGGAGGAGTCGTCGTTGCCGTTGGTGAGGGAGAAAAGATAAATCGCGCTGCTACTTGAAGGTGTTCAAAATAAAGTCCCAACATGAAAACAATCGATAAAAATGAAAGAAAATCATATCCAAGACAACTAAGCAACATGCATTTATGTTAAAAGAAAGAAATCTTACTTCTGGTGGTGGTCGCATAAGTCATTGCAACTGCTTGGAGGCTTGAAAAGAGAGAGCGTGAAGAAACATTAAATGGGAAATGCTCTCACACTGTTTTTCTTTTAATTTTTTTAAATTGTATATAACATTGGATTCTATAGGGGCCGATATGATATCTCATTAGACTTTGGGTCTGTAGGATGGTCAATGTTTAATAGGTATAGGAAAATGACTTTCACGATGAATTTTTAATATTTTAAACACCATTAGATGTTGATCACCTTACTACTAATGGTTCAGCAAGTCTACCGAATCGTTTCAAATAATAAATTGGTAAGACTAAATATCGTTTCCCAAGAGACTCGTGCAACACCAAACAATCACATAATTGCTTAACTAATCAAGACTAAAGAATGATTCCATTAAATGAGACTTAGATGCAATCAAAATTAATACAATGCTTCAATAGTAAAATGAGCTTTTGTAGCTAAAACAATTAGAAATGGAAATGATTAGAAATTATATGAATTGGTGATGTTTGGGGTATAATTTCACCTACTTCATTCTTTTGCAAATATAATCTACGCCTTCTTCATTAATGTGCTAATGTCAATCTTCTAAGTTACTCAAACTCAATTTCTTGGTAGAAAGAGCCTAAACTTACTTATTAAACTCCAATCCCTTGGAAAACCTAACAAGTTCATCCGCTTTATGAAATGAGATTTGAGACAACCAAAGGTCCAAGTTCTATTTCTAGATACAATTTCCTTTATGTGTTTAATTTAGTTCTAGATTCACACAATAATTTCTAATATTAAGCAAACTAAAAAATCATGCTATGGTTGATCAAATTGTAACAAGCTTTAAGAGAAGGAAATAAACACTAACAATCAATGAGAGAAGCTTAATATCATTAAGAATAGTTGCAATACATAAGAGTTTTGTGGTTACATCATTCCCCAACAAAAATGGATTTAGCTTTCCATTGTCATAGAGAGCTCAAGCTTACAATGGAATAAAATGGAAGAGGTGGAGACCCAAGGAAGAGGAAGGGAGAGCTCCCACACCCTAGGCTTGCTCCAAGTGCTCGAAGAAGGTGGTTTTGTGCTTCAACCGCCAAAAGATGGCATCCTTGTTGCATGTTAACATTAAATATGTCACAAGTGCCACATCAGCAAAAGTTGCGCTCAGCACCCAGACAGGAGGGCGCCCAGGCGCCAATTCTGCAAAACTGGATGGTGCTCAGAGCCTTGGAGGGGGTGCCCAGGCGCGACAATGCCGAATGAAATGGCGCTCAGCGCCTTGGTTGGGGCAGCCAGGTACCAAGTTTGCGCAACAAATGGCACTCAACGCCCTAGATGGGGTGCCCAGGCATGGTCTTTGCGAAGCAAATGGCGCTCATGGCCCTTGGAGGGGCGTCCAGGCATGATCATAGCTTCATGAGATCATGCTTTTGATGCTCTTGGTGATTTTCCTAGGTTTCAGCACCTTGATTTGCTTGATGTTCTTCCAAAGTACAAAATTGACCTACAAAATGAGGGAATCAGTAATGTTATTTCCTAAGTGTAACCTAACTACAATTATTTACAAAAACAAGATAAAAGAGAGGATTAAGCAAGTTTCAAGCTAAAGGGGAGCTGATTTTGTCTATAAAATGAATCTTTGATAATAGTAAGAATCAGAATTATCAAACAATCTAACATCTAATTAAATATGATGTCAGTTCCCATACAATCCGACATCTAAAGAATACATAAAATGTTCTTCCCAGTTTGCTTTTTTAAATGTTTAAAAATCATATGGCGTGGAACTCCCTTCTAACAAACGCTTCTAACAAACGTCTATGGTATGAGGTGGACTCCTTAAATTTCAATGTTAAACTCTTTGAGAACATTAACTTTCAATTATTTTTTTAAATATTTAAAAAGCATATGACGACAATACTTTTCAAACTTATATCTAAAGGTGGTATGATGTCGGTTCATTTAATTTTAACATTAAACTCTTTAGAAACATTATCTTCTTATTGACTCTTTTTAAATGTTTAAAAAATACATGACATTAATTCCTTCCAAAGAGACTTTTATCTTGATGTCCAACATTAAACATTTTATTTTATTTACAAAATAGAATTTTTTTTAAGTTGGCTTTTTCGTGGATTTATGGTAGATGAGATACGTTATAAGTTCATTTTTCATTATGTAACTCTATAACATATATCGATAAATACAGTTTATATTTTTTTTCCAAACATGTTTTCTTTTAATATATGAACGACTATTAATTTTCCTGGTAATATTTTCTTTTATTAGTTTTTTTAAATTTCCACAAAAAAATATTCTGAAAATGAAATTAAAAGAATATATCAATTAACGGCCAAGAAAAAAAATTCTTTCACGCGTCGACTCATAGCATATTAACATTTGCGATAAGAATTAAATTCAACAGTTTCAAAGATTTCTTTGCGCCACACGGTTTTAAGTGCAAGGAAAAGAAAAACTAATAACTTTTACTTTTATTCATTATAATCTTATAAATTTCAAGAAATTCAAATAAATAATACATATTGTATAAAATTACCAAAATACTGCCCGTACGAACGATACTAAATAAAGATTATTTTTGAAAAGTTTCAAATTTGAGTCTTCTAAATATTAAAATGGGTAAATGGTTAGTTTGGAATTTGAAAGTATAAATTAGTATCAATTTAGTCTATAAAAAGACAGAATTGCGTATTTCTTATTACAATGTTTAAGAAAATGTGACAAATATATAGATCTTGTAATACCATTTTATAAAAAACTAATTCGAAATTAAAGTATAAAGTTTAGGTATCAATTTGTATTTTTTTTTTCTGTATACTAAGAAACTAAATTAAATTTTTGGTTCTCTCAAGAATTCCATTGTTATTGATCTACATAATTATGAACTACATTTGTCATTTATCCAACAAAATGTAAGTAAAAATAATCTCTAAAATTTGCAAGAGAAATTAATAGACCATTTGGGTATAAGAAATTTTTTATTAAACATTCTATATATAGTTACTGAAATGATTAAACCTGTTTGAAATTACTTTGAAAAAGAAAATTATGAGTCTTTTGGACGAAAAAACATATAAAAAATGATTCGTTATCATTGACAAGACAAATAGTTCATCATAGTTAGAAAAAAAAGTACTATAAAGAATGTTGAACATTACAAAGACTGAGTGAAGCAGTAATCACTTACACGAATAAATCAAATTCCACTTTGTTCTTCAATGGCTTCCTTAATCTTATTCTTCATTCGTTTCTTCCCTCCACAACGACTCTCTATTTGCCTAATAGTTTGGTTTAAATTCTACTCTTTCCTCAACAGAATATATTCTTGTCCTTCCAATTCAACTGCCACCACTCGTTTCCAAGACACAACCAAAAGTGACCCTCAAAAGATTACATATCAAAAACCAAGGCATTGATTCCCTCCTTAATTTTTGTTCAAGTTATGTCCCAGTTTTCTTTTTCCAATGAAATGCTACTTATATAAGACTCAACAACATAAGTTTCCTGGTCTCTGCTTTTCCCTTCTTGCATTGGTGTTCTTTGCTTTTGTTGGTTATCTTTGAGGGCAATGGAACGTGGAGTTCTTGATGGCATAATCAATAGACTGCTTCAAGTCAGAGGGAGACCAGGGAAACAGGTGCAGCTCTCAGAGGGAGAAATCAAACAGCTTTGTATGGTTTCTAGGGATATCTTCTTGAAGCAGCCCAATCTCTTAGAACTTGAGGCACCAATTAAGATATGTGGTATCTATTTGCTTTCCCATTTTCTTTCCTTCTAATTTCATATCTTCTTTAGTTTCTTACTCGGTTTCAGTATATGGTCATAAACTTTTCTGTGGAAGAAATGGTGACACTGGTGTTAGATTCTGTAATCTCATGCATAGTATTCAAATCTGTCACTAGATAAGTTGTAATGATTTTGAGGATGGTTTAGAATACAATTTGGGATGAGAAAAAGCTGTCCCTTTGATTTTGAGGCATATTGTTCATGGGAAAGAAAGATAATGTATATGAGCATAGTGAAACAGATAAATAGAAAAGAAAAACTGTTTGATGTACAAAACTATTCTCAGTTGTAGAAAGAAGCCATGTTTCTCAGTTAAGCTTTTTTGTTACGAGTACAAGGTAGGAGAAAAAACTGATATCTTGTTTCATTTCACTGTGTTACCAGGAGACATCCATGGTCAATATTCTGACCTTCTAAGACTTTTTGAGCATGGTGGTTTGCCTCCTCGCTCCAACTACTTATTCTTAGGTGATTATGTGGACCGTGGAAAGCAAAGTCTAGAGACAATATGTCTTCTTTTGGCCTACAAGATGAAGTACCCTGAGAACTTTTTCCTTCTTAGGGGAAACCATGAATGTGCTTCCATAAACCGTGTCTATGGGTTCTATGATGAATGTAAACGAAGATTCAATGTCAAGCTGTGGAAAATATTCGCAGATTGCTTCAACTGCATGCCTGTGGCAGCCATCATTGATGAAAAAATCTTGTGCATGCATGGAGGACTCTCTCCCGAACTGCACAATCTAAGTCAGATAAACTCTTTGCCACGTCCAACAGAAGTACCTGACAGTGGTCTACTCTGTGATCTCTTGTGGTCTGATCCTAGTAAAGACTCCGAGGGTTGGGGAGAGAGTCAACGTGGAGTTTCATACACTTTTGGTGCCAGCTTGGTCACACAATTTCTTGGAAAGCATGATCTTGACTTGATTTGTAGAGCACACCAGGTTTTTATATGCTTTTGCTTTTGCAAATTTTGAGTTTACAATTGTGAAAAGTGTTCAAGTGTTGTGTAATATGCTTGTGTGTTTCTTTCTCTAGGTTGTTGAGGATGGATATGAGTTTTTTGCTAATAGACAACTTGTGACTATCTTTTCTGCTCCTAACTACTGTGGAGAGTTTGACAATGCTGGAGCTATGATGACTGTCGATGAGACACTTATGTGCTCTTTTCAGATACTGAGGCCAGTGGAAAACAGAAAGCCTAAGTTTGGTGTTGGGAGCAAAACTTCATTCAAGGCTAGTGCTCTTTACAAAAGTCTTGATCTTTTAGTTCTTGAATCATGTTGGTGTACATTTTTCTGGTAGTTTCTTGTTGTTAGATGTGGAACCAGTTCGATGAATCCATCAAATTTTTCTATCAAAAACACTGCACAAAATCGTTCTGAGTTTTGTATTTCTTTCCTTTTGAAGCAGGCAATTCTTGATGCTGCAAGAGTACGTCCTCATTGAGCTGACTTAGACCAATAATAAAGTTTGTAACATAACTAAATTGACTTGAACAAAGTCACAACTCTGTTCACTTCAATGTGAAGGAAGATTTCAACCAGCAGTGCAAGTTGAGGTCTATGAAGAACATAGGAAAATTTATGTTTTCTTTTTAGTATAGCTCAATGTCTTTTTATGTGCTGGAACATTCTCATCATGTACAATGTTGCCACCACAATTTAGGGGTCAGGTTTCACTTTTCCTTTGTTTCAGTTTTTTTATGTGAGAGACAGTTATATGTCCACTGTTGTATTATAAATGGCAGCATATGCATTTTGGCTTTCTTTCCTGTCACAGCAATTCATTGTTTCAATATGATAACATGTTATTTGTGCTATAAATATGCTACTTCTTCCATAAACATGTCTGATCAAACGTGTTTTCATTGTCTAATACCAGTAATTAAAGCTTAATTTAGTTGGATTAGAAAGGTTATTTGTGCACAATGAGAACATGTTTTCTGTGTTCAACAAACCATGCTTCGTTACATATTATGCACAAAACACACTCTGTTTGAATACACAGAACACATCATCCTAACAGAACAAAAACACGTATTGACTGTGATTACAAAGATATTCTTTTTTGGTGTTAGAGTTTGATAGGGTATATTGTTACTCTTACTATTTTCTATTTAATGGCAATTATATGTGATTTAGTTTTATTCCATTTTAATTTATTGTAAATGTTAACAGTTATCAATGAAAAATAACAATTAAATTTAAGGAAAGAGATAATTAAAGAGTAAAAATAATAAAAATATTATTTTAATTTTAAAAACTTTAAGGATAAAATTAAAAACAAATATTATATATATATATATATATATGGGTTTGCTAACGCGTGTACGCCTGTTTTTCAGTTGGTACATTTTAGCAATGTGTACCGGATTTTAGTAAACAAAAATACCCTTATATATCATGGATTCTAACTTTTAAGGTTAAGGGTATTTTAATAATTTTTATTCGTTGGGTGAAGTCAACGTTAGAGCTACTAACTTGGTAACTTGGTGGTTACTGGGTGAGAATAATCTCGTTGGACAAAACCAAAGTTAAAGAGCTAAATGACTTGACAGTGGCTGGACGACATAAGTCTCACTAGGTGACTTTAGGAGAATTTCAGTTTGAGTTTCAATTATAATCTCGTTGGACAAACTATCTGATCATTGGGCGAGTGTGTGCTTTTAAGTACTACTCATTTGGTGAATAGATATTCTCGCTGAGTGAGATTAACAAAACATTACTATATTTTCTTATATTTTCTTTTGGTATGTTTAATGTGTGATTTTGTGAATGTTAAAATGATGGCTTGTTTATGATAGTCATTTGAGAATGGGTTGTACTAATAAAGGAAGATTAGTTGTGGTTACAATAGTGTATGTATTGATATATGAATTTTGTATACGGAGTTATCTTGTTGCTCTAATAATCATCCAATCTTAAGTAGAGAAGGGTGAAAGATGTGGTAAGAGGAGCATGATGTCTTAGTCTAGGGATTTTACCTTGGTCAAATGTTAACAAACTAGTCTTGTATGTACTAGAGTGAAACTCATTGACGACTCTGCAAAGCAGTAGAGGTCACCACAAGTGTATAACTCACCCAAGTCTAATATTAATATATGTATTTGGATCATCTAATTTAGTAAGTCTTTTGTATGTGATATGATGTTGTTATGAATGATTATATGTGATAATATATACCTATTTTATGATTACTTTTTTTTGTACATTAACTTACCTTTTCTTTTGTGTTGTTTTGTTTGTGTATTATTTTTATTAATAATAATCACTTTAATGGCGGAAATAGGTAATGTAACAATTGATATAATGCAAGACAATAATGGTATGTGTTGTTATGAATGATTTATACATGATAATATATACCTATTTTATGATTATTTTTTTTTGTACATTAGCTTACCTTTTCTTTTGTGTATTTTTTTTATTAATAATGATCATCTTAATTATGTGAACAATATGGCAGTATAGTTTTAGGGTTGATCTTGTTATGTAAAATCTTTTTCTTTTTGTCATATATGGAGTACATGCTTCTATGAACGAGATGTTGCAGATAAACTTTAAATTTAAGGATTAAAGTTTGAAGTACGTTACAAATTTATTATTTTATGTTTTGATGAATATAAATATATTATTATTAAAATATAATTATATTTTAAAAATCTTTAAAAAACTAATTTCACGCGCGCGCATATATATATTTTGTAAATGAATTATTTTATTTCTAAGTGTCCTCAAAATATCATAAAAGTGATTTTGTTTGTCGTTAATTTCCACTTAAAGTAAGTTTTTATTTTTGTAAATCAAATGCGACTTTTATTGATTGTGACACCAACTGGTTTCTTTTGTTCCCACATAATAATTAATTGTATTTTCTTGCAACTACAAAAGCATGAGATAATTTGCGCGTTATTTGACTCGAATAATATGATATAAGCAAATAATAGCGATATGATATGTAAACTAATAATAATTAAAGAACAAAAAAAAAAAAAAAAGGACAATGTTTTTGATTTGTATATTAGAGACATTATCTTTATGTGTGCTACTTCTGGTCCACATGTCTAAAAAAAACAAGTACGTGTTCGAAACTTGTACGTTTTGTACTTGTTTTCTTAATTTAGTGTGTTAGTATTATGTAGTAAATAGTTGCCTATAAAAGTTATTATTTGTGTTATTATCACATCTATAAATGTTTAAATAAATAACTTCACTTAAAAAAAATAAAAAATAAAACAATTGAGTGACAAGTTAACAATTTCAAGTACGAATTTCTGTAATAAAACTTTGAAATTTTTTTCAGTTCTCTATTACTGTTTTTTGTATTTCTGCTTACTTTTCCATTTTAAATTTTGTAACATTTTATCTCTATTGTTTTTGTTTGTCTTCCTCTAACTTTGTAGTATTTCTGCTTACTGCTATTAAAGTTTTTAGTTTTTCTTACTGCTATTATGTTTGCTTTTATTAAGTTTTTGCTCATTGTTTTATTTTAAGTTTTTTTCTTAGTATTTTTTATTTTTTTTATTTTTTTATAATGTAAAAGTTGTAATTAAAATATGACGTCTTTATCGCTATTTGAAATGTAAAATTATACTTATATATATGTGAGGTTTAATTTATTTTTTTACTTACGGGAATTTCTACGCAATTTTAATGAAGTTTTACTTATCATCATGACTTTTCTATTGATTTTTTACATATTTTCTCATAGAAATTTTCATGTAATTTAGTAAAATTATAATTTGAATGGTAAATTTTGAGTGAACTTTTTTCTATATTAAGTAAAAGTCATTTTAATTTGAGAGCTTCTAAGATTTTTTTTCTTATTTATTGACTTTATTTAAGCAAAATCTTATTTATACGGTAAGTATTGTATGATTGACTTATCAATTAACACCCACGAATCGTATCTTGGTTTAATTTTTTTATGGTACAAATGTTAGTTTAATTGCAAATTGCTAATGTGGCTAACCATAAACGTGAGTTTGAGTTGTTGGTCAAATCTTGTATTATCAATTTGTTCAGAAATAAGGCAGTTGCATCATTGCATGTGTCATGTTGTTGTGTTGTGTAATTACACATTATTATTCTCATTATTTATTTATTTAGTTTAATTTAGTCACAAATTAAGAAAATATTTAATAAAGATAAACTAGTTATTAAACTGTTATCGATATTATATAAATATATATATATATATATATATATATATATATATATATATATGATAAAAACTCATTTCAATCTTACCCTTTTGCCTTAAAGAGTTTTTTTTTTAAATCAAAGTTTCGTATATTAACAACAGTTTTCAAACGCTCTCTTAATCCGTCGACCTGGATTTTAAAGACAAAATTAAATTACCATGAAGCCACCAAAGTTCAAATTAAACAACATCCTAATATTATCTTTTTTCTGTCTTTTTAAAACAAAACAATACCTTTTATGAAGGTAGTGTATTCCAGATTAGAATAATAGGTTCCTGCACGCTATCATCAAGTGTACTACTTTTATATATGTTTGGAACGAAAACAAATCATAATGAAAATGTGATGAATATATAGAAAATAAAGGGAAATATAATTTTTTTTATAAATTTGTGATAATTAACAGGTGAGGAAACATGAACATGTAACATATTGTTGGTTTTGCAGCTAATACAGTTGTTTCTTTCTCCAAGTAGGAACAATACCTCGTTGACAATGCATAAACTAACATTTTTTAGTGTTGTTTGTGAAGAGTTGACATATTGAAGAATATGAAAGCTCAAGCATATGCTGCGGATGCTGAGTATATGCTTTTGACTTTGGAAGTCTTTAATTCTAGGGATGGTTGGTACTATCTTATATATATATGTGTGTGTGTGTGTGTGTGAAGCTTCATTCAATGCCATGCCATATTCTTAAACCTTACAAAGTACTTCTTCTACTCCTTCAGTCTGGTTTGGCAAGCTGGTTTGTGTTCTCTCTCTATCCCTCTTGGTTTGGTTTGAAAATTCTGCTGTTTTTTTTCTTTCATGTAAGGAAAGAGTTTTCCTATAGCAAAAATATGTGTGATTTTGAGATCATTCTGATATATTTCTGCATGATATGCAGTCACCAAATTTTCAATGGATGAAACTTGTCTGTGTGTAACATTAAAATTTCTGCATCCACAACACAATATTTTGGTCTCTGGACCTTCATCAGAGACATGAGCATAAAAAAATTTAATAAAAAAACCTTCTTTCAAAATATATCTAGTTCTTTATCCAACATAAAATAGTTGGCTTAATTAGGACTGTTATGCCAGATAATTTAGTGCAAGAATCAGTTCGTTTGAATATGATCATCACTAAAGTTTTTAATTCAAAATATCCATGTCTTACATCAGCTCTTGGAAAGGTCAAAATTAGCTGCAGCAGTTTCCCAAACTATCATTAAACATAAGTAAATTATAAGAATCGTACAATTGTCTCTTCTTTATGCTGGAATTGAGGTAGAAAGAAATTGAAATTGTAAGATATTTTGTTTGCATGTGCAGAAAGCTTGTAGTGAATAACAATGGTAGGAGAACTCAGAGTGTTGACTGCACTTGATGTGGCGAAGACACAATGGTACCACTTCACAGCAATTGTGATAGCAGGAATGGGTTTCTTCACTGATGCCTATGACCTCTTCTGCATTTCCCTGGTTACTAAGCTGTTAGGGAGACTGTACTACACAGAACCAGGTGCACCAAAGCCAGGAACTCTTCCTCCAAGAGTTCAAGCTTCTGTCACTGGTGTTGCTCTCTGTGGCACCTTGGCTGGTCAACTATTCTTTGGTTGGCTCGGTGACAAATTGGGGAGAAAAAGGGTCTACGGTCTCACTCTTGTGCTCATGGTGGTGTGCTCCCTTGCCTCAGGACTCTCCTTTGGCTCCACTCCAAAGGGTGTCTTGGCCACACTTTGCTTCTTCAGGTTCTGGCTAGGGTTTGGGATTGGTGGTGACTACCCTCTTTCTGCCACAATCATGTCTGAATACGCCAACAAAAAGACTCGTGGGGCATTCATTGCAGCAGTGTTTGCCATGCAAGGATTTGGAATCTTGGCTGGTGGAGTAGTCGCCTTGATTGTTTCATATGCGTATGACCAAAAGTACAACCTTCCCACATACGAACAAAATCCAGAAGCCTCCATTGTGCCGTCATTTGACTATGTTTGGAGAATCATTTTGATGTTTGGTGCAATTCCGGCAGTACTCACCTACTACTGGCGCATGAAAATGCCTGAGACTGCACGTTACACAGCCCTCGTGGCCAAGAATGCAAAACAAGCTGCTTCAGACATGTCTAAGGTGTTGCAAGTGGAACTTGAAGCTGAAGAGGAGAAGGTGCAGAAACTGACACAGGAAAAGAGCCACAGGTATGGTTTGTTCAGCAAGGAATTTCTCAGACGCCATGGCTTGCATTTGGTTGGAACCACCACCACTTGGTTCTTGTTGGACATAGCATTCTACAGCCAGAACCTTTTCCAAAAAGACATCTTCAGTGCAATTGGGTGGATCCCTCCAGCACAGACAATGAATGCAATTCATGAGGTATACATAAAGTTCATGAACTAACTAGTGAACAAATTTTGTTCAAAAATCATGTTTTCCCACTGATTTTCTTGCAGGTATACAAGATTTCAAGAGCACAAACACTGATAGCATTGTGCAGCACTGTGCCAGGTTACTGGTTCACAGTGTTTCTGATTGATTACATGGGCCGTTTTGCCATCCAATTGATGGGGTTCTTCTTCATGACAGTATTCATGTTTGCTTTGGCTATACCATATGATCATTGGACTAAGAAAGCAAACAGAATAGGGTTTGTGGTGATATACTCCCTCACCTTTTTCTTTGCCAACTTTGGTCCAAATGCCACCACATTTGTTGTGCCAGCAGAGATCTTCCCAGCAAGGCTTAGGTCAACCTGTCATGGAATCTCTGCTGCTGCAGGAAAGGCTGGTGCAATTGTGGGAGCATTTGGGTTCCTATATGCTGCACAAAGCAAGGACCCTAAAAAGACTGATGCAGGCTACCCTACAGGAATTGGGATTAAGAACTCCCTCATTGTGCTTGGGGTTATCAACTTCTTTGGAATGTTGTTCACCTTGCTGGTTCCTGAATCAAAGGGTAAGTCACTGGAGGAGTTGAGTGGGGAGAATGATCGAAGTGCTGATGCTGAGCCTGAAGTTTCTGCTGCGACAAGTCGTGTTTGATTGAACTCTGATCTAAGTTTGTGTATTCAAATTAATGTGTTATTTTGTACATTTTAATACTTGGTTATGGTTGTGAGATATGTTTGCACATGATTCATTATGTCGTGGATGTGCTAGTTTGTATGTTTTTGTTTGTCTAAGATTGATACATGGTAATTGTAGTTTTCCTTTTTGGATAAAAATAACAGCAATAAACAATACAGAGTAATACTCTATTACACTGTCTTAAATGCAATATATGTTTGATAATTGTCTTAATATTTTTAGAAAATCATAATTAATAATAATAAGATTAGATACATTTTTAGTTTCTAAATTTTCATACGAAATTGAGATTCGTTTCTAATGGAAAATTTGATATATTTTGACTCTCAAGTTTTAAAAGTAAATAGATAGAGTATTTTAATTTAATAGCTTAAATATTTTTGACATGTAAAACTTGTTTATTAGTTAATATTAAAATGAAAATTTAACACGTAAAAGAAAAATAATTTTATTAAAAATATTATATCTATTGTAAAATTCTGTATTAAAGTTTTTGATAAAAGTGAATTTCAATTTTATAAAATTTAAAAACTGAAAATATATTTATCTTATAATAATACATGTTTACTGATATTATTATATAAATAATGCTAATAAAATCGTAAATATAAGTTGGACTTAGATTTTAACCGTTAAAATTTTTATTTGTAATGATTTTGAATTGTTAAATTTTTAACCATTATAGATATCATGTTTGCCTAATTCTCTTAACTTTTCAATATATATAATATGGATTCTTTTAAGACATTTGATAATAAAAATAAACGGAATATGTATATGTATATATTATTTATGAATCAGGGAATAACTTTTGAACTACTTAATAATTAACACTAAGAAAAGAGATTTTTTACATATCATATCTATCAATTAGAAAAAGATGGTATATCTTCATCATTCTTCTTCACATGATTGTACACTGTATACTCATGCAAAGTCAAATGTCAACGGTGGAAATATTGTGCAATTGATTGAATAAAATATTGCAGTTTAGTTATTTATTAATAATTTATGGAAAAAAAACTAAATCAAAATAATCAAGTAAGTAAATTATCGTAAGCATGACAACTCAATTAATTAAAGATTGTAAATGATTAATTAACTAATATTGTAACTTACAATTAATTAACCCAGAATCGATTAAAGTCAAATCCAATGATATCCGAATCTTCTTTAAAAAATATAATTTTTCATGTCTGAGCTGAGCACGTAATATAAAAGTTTTATAATAAATTTTGGAAATTTTCTAAAAAAAATGTAAGGATTTAAAAAGTTATTTTTCTCATTACACTTTATTATAGTTATAGGAATCCTTCTGATTCATTTTGGTTTTTGTTTTTTACATTTGTTTTTTCTCATTACACTTTACTTTTGCTTTTTACACTTTAATAAAGAAACAGCCTATATATAATTGCCACGAACATCACCAAAGTGAGTTTTTAAATATGAAGTTTACGTATATATTAATAGAACTTTCATTAGACTCGAGAAACCTTTTTGTTTGGATAAATTTCTCTACTAATATATTTAGAAAAGGTACAAAAATTATTATTAACTTCATAAATTAATTTATATTAATTTTTTCACATGAGTTTTCTAAACTTTTAGTCCAGTCCTTGCGAAGAAGTTTGTCTACACATGTTTCAAGTATATAGGTTATTGATATCAGAGTTAAGTATGATTTTAGTTTTTGATGTGAAATTAAAATTCATTTTTATTCAAAATTTTCTTTTATTTTAATCTTTAAATTTTAAAAATAAATAAATATAAATCTTTTAATCTAATTGTATTAAATTTTTTAGATATATTAAATTTGTTTTATGTTAACTTTTGAATTTTTTTAACATATTTTTACTTCAAATATTTGTTAAAAAATGTGCTTGACATATTAAAAAAAATTAATATAATTAAATTAGAAAGATTATATTTTCATTTATATTAAAGTTTGAAGATCAACATGTGTTAAAGTTTTCAACAAAAATAAATTCCAATTTTACACAAAATATCAAGAACTAAAAATATATTTAATTATTCATATTATTCTTATTACTAATGAAAATACATGTTTACTTTTTTTAAGATAGTAAAAACTAATAAAATTATTATTATTGCTATTTTTATAATTATTAAATTAAATATAAATATTTTTTTTTCTAATTTTATTGTAATTAGTTTTTATTTATTTTATATAATTTTTAACAAAAAAATGATTAAGTTTAAGAAAACGATCAAATAGCAAAAAGTGTGGCTAAATTTAAAAAAAAATGTAAAATTGATAAAACAATTATTTTAATTTTAAAAAAAACTTTTATTTAAAAGGTAAAAATGAAAAACAAATGTGAACACAAAAACATGAGAATAATATTTTATATATAAATATAGATTATTCAACCAAATTAAGGAATATTCTTCATTGTCACTTTTTCATGAGTTTTCTCACATGTCTTTTGTAGGAAAATTTTACACAATACTAGTGAAACAGAAGTTCAATTTACATAAAAAAAAAAAAGTGAACATTATATTTAATTTAAATTTTTAAGAGAACGAGTTTATAAATCTTATTTTTTATAAAATCTACAACTTTTTTTTTTATCTCTATTCAGTATGAACTCATTCTTAGATTTAAAAGAAAAAATGTGTATATAAAGTGACTACGAGAAACTCATGGATACTTCTATTAGATGGTTATAAAAAAAATTATCAAAATAGCTTCTTTGAAGTGGTAACTGCTACACAGTTTAAACCCTTTAAACTAAGTCTACAGGACTTGTTTACAAGTATACATGCACACCTTACCATTCTTCCCATGACCAATTTGCTGAAGTACTTGCTTTCTATACACTTTTTCCTGCAGGTCACTTTAAGAAAAAACATTTTTCACATCCAATTCATGCAAATACCAATCATATAGCTGTAAGAGGTACATAATTTTATAGAAGCAAGTTAGCAACTGAAGCAAATGCTGAAGAATAATTTATATCAGCACAATCCTAAGCATCTCCAACAATAGTTAATGCAAAAACCAACTTTAACTTATGGGAAAGTTTATTTCCTTTTTCCTTCTTCCAGCACTATTTGTGGAAAAGTTTATTAAAATAAATCTTTAGAACTTACCAAAATCTGATAAGTCATCGTAAAGAACAAAGGAAGAGATAAGATAGATATATACTTTTACCCTTCCACAGTGATCAGATGATCAGGTAAATATGTTTGTCTGATGTTTCAATCCTGTGTTATTCTATTTTGATTTCAAGATCTTTAAGCCTTTATTAAAATTAAGCATGCATGCCTTAATGAGATAGAAGATATAGAAAAGTAAACATATACTGAAAACATTAAAGAGTAAAACTTAAATATGGCACTTATGTTTTCCCTGCTGAGAAGTGTAACTAACACTGTATACTACATTTATGATTGCAAGCAGCATCACCCTCCCAAAGCTCCTGCATTGCAATTATTAACTATTAGCAGCATACCAATTGAATCATTTTTCCCCAAGAAATTAGACAAATTTGAATAGTATAGAAGCTTTCATGAACTACTGAACATGCTTAATGCCGCATCAACATTGTTCAATGAATCATGTGTCCTAAACTTGCTCTTTGTTCAAAACTGTCTTTTTACTTCTTTTACACTTTGGAAATAGCACAAATACTAATCACTAGTATCTTCAAGGTGCTGGTTAATAAACTGAGAGTTGAAAGTGTATATTAAAAGAAATATTTACTATATGAAAAACAGAAATAGTTTAATATTTGCTTATTTTAAGTGAAAACATTTAGTAGTGTACTAAATGTTCATAAGGTAGACCCTTGCAAATATAGTTGTACTTACCATCTTTGCTAGAACTGGTTTCCATGTCCAGCTGATCTTGCCATGAGCACCTCATATTGGAAGATGAGGAACACTGTTCTGGGACAGAGAATGAATAAGTGCTTGAACTCTGCCTCCTGCATGAAGATTCAGCTGTGGAGGAAATCTCTTGATCAATGCTTGACACTCCAGTGTCCTTGCTAAGATTTTGTGAACTTTTCTGCTTATGATTGATCTCTGCAGAACATTTTAATCTCTTTCTATGAGGAGGATCGTTCTGGGGTTGGTGAAGTGTTGGCACCTTCTGATCATTAGATGAAGAATTGGCCGGTGGAGCCTTGTCCTTCAAGAAAACTTTTGGAATGGCCAAATTTTCACTTTCATCAACAACTTCATGTCTTCCTTCTGAACCAGACCCTTTTGAAGCTGCCTCATTTTCCCACATCTTGAATATAGCTTCTCTTAACTGTTCTCTTGCCACATCTATGTCGATGATTGGTTTTGGATAGTTTTGTCCCAACTCAACTCCTGATGCTCTTAGCACAGTAAGGGGTGCATTCCAAGGATGGTGAATCCACTCAGCTGGCATTCTTGCCAACTCAGGCAGCCATTGACGTACATACTCTCCTTCTGGATCAAATTTAGCCCCATGAATCTGTTCCCAAAGTGATAAAAATTAGAAAAGTTCTACTGCTAGCTTTAATGTGTTAGGATTTGCCAATGCTTTGAGTAAGTAGTATTTTCTTCTTGTTATGTATATTTTGACCAAAAGAGGATCTTTTTGTCTATCTTAATATAAAACCAGATGTAGTCACTTCAAAAATTTGTAAGTAAACATGAACAGAAAAGTTTCTACAGATACCAAATGCATCAAAGAAAATCTGAATTAAAATCTATAGCATTTTACTCCCACTAGGACCAAATAAATCTAGGAAGCAATTTGTCTAGTCAAACTCAGACTTTGAATGTTGACACATGAGGAAGTAAAGAAAACAAAGTAAAGTGAGAAAAAAAGGAAAGAAACTTCACTTCAGCATAATCAAATACAACAACAAATTCTGATATACTGTATAGATTGTGTTGATCATACAAGCATAAAAATGAATATAAATTATGAATCTCAGATACTTGAAACCTACTATGACAAAGAAAATGTACAAAAATTTACAAGAAAACATGACATACCGCAGGATCATCTAAACGCTCAAGCTTGTGGCCATCAGGTAAGCAACCTGAGATATACTGCCACCCCAAGATGTCACTTTCAAGGTCTGCATCCAAAAGTGTGTCCCAGAAGTATTTCATTCCCCATCTCCATGGTATGAGCAACATTTTTACTGCAAAGCTAGAAACTATGACTCTTATTTTGTTGTGTATCCATCCTGTTGCCCAAAGTTCTCTCATTCCTGCATCAACTAGAGGATAGCCAGTTCTACCTTGTCTCCAAGCCTTAAAGTTATCAGGATCAGTTTCCCAAGGAAAATATGTCAAGTTCCCAAGAAGAGGCTTCTCTAATGTGAATGGGAAATTGAAACAAAGATAACGTGAGTACTCTCTAAGTCCAATGGCTCTGAGAAAAAGAGTTACACTCTCTTCACCAGCATTGTTTCCTTCATTTGCCCATAATATCTGCTTGGCACGCGCCAACTGAAAAACTTTCCTCACACTCAATTCTCCAAAATGAATATATGGTGACAATATCGAAGTGGAGTCCCCACCAATCTTTAACCTGTTTTTGGAGTAGTGAAGTAGGTGCTGTTCAAAAAATTCTCTTAAAGCCTTCTCAGTCTTGTTCCAACCTGGACACCATGCTCTTCCTAACAATGCATTGCTGGATTTCTCTGATTCATCCTCAAGACCCAGTTCTTCAATTGAACATTTCCCAACTTTTCCTGTCGTTAACAGAAGAAGATAAACAAATTCTAATCTGAAACTTTTTTTTGATGTGCAAAATTGTATTGCAATATGAAGACAGAGTGGTAATAGAAACAGAAAAACATCATCACTCAGCTGCTAGTTGTCACAAGCAGTTATTATATGCTCTAATTGGTTTTAATATCTAAACTCTAATGAAATCATGTTATCAATTATCATATTGTCAAGAAAAAAACACAGTAGCTTGATTAAAGTGGTACCTTCAGCTAGGATTAGTTGACAAGAAGGAATAGATGACAAAGATTGCATTTGCATTTGCAAACATCTGTTCCAAAAGGGATCAAAAGCTGTAAAAGCATGTCCACTCTCGTCATATATATTCCATGGCTCAAACAACAAATCTCCATTGTAGCTTTGCACACCTATACCATGTTCCACTAGTTTTTCTTTGATGTTGTGATCACGAACAAGAGAAACTGGATCTGACAAAAGAATAGTGATCATATATCTAGCATTGAACTTGGAAGAGATAGATCATAATGCTTTTTTTCTTGTTCATTATGAAGCACTACTATCAATTTTACCACATCATATGAAGTTTCAAGTAAATTACTTTTTATCCAATATTCAAGATAAATTGTTAATAGCAGTCTCAGTGAATAATATCCTTCAGAATTTGTTATTTAACCAAATACATTGGTATTGTGTGATCCATTAAGTGAATCTTGCTATTGAGATAATTCAATATTTTAATAGAACCTACTTGCTTCCTCAACTTTTAGGTTTTCAAATATTTTAATAACATCAAAATAAGTAATACTATAAAGCAATACTAATATGGCTTGCACCTTTAACAAACAAAGTAATTCTGTAAAAAGCTATATCTTGTTGGACAGAAGCACTTACCATAGAGATGGTTAAACACTACTTTTGTTGCTTGAATTGCATTTGCACATTCCAACAGAGCCTCAAGAATACTATCAGTTTTGATCAGCACAAGTTCAGCTCCAAGTGATTTCAACGAATTATCCAACTGAGCAAGAGAATGTCTCAGCCACCACCTTGACACTCGACCAGGATAAAACTGCCCTTCATCTTTGGGGCACCAAATATAGACAGGGAAGACAGAACCTTCCCTAGCAGCAGCAGCTAATGCAGGATTGTCCTCAATTCTAAGGTCCCTCCTAAACCAAACAATAGTCTTGTTCATACCCATAAAGGATTCTTCAGATTTCACATGCCAAATCCAAAGCCTTAACCCTCATCAAACTACAAGTACTTCACCTCAAGCTTCCTTCTACACACAAAAAAGCAAAGTGCTCACCTTTAAAACTTTGTGGTTTCCTATTGAATACTCTTACCAGCACAACACAGCACAGAGCAGCTGAAGACCCTGGCAGTGGCTGTAAAACTTCGATCTGGAATCTTCTGAATAACACAAAGCTATCTATAAAATCAGCAGCAGACAGGCTCAAATCACTGTCAAAAAGGACTTGACTTTGAAGATATGAGACCAACAGGTTGATTATCTTACCTAATCTTCAATTGCAAATTCTTTGCCTCTTTGTTTTCTGTATGTCATGCAACCTAAATCCAACTCAGAAACATTTCCCCTCATGTCTCACAATCACACACTCATCAATCTAAATTCCAAACCCCACCAATAATAAAAACGAGTAAATGGGAAAGAAATCTCCAATCACTAACCAAAAGAGACTAAGATGAACAAGAAGGTTCTGGGGCATAAATAGCACGGTTCAGCTCAAAACCATGAACAACAAAACAAGAAAGACTGCATATTTCAGAAACCACAGAGCCAAAAAAAAGATGAGTAATTCATAAAAAGCTTGAATTCCAGACACAAACAAACCCAATTCAAAACTTATGAGGTAGAAGTTCAGCGTTTACCAAGCCATCATGAAGTTTTGTTGAAGGGTCATTGAAGGAGCTAATCAAAAGTAATTTAGTGTAAATTAGGCTTACCTAGTGAGGTAGACTATTATACGGATTGGCAAAAGGTCAAAAGTTATTGAATCAAGAAATTGTCTTTTTCCAAAATTTGTAAGGTGAGGATCCCACCAAAGTCTATGTGTGTGGATCACGTGTGATAGAACACATTGAAGAGACGCAGCTGATAATGCCTCGCAGACACATCACACGTGCCATGTAATTTCCTAACTGAGGTAAAGCAATAGGAAAAAGATACTTAGATATCATGATGTTTAAAAACTTATGCTTTCTGACGTTGTTTAAGAAAGACGACAATAATCCGAGGTAGAAAAACATTAAAAAGAAAATAGTATAAGTGATTTTTATATTATTTAATTTAATAGTATAACCTAACTTTAAATAGTAACATTTTTTTTCTACCAATCATTCACCAGTTGTTGGCAACCACCGATATCAGCAATTTCTTTACAGCACGTGTTTAAAGAAAAGCAAAAACCACGGTAAAACATATTTAAGTTAGTATTTATGGTGTAAAGATATAATTAGAGTCAATCATTATAGGTTTAATAGCCAATTTAGTCCTCAGGTTGAAAAATCTCAATTTAGTCCCTCGTTATAAAAGTATTTTACATTAGTCCTAACTTTTAAAATAGTGGGTCAGATTGGTCCCTTTCGTTAAATATAAGTTAACGAAATTAATGGATGATGATGTGACACAGCTTAAAGCTGATGTGTTAGATTGGTCCCTTGTTAGCCTTAAGTTGTGTCACATCATCATCCATTAATTTTGTTAACTTATATTTAACAGAAAGGACCAATCTGACCCACTATTTTAAAAGTTAGGACTAATTCAAAACACTTTTATAACGAGGGACTAAATTGAGATTTTTCAACCAAAGTGAGGACTAAATTGGCTATTAAACCATCATTATAAATGAATGAAAGAACACATTTACAAGAATATTTAAATCATTTTAAATTTTAATTTTTAAATGATATGAATGAAAGAACATCTTTAAAAAGAATATTTAAATCATTTTAATTTTTAATTTTTAAATGATGTGAGATTATTAAATGTAGTAGAAATATAATACATTTTAAAATAAAAAATCATAAATGATAAAAAAAAGTTTAATCTCAAACCTCAACAAATACTAATGTTGCACGATATATGACTTTGCAGTATGGGATATGTTTCAGAAAGAATAAAATATTTTACTTTATATTTATAATTTCTTTTAAATAATATGTTCTTCATTTATTCTTTACTCTTTCCTCTAAACCTATAAAACTCTCCCTACGTTACTTGGTTAGAAGAAAAAGAAAATATAATTAATATTATAATGTAATTGTTATTATGGGCTTGTAACTGTTGGATCCGGTGACAAACTGAATGGAAATGATCAAAGGGTAGACAGACGTGTAAGAAAGCGCCTCGGTCTCAACAACAGTTGAACGAAGTTAAAGCGCAATTATTGTTACAACGATTATTGATTAGTGATTAATGTTTGCATTAATAATCATTAAGAAGTAAATTAATTGTTCAGATTCCTATAAACTCTATAAATAGAGGATTAATTTCGTGATAAACTCACTTTTTCATAATTGAATTACTATAGACCTACAAACTGTATAAATAGAGGATTAATTTCGAGGTAAACTCACTTTTTTCATAATTGACCTATAGAGAAACATTTTGACTTGAGCGTCGGAGTGTATTCTGCAGGTCACTCCCACACCGATCGGTTACGCAAAATAAGGAGTGGAGCGAACATTCGACAAACACAGAAACTTCACATAGGCATCATCATCGTCCCATTTCAACAGAAACCGTAATAAAAAGTGAAATAATAACTATTAATGAAATATTTAAGTCCTTGCTTCACTCACTTCGTGAATAATATAGATTATTTTGTGCTACATATGTTATTTTATGTTGATTTCTCTCAATAAATAAATTAAAAACGTGATAATTTACTACTTGTTTGTAAATAGTATTTTATACGAAAAATAATTGTTTTTTTTTCTGTCTAAAATTTTCTTTAAAAAAAATATAAAACAGGGTGATTGTGTTAAAATAAATTAAATTGTTGATTTAGTTAATTTTCTCATAAATTTAAATATTTTTAATTAAGGTGTTATTAAATATTTTCAGTATGTTGTGTTGTTTAGTTTTTTTCAATAATTTGGTGATGTGTGTATTATTTTATCACATTGTTTCGTTGTCTTCTTCGTTTGAGAGATGATTAATATAAAATAATAAAAAAATAATTTTGTTAATTTAATATAAAGAAATAAAAATTATTTGTTGTTTTACATTAATTATAATATTGTTTTATATTGATCATACAAGTCCATCACTCTGTTGAATAATAAAATTAAACGACATAATCCAATTAAAAAATATAAACATTACAAGTAATCAATAAAAAAAATCAATTAAAATTTAATTTAAAATACTCAAATTTATGATAAAAAATTGAAACTTAATTACTCTAAATTATGTTACAAAAATTTAAACTATTTATTTGAGAACATGTGATTTCCTTTTTATAATAATCTCGCTGAAATTATTAAAAATCACTATAATCAATTTGCTAACGGACATACTATTGTTAAATTATATTTTTTCATAAATATAAGACATCAAACATTTATTAACTCTTAGACTTAATTGAGTAACTTCGAATATTTCAAAAGTTTAATTCCCCTGATTTAAACTGTGTTTGGCATTGGTATCCTAAGTTTTTTTTTTCAAAAGTAAATCAATTTCCCTTTTTATCAAAAACACAAACAAATGTTCCTCTCATAAATGTTCTATAACCTCAAATTTACTTTATAATGTCTACAAGTGGTTTTGTTCTTCTAGATCATCACGTTTTTCACTACCCTAATGTGATCTTCTTTCATTTTTATATTCAATTACCTTTCTTCATACAAATTCAATGAAGAAAAGAATAGCAAATGAATCAAACAAACAAAAAGAAGCAAAGGAAGAAGACATTATGTTTTGACTGAGCAAGAAAATATGAAACAGAACAAGTCACATGTCCCTGCCTCCGTGTTTTAAATGTTTATAAATATAGTCCACACAAAAAATGTCATCTTTCTTTAAATTGCATAATTTGATCAATTATTACTTTTTTTTTCAATCTAAAAGAAGACATTTGAGAGAAAGTTTAACTAATATATTTATAAAAACTTGATTTTAGTTTTTTATATACATACTAGTTCAATTTTATAGAAGAACTGCAGCAGAAGCTTCTGAGCATTTGTGGAAGTTCACAAAGTCGCATCTGTGTATGAGTGAATGCATTGTGGAAGAGAAGAGAATAAACCCACAAAGATAAAACTGTAAAACACACTTTCGTATTATTTGAATAAAATGTATATTGTACAACACATATAAAGTTTATATAAAAGAGAGGGAAGAAACAGAAAGAGAAACAGAAAGGGGGAAAAGAAAACAGAAAAGAAACGGTGGAACGGTGCGCGTGGAGCAATTAATGAGAGGCAGTGGCATAGATGTTTAGAATGCCAAGCTTGGAATTGATGGTATGTGATGAGTCAATATTTTATTCACTTCACTTAGTTTAGTGTGATAGAATTAATCAGGGAATTGTGCTTAAATGTCCACTATTTTCCCATTTTTCCTAATTGTGCTCAATTTGATCAGAAATTCTTATTTTAATTAATTTGAGTTGTTTGAGACTAATTACTTGCATTATTGATTGTAGGGAAATTTTTGGACAATATTTTGGGATTTAGAGAAATGCCACATCCATTTTATTTTAAGCTAAAAATTTTATTTTAAGCTAAAAAGAGAAAGGAGGTATGGATTTATTTTTGGGGGTGCACACGGACAATGGTTAAAGGAGTTCTTGGGAATCATCTTAGGAGGTGCGGGGAGAGAAATGGGAAACTGGTCCACGCACACGGGAGTCCAGTAGCACATGAGAAGCAGCACACTCCAGCGGACGGCTTGGACACGCGGGCAGGGGGTGACGTCCAGCAAATTAAAGGTGATGGCCTTGGAGAATAAAAGGGTTTCATCATGAACAACACACAGCCGCCACAGAGGCCAGCCCCACTTGTTTTTGTTTTCTCTCGGTCTTGGAAACATGAAGAGAGTGGAACGTGGTCTGGAATGAATGAACAGTGTGCTTCATTATTAAACTGTATGGTGTGCGTGGAGTTGGATGTGTCTCAGTGTGCACGGGAAGTGGATGCAAGAAGAATGAAATGGAGGAGTGTTGTGCTGGAAGGTTGATTAAAGAAGGAGCTGGAGAAGATTGAACGAAGAAGAGAAGCACACAGAGAGAAAAGAATGGTGATGGTTGATATAGAGTGCAGATGGTGACGTGCTGGAATGGAAGATGTGCTGATGTAGGTGCTGGAAGGAGGTGGGCATTTCACTTTGCTGGAATGGAAAAACGTGGACTTTAATTGGAGAAAGCAACACGGAGCTGGGATTTATTTTTGGAGCCACTTATTTTCTTTTCTTTCTTCCAGAAGAGATGCACTTGGTCACGTACAGCTAGCAAGCATTGATTTCAGTTTGGTGCGCTTACGGTTCTTTAGATTTTGGGTGAAGAGGTGTCACGGCCTGGGTAGATGCATTTTATTTTTTTTGCAGTGTCATTATCACATTAAGCGTTGGAATTTGTCCTTTATTTTGCTTTAGCTCTAGAAGGTTTCTTTATATTGTGTTGGTGCTTGAATCGGTGGTGATTTTGGTTTACAATTTCCAAGCTTTATTTCAATGTGCATTTAATTTGTCAGCTCAACATTGCATTTTAATAGCTTTAATTGTGTTTGGATATTTATCTATTGCATTGTTCAGTTTATTGTTTACGTTCACTATGTTGTCTACTTTGTTCGGCTTTAAGTTCTACTGTTCAGTGTTACTTTTATTGTTCAGTTTCGAGTTTTTCTTTCCTGCATTTCACTTGCCTCACTTGCTTTAGATACTGTTCGGTCTCAATGTGAAACTGTTTCGTCTTTCTTTAGAGACCGTTCGGTCTTATTGTTTTCCACATTTCCTTCCGCATTTTCAATTATGTTTTGGTTGTATTTAATTTCCAGTTTTAAATTCAGTTCATTTAAAATCACAAAAAAAAAACACTTTCAAACCCCCCCCCACTACGTGTTGATCTGAGACTGAACCCAATTTGGTCCTTGAGAGACGACCTAGGAGTCACTTCCTAGTCTATACTGCATTCTTTTATGCACAACTTTTGTGGGAGGTGCGACCCTCTCATCAGTATGGAAGGTGGAAGGGCCTTCGTTAAGATATCAGCGAGCTGTAAAGTGGTATGGATGGGGAGAAGCTTGATAGTGCCTTGTTGGACTTTTTCACGAATGAGGTGACAGTCTATCTCGATATGTTTGGTTCTTTCGTGAAAGACCTGGTTAGTAGCAATTTTGATTGCAGAGTGGTTGTCACAAAAGATGGTAGCAGGTTGAGAGAACGGAAGGCGAAGATTAGTGAGAAGACTGGTGAGCCATTGAATTTCACAGGCAGTTTGAGCAAGAGCACGATATTCAGCCTTAGAAGAGCTGCGCGAGACGGTTGATTGCTTTCTGGATTTCCATGATATTGGGGAATCACCCAGGTAAACGACGTATCCCGTGGTGGATTTGCGAGAGTCAGGGCAACCAACCCAATCTGAATCGCTATAAGCTTTTAATGTGAGAGCTTTAAAAAAAAACCCTGACTTGGTGTTTGTTTGATGTAGCGCAAAATTCTGAAATCAGCTTGATGATGAAGCTTAGTTGGGAAAGCAACGTGTTGGCTTAAGCGGTGGACCGCATAGGTGATATCAGGACGAGTGTTGGTGAAGTAGATAAGTCTCCCAATTAATCTTTGAAAAGCAGTAGGATCATCAACAGGATCACCTTGAGAGGAAACTTTGGTAGAGAAGTTCATTGGTGTACTGACAGGAGCAGCATCAAGCATCCCTGTTTCGTTGAGAAGATCCAAAGCATACTTGTGCTGGGAGAGATGGATACCTTCACTGCTTCGTGCTACCTCAAAACCCAAAAAGTAAGACAAGTTACCAAGATTTTTAATTTTAAAACGATCATTAAGCATGTTGGTAATGTGATTAATGTCATTGGTGTCATTTCCTGTCAATATTATATCATTTACGTAGACAAGCATGATAGTAATGTTATCACCATTGTGTTTGGTAAAGAGAGAATGATCACCTAATGTTTGTGTAAAATCTTGAGAGAGGAGAAAAGAAGATAATTTATCATACCATTGACGACTAGCTTGTTTCAAACCGTAGAGAGATTTGTGGAGGAGGCAAGCTTGGTTAGGACCTGTTGCAGTGACTCCTGGTGGTAATTGCATGTAGACTTCTTCATGCAAGTCTCCATGTAAGAAGGCATTATTGACGTCTAATTGCCTTAGATGTCAGTTATGAGCAGAGGCAAGAGATAAAATAAGGCGCACATTAGTAAGTTTTACCATAGGTGAGAAAGTTTCAAAGTAGTCAATGCCCTCCGTTTGAGTGTACCCATTTGGAACAAGGCGGACCTTGAATCTATCTATTGTGTCATCAGCTTTGTGTTTGGACTTGTAAATCCATTTGCATCCTATAACCTTTTTATTTGGGGGTAGAGTAGTGATGGTCCACGCATGATTTTGTTCCAAAGCAGTGATCTCTTCCTGCATGGCCGATTGCCAACGTTGGTATTGTATGACTTCTTTGTAGTTTTGTGGATCAACAAAGCTGTCTAAAGAAGAAATAAAAGTTCTATATGCAATAGATATTGTATCAAATGTTAGAACATGATCAATAGGATATTTAGTGCTAGTGCTACTATAGGAAGAGATTTGAAAGTCTTTTAAATATGTAGGGGGTTTTCTTACTCTAGTGGACCACCTTGGAGAATGAGTGTCATTCTCATTCTCCATATTGTCTTCATCATTGTTTTCAGAATCAGAGGAATTATTGGAAGTAAGAATTTCATAAGGTTGATCATGATCATAAGACATTTGATTATTATTCAAAGGTAAAGGAACATGCAGATTATCAATAGTGGTAGAGTTTTATCAGTTTCATAAAAAATAACATTTTTGGATATTTTAATATCATGCTTGTCAAGATCATAAGTTATATAACCTTTGGTAGTAGGATGGATCCCAAGAAAGAGATTGGGCTTGGCACGGGGATCAAGTTTCTTCTTATTAGCTTGAAGGGTGCTCACATAACATAGACAACCAAACAGTTTGAGTCTACTAATATCAAAATCTTTCTGATCATAAGGAGAACTATTTTGTAGAAAGGGTGTAGGCATGATATTAATAAGGAGAGTAGCATAATTGAGAGCATAAGTCCAGAACTGAACAGAAATATTAGAATGAAAAATTAAAGCTCTAATGACATTTAGAAGATGTTGATGCTTCCTTTCAGCTATACCATTTTGTTAGGGTGTTTCATTACAGGATGTTTGATGAATTATGCCTTCAGTCTTATAGTCATCATGCATAGTATATTCACTGCCATTGTCAGACCTAATGACCTTTATGGTAGTTTTAAATTGATTTTTAACATATGCAATGAAATGAATGAGATGTTGGCGGATTTCAGATTTAGTTTTCATCAAATGTACCCAAGTATATCGAGTATGATCATCAATAATGGTTAGAAAATATCTATGAGAGTGTAAAGAAGCAATAGAGCATGGTCCCCAAACATCAACATGTTTAACATCAAAAGGATGTAAAGCATAAGAGGTACTAGAAAGAAAAGGGAGACGTTTTTGTTTAGCAGCATGACATGCATTGCAGTTATGAGATCTAGAGTCAATACAATGGTATTTTTGTTTTAAGATATCTAAACGTCTATCAGACATATGACCCAAGCGATTGTGCCAAAGATTATTATATCTAACTTTACATATTTGGTGAGTATTTGCAGGGTTGTTTGAGTGTTGCTTGATGTTATTGTAGTTACAAAAGATGTATAAACCAACATGAGAGTTAACTGAACCAATCTTCTTGTTTGTTATCATATCCTGAATATAACATATGGTATTAGTAAAGGTAAGGCATAAATGATTGTGTGCAACCAATTTACATACAGAGATAAGATTATAACAAAAATCTGGAATGAAAAGAACGTCCTTTAGAATGATCTTGTCATATATCTGAATAACTCCTTTATGAGTAGCTTTTGTTTGCATGCCATTAGGTAAATTGATAGTAATTGGGGTAATCTTTTCATATGATTGAAGATGATTAAGAGAAGAAACAACGTGATCTGTTGCGCCAGAATCTAAAATCCAAGAGACACTACCTTTTTCTTTGTGTGAATTAAGACCAAAAATGGTTTTACCTGTAGTAGTGGAGGTAGAGACTATAGAACTAATTTGATTAGTGGATGCATACCCTGTATCATTGGTGGGTTTGATAAGAGCCATTAAAGCTTGATATTGTTGTTGAGTTAGCCGAACTTCATGATCAGGAGCATCGTCTTGACTCTCGGTCTTGGTTTCTTGATTTCTGGTCATGAAGCCTTTTCTACTGTGAAGTCTACGACCGGGAGGAAACCCATGTTTTTTGTAGCAAACCTCAATGGTGTGGCCAGCTTTACCACAGTGAGAGCAAGTCTTTCGATTGGTATAATTTTTGTTGGCAGGGAAGCCATTTTTCTTGAAACAAACAGACTCAGTGCGCCCATTTTTACCACAATATGAACATGAAACAAGATTAATAGCAGCTACACTTTTTGTTTCTAAAGCATTAAGAAAGTTGTTATTCATAACTTGTCTTTCTTGTTTCACAACGTATGAAAAAATTTTGGAAATAGAGGGCATGAGATCCATTAGAAGGACATGGGATTGAATGTTACCATATTGCTCATTCAACCCTCGAAGAAATTGTAGGACACGATCTTCATGCTTTCTTTGGGCAATAATCGTCATTGTGCAAGAACATGGTATTTCACACGAGCAAACCGGTTCAGGACGAAAATTCTCAAGTTCATCCCATATGATTCGAAGCTTAGTGAAGAATTTTGTGACAGTGATATCTCCTTAACGCAAGCAAGCTGCTTCATTTTGCAACGCAGAGATCTGTAAAAGATCTCCCTGAAAAAAATCTGGATTTGATGTCATCCCATATGGCTTGAGCACTGTCCATCCAAAGAATGTTATGTCGTATGTCAGGTGAAACAGAGTGGACAATCCAGGAGACCACCATACTGTTACACCTCTTCCAGGCATTGTGAGTGACGTCCTCCTTATGTGGTTCATTAGCAGTCCCATCAACAAACTGGACCTTGTTCTTGGCACTTAAGGCAGTAAACATGGATTTTCTCCAAGCATGGTAATTATTTGATTCAAGGAGTGGAGACACAAGAGAAACGGTTGGGCTTTCACCAGGATGAAGATACAGAAAACTAGAAGAATTGTTATAATCTTCTACCATTATGCAAGAAACTATGAAAGAAAACAAAAGAAAGTAAAGAAAAGGAGATTTAGGGTTGGCGCAACAGAGCTCTTCAAAGAAGAGCTTTGATACCATCATAGAAGAACTGCAGCAGAAGCTTCCGAGCATTTGTGGAAGTTCACAAAGTCGCATCTGTGTATGAGTGAACGCATTATGGAAGAGAAGAGAATAAACCCAGATAGATAAAACTGTAAAACGCACTTTCGTATTATTTGAATAAAATGTATATTGTACAACACAGAGAAAGTTTAGATAAAGGAGAGGGAAGAAACAGAAAGAGAAACAGAAAGGGGGAACAGAAAACAGAAAAGAAACGGTGGAGTGGTGCGCGTGGAGCAATTAATTAGAGGCAGTGACAGTGCTTTTAATAGTTCTCTGACACAATTTTGATGTTTTGAATTGTGTGATATGTTTCGATTTAAAAAAAAAAAGAAGTATATAAAAATGTAGTGACAATTTTAAAAGTTTCACGAATTTAAAAACTTCAATTGCAAGACATAATGTTTTGCTTTGGTTTTTGCATAATTAAGACATGTGCATGCAATTTTTAAATTGTAGTTATTTTTTTAATTATTTTATTTGAGCGATGAGATTTGACTTTGCTTTATAAATAACCGAAATCATACATACATTCTTCTTCAATTTTTAAAAAATCAAGGCCAAAAGATTTATCAAAATTTTAAAATTGTCACTATTTTTTAATTATTTTATCTTAGAGAAAAAATTTATCTTTGATTTTGGAATAATTGAAGCCATACATGTATTCTGCTTCAAGTTTTAAAGAATTGAGATCCAAAAGTTGATCAAAATTTTAAAATTATCACTCATTTTTTTAATTATTTTATCTTAGCACGTAGATTGACTTCGATTTTTAAACAACTGAAGTCATACATGTATTCAACTTTGGTTTCTATAAGATCGAGGCCAAAAGTAGTTGTCTTTATGCTTTAGTTTTATTAATAATCGCTTCACCATTATTACCACTTTTCCACTCCTCAATTCTCTTTTCTTCCCTTCCCTTCTACATCCTCAACTCAAAACCTCCATTTTATTTTCATTTCGAAATCATGAGAGAGAGGTTCAAGAGAGGTTTCCTGAAGTTTTTTTTTTTCTATTTTTCTATTTGAAAGGTTAATGCAACTTCTTTTTGTTCAAGTTTTTCACATCAAATGTAATTTGTCACTTGGTACTTTGAAAATTTGAGAGGTTTCAAGTTTCAACTTGTTTTGTGTTTCTAAGTTCATAAAAAAAAAATTCTATATTTTATAAATATATTTTTAATATTTTTTTTGTATATTTATGTTAAACTATATTCTTTTAATGTATTTTTTTTTATATTTGATATATCTTGTATTTTTTTTATAATTCGTAATTATGTGCTTAAATTTTGTTTTTATGAGATTGTTAAGTTAATCTTAGATTCTCAACATTTAAAACAAAAATTATTTATTGCCTCTAAATTTTATAATATATTATGTTTTTTAAAAATTAATATAAGATGAGACCATACTAATTATGTATTAAATCTTGAATTATCCGGTTGAACAGTTTAAGAAGATTAATTTTTTTTTCATAGTTTATTAATGCATATATATTTTAATATACATATTTTAAAATATATGAATATTTTTTATTTGTGTTTTATATTGATCTTCGTATGTATATTTGATTGTGATTGATAATCACTTTTATAATAATTATAATTTTGTTTTTTATATACTAATTGAAATTATTGTCATTCTGTTTTGCATAAATTCAAGACTCTTACATCAATTTTTGATAAGTCCATTGAGTATTTAAGGATAATTTGTGCAAAATAGATAATACAAATGTACAAAATTATTTAGCACACTTACTTGTGTTAAGGATAACACATTTTTGTATTTATATTTTGGATTATTTTGGGTGTGATAAATATAATGTGTTGTTTTTGTAATATTTTATAAAGATTTAATATGTAGGAAAAAACAAAAGAAAAAAAAATTATTATTTAAAGTGATACTAGGCTTCGATACTGTGATAACCAAAACATATTACCCTGTTATTTAAAATTATTATTTAATTTTATGGATATTAAGAACAAAACCCAATATATTTTTAATTTAAAATATTATTTAATTTTAAAGTATTAACCTTGATTATTATTAGACTTATAATAACTAAAACAAAATATTTTTAATTTAAAATATTATTTAATTATAAAGATATTTGGTTTCGGTTATATTTGTCCAAAATCTAATATCTTTAAAATAAATAACCTTTTAAATAAGAAAGAGTTACCAAAATCTAATATCTATAAAATAAATAACTTTTTAAATAAGAAAGAGTTTAAGTTTCGATAGTCTATACAAATCAAAACCAAATCCTCATTTTTTTATGGGAAAGAAAACATAATAAAGACATTTATGTTTTAGAGAAAAAAATTATAATTTTTTATCTTCTTCTAAATATGTTCTGATTATAAAATCAAAATTTAATGTCTAAAATAACTTTGGCTCAATTTTTTTTATTAGTGATAATTCTATTAAATATAAAGAATTTATTTTTGTTGTTCGCTAGTGTTTCAGTAGGGGTGTGGAGACCAAGATACGAACCTAACAACCTTGCTCCGCTTCTATCTTGCGCTGGTTTCACTGTGTTGTATTTCCCTCTCTCTTCTCAGATCCTCGTAAGCAAAGTGGGCTGGGTACCTGCAAAGGCACTCCGACGCTCAAGTCAACAGGGGTGTTGTTCGAAATATGAAAATCTCAATCAATTTTCTCTTAGGGGAAAAACGTACCTTTTTTCTGGTGCGCTTCGTATATTTAAATTAACATAATAAACCGTTTACCTGAAAATCCGGTCAGTTACTGAAGTAGAAGTTGTAACCGTCGAATTGTGCGCTGATACTGAGTCAATTATTTCCACGATAAATGGTCGTGATTCGCGGCGTTATTCAGTCAAGGTGTGTAACCGCTTAACTGCTAGATCACGGTGTCGCATTCTGTATGTCGATCATCATTCGTGTCGACCTAAGTGGATGACGTGTCGGACGTATGTCTCATGTCGCGACATCGCTTATGCGGCTGTCGAGCCTCAAATGGTCGAGAGCGTCACGTGGTCGTAAGCTATTACGGTCGGTTATCAAGTGATCGACCAAGCTGTGTGGTCGAACGTCATTATAGTAACCTTCAGTGGTTGTTATTGGTTGACCGTTGGAGGGTTAGGTATCCTATAGTACATGCCCCCCAAGTCCGAGTAAATGGGTGACAAAGTTACGAAGGACTTTTGAAGAATCGAGGGGAAGTGGAGTAGATGAGGAGTCGTGGAGAAAACGAGGAGACGTGGATAAAACGTGGATGACAGCTGGGCATGGCGTTACGAATTTTAGGGTTTTCCCGCTCCTTTAGGGAAGTGAGGAGACGCGAATTAGTAGCCGTTAGATCAAAAAGAATCCTACGGCGCCTGACGATTAAACGGTTTTGGCTTCTTCAGCACGATTCAGAAGGGGTTTAGTGTCACTTCTGCGGAAGATCAGACATTGAGAGCGCGTACTGCTAGCGAGAGTGCTTCTTCTTCCGTCAGTCTCATTGCCTGCGTTACTACAAGAATCAACCAGGTAACCCTAAAATCTCTTTCGTCTTAGTGTACTTACTGTTGATCATGGAAGGGAGGGGGCAGGATACTGGGGGCGAAATGCCGGGGCCGTCATCTACGGTGGAATGTCCCGCAGTTACCACAGTACCGTATGGGGAGAGAGCCTTTGTATATGGAAACGTATGTGGCGAGGGTCCAGGGGGACGCATGATATCTCTGATTAGCGGAGATGAATACGCCTGGGCGGCGCGTGAAGTAAAGGAACTGAGGAGTCAATTTAGGAGTAGGGCTATCCTTATGGATTGGATTGAGAATAGTTGTGTGCTGAGGACCCTAGGGTATCAGACTTGTGTGAAATTGGTAGCGTGTCGGGAGGATGAGAGGGTTTGTCATGGGAGGGAGAATGCTTCTGATGAATTCTTTTACTGTTATGCTGCGATATTCTACGATTTGTATGTAAGATTGCCTTTCACCACTTTCCAAATGGATGTTTTGCGAACCCTGAATGTTGCACCGAGCCAATTGCATCCCAATAGTTGGGGATATGTACAGGCCTTCGGGGTGTTGTGTGGGGTGTTAGGAATTAGGCCTACTGTAGGTTTGTTTTTGTACTTCTTTAGATGTCGCCCGCTTGCGACGAAGGGGTGGGTGTCACTGATTTCAGAACCAGGCAACGCAATGTTAGAGCTTTACCTGCAATCGTATAGGGGTTTTAAGGAAAAATTTTTTAAGGTGTCGATCACCGATGCTGGTCGACGATTCTTTTTTGATGATGAGGGGAATCCCAGATTTCCCTTATATTGGACACAGGAGCCTCTGAAATTTACCTCGTGGCCGGAGGATAAGATGACGATTGAAGAGTTGGAGGCTTTGAGTGTGTTGACCTCGTTGCCACGCCCCTTCTCTTCACGTCAGATTATAGATTGCCTCGAGTTCGATGACGCGGGGCGAGGGTGTTTGGTATGTGTCTTTACCTACTACTTTTGTAAATTGTTATGTTGTTGCTGACCAGTGTGGATGGATGTTTGTGTTTGCAGAGATAATGGGGAGGAAAGGTAGTGGTCGCAGTTGGTTTCAGACCATTGATAGCGAGAGGGATGAAGGTAATCGTCCGGGGTCGTCCGTTGAGCAACAACGCTCCCAGGTGCTACCAGCTGGTCCACCTCCAGTCGTAGTGGCGTCGGTTGGGGAGACGACACAAGTTGAGGTGCCCCTTGTGCGTAAAAGGAAGGCCAAGACAGTGGACCCCAACCGCGAGGTGTCAAAGAAAAGTAAGGAGGTGGTTGAAGACACTGAACGGCCCCTTCCACTGGGCATATGGGATCGCGCCTTCATGCCGGGTCATAGAGTGGACCTCAACATGGATGCTTCAGAGAAGAAGGTGATCGAGAATATGAGCGAGCAACAAATTGCTGGCAGCTTGCTGGAGATGAACACACGAGCACAAGCGCTGGCTTGGCATCTGGCGTATGCTTCGGATAGGGGTCAGATGCGGTCTGAGTTAGAGAAGGTGCGTGCCCAACTGAAAGAGCTTGCCGAGGTCCATGCTGGCTGTGAGGCCAGGCAGAAGCGTGCTGAAGAACTTTTGAAGGAGGGCGAGGCACGGTGGAATAAGACTCGGGAAGCTGGGGTGGTCCTCCAACAAGAACGCGATCAGATGGCGAGGGATTTGGATCAAGCGAAGAACTCGATGCTGATAGTGGCCCGGGAGAGGAATGCGCTGAAGGTAGAGATCTTTGAGCATAAGGAGTTGATCGAGGAGCTGAAGGATGCTGTCATGGATGAACATAAGAAGGGCTTCAGGAAGGCTTTGAGGCAAGTCGGGCACTTGTTTCAGATATCGACCAAGGGAGCTGACTTTGACGTCCGTAAGGACGTGCATGAAGGTCACCTGAAGCCCTTGAAAGAAATTCCGGAGGACGCTGTCCTCGAGGGGGAAGAGGATGAAGAGGTGGTCGCCAACAACGAGCCCGAAGGAGCAAAGGAGGCGGACGAGCCCGCCAAGGAGAGTGCTGAAGCTGTTGAAGGCGACACATCCAAAATTGTAATAGATTAGGATGTAGTAGGGATTTATACATACATACTTGAATATTTTGTTGATGACTGTGATCGTGAAACTTGATAATACATGAATGTTTGACGCTGAAATAGAGTGCGTTTTGCATGTTTGGCGATATTGCAGTTTGTTTTTTAACTCAGGTGATTCTGCCACTTACTTGTAGTGATCGTTAAGTGTGAGTGTCGAGTGCGATAGTCGAGTGACGAAAATACTGTATGTTCGAGTGTGAACATCTACCCGAGGGAGTGTATCCTAAGCATATTGGGTGTTCAAGGGTGAACATCGACCAATGGGAGTGTATCCCAAGCATATTGGGTGTTCAAGGGTGAACATCGACCAATGGGAGTGTATCCCGAATGGACTGGGTGTTCAAGGGTGAACATCGACCAGTGGGAGTGTATCCCGAACGGACTGGGTGTTCAAGGGTGAACATCGACCAGTGGGAGTATATCCCGAACGGACTGGGTGTTCAAGGGCGAACATCTACCAGTGAGTGTATCCCAAGCACATTGGGTGTTCAAGGGTGAACATCGACCAATGGGAGTGTATCCCGAACGGACTGGGTGTTCAAGGGTGAACATCGACCAGTGGGAGTGTATCCCGAACGGACTGGGTGTTCAAGGGTGAACATCGACCAGTGGGAGTGTATCCCGAACGGACTGGGTGTTCAAGGGTGAACATCGACCAGTGGGAGTATATCCCGAACGGACTGGGTGTTCAAGGGCGAACATCTACCAGTGAGTGTATCCCAAGCACATTGGGTGTTCAAGGGTGAACATCGACCAATGGGAGTGTATCCCGAACGGACTGGGTGTTCAAGGGTGAACATCGACCAGTGGGAGTGTATCCCGAACGGACTGGGTGTTCAAGGGCGAACATCTACCAGTGAGTGTATCCCAAGCACATTGGGTGTTCAAGGGTGAACATCGACCAATGGAAGTGTATCCCGAACGGACTGGGTGTTCAAGGGTGAACATCTACCAGTGGGAGTGTATCCCGAACGGACTGGGTGTTCAAGGGCGAACCTCTACCAGTGAGTGTGCTCTTAACCCCTTTGTGTGTAGAAGGGTCCGGTACGACAAGCCTGGGACTCGACATTAGCACAGTGATAAATGAATCTGAACAATAACATGATGTAATGTAATCTTTATTTGATAACTGAAAAAAGAATGAACAAGACAGGTACGTTAACTAAAGTAATGTTTGAGGTGGGTGGCGTTCCAGGTATTGGGGACCGCTTGTCCATCAAGAAGCTGGAGGCGATATGCGCCGTTCAACATGTTCTCTGCAACCCGAAAGGGTCCTTCCCAGTTAGCTGCAAGCTTGCCATGGGCTCGATTCTTCCGAGCCTCTCCCCGCTTTCGCCACACCAAATCGCCACTTTTGAAGGCTCTGGGCTTGACCTTGGTATTGTATCGTCGAGATAGCATGCGCTTCCGGGCCTCAGCGCGGATGGTGGCAACCTCTCGACGTTCAGGAAGGACGTCGAGATTCGTCCGTAACTGCTCTTCATTAAGCGACATATCAGTGATTTGGCGTCTTAATGAGGGCTCGCCTACCTCGACTGGGAGCATGGCATCAGTGCCGTAGGTTAAGTTGAATGGCGTGTCCCCGGTAGACCCATGGGGAGTGCATCTGTATGCCCAAAGGACTTCTGGTAGCTCCTCCACCCATAAACTCTTGGCGTCACCGAGTCGCTTTTTTAGCTCTGTTAGAACTGCTTTGTTTGCGGCCTCGGCTTGGCCGTTTGTTTGAGGATGCTCGACTGATGAGGTGACATGCTTAATGCCTAAATTGCTAAGGAAATCCTCCAACTTGCGTTCGATGAATTGGCGACCATTGTCGGTAATGATCTTCTGAGGGAGACCGAACCGACAGATGAGACGCCAAATGAATTTCTGCACTCGTTGGGCGCTGATGACAGACAGTGGCTCAGCTTCTATCCATTTTGTGAAATAATCGACCGCCACTAAGAGGAACTTGTTTTGCGCTTTGGCGATCGGCAGAGGTCCCACTATGTCGAGACCCCATTGGGCGAACGGCCAAGGAGAAACAATATTATGCAAATCTTCGGGAGGTGCACGTATGTCGTGACCATGTGCTTGACAGGAGAAACACTTCTTGACAAAAGCCTCACAATCGTGGTCGAGCGTAGGCCAGTAGTACCCTGCACGGAGTACACGTGCTCTCAGGGTGCGTTTGCCAGAGTGGAAGCCACATATTCCGGTGTGCAATTCACGCAGTATATAGTCCGCCTCCTCTTCTGAGATGCATTTCAGCAGAGGAGTGCTATGGCCGCGACGATATAGATCGTCACCTATACACAAAAAACGCGCAATGCGTTTGGAATCAGCCACGGTGATGTTATCTCCTTTCTCCTGCCGCTCCATGAGATGTTTGATGTTCTGTCGCCAGTCTGTCATAGGTGTTGACACATTGGTGACGAAAGCTTCCACCACAGGACGGTCGAGTGTCATCCGAATGACGGAGGATAACTGTGTTCGCTCTTTACAATGAGTTAATTTAGACAAAAGGTCTGCTCTTGCGTTTTGCTCCCTGGGTACATGGAGGATATTAATTTCGGCAAAATCTCGGAGTAAGGTCTGAACCGTGTGGAAGTAACGTAACAGCTGATTGTCCTTGACTTGATAGACTCCATTCACATGGCTGACGACCAACTTCGAGTCCATCCGACACTCTAAATGCTCGACCGAGAACTCTTTGGCCAGGGATAATCCGGCGATCAGGGCTTCGTACTCGGCCTGGTTGTTGCTAACTGGAAAGTTGAATATGATGGCTTGTTCTATAACTGAACCATCAGGTCCTTCTAGGACGATGCCGGCACCTCCCCCCTTTTTGTCGGAAGAGCCGTCGACACTGAGTAGCCACGTTGTCGTTGAGTCTTGTTGGGCAGGGATTAGCTCAGATGCGAAATCTGCCAAATGTTGGCCCTTGATAGACCCACGTGGCTCGTAACGGAGTCCGAACTCAGATAGTTCGACTGACCAGGCGACCATTCTTCCTGCCAAGTCTGGTTTGCGGAGGATCTTGGCTATGGGGTGATCTGTGCGAACTACCACCTGATGGCTCTGGAAGTACGGGCGAAGTCGTCTAGAGGCGGTGAGAAGGGCCAATGCGAACTTCTCAATTCGAGAATATCGCTCCTCTGCCCCGTGCAATGTACGACTGGTAAAGTATATTAACTTGAGGGAGGGTGTTTCCTGTACCAAGGCTGCACTAACGGCATGCTGGGAAGCTGAGATATACAGCTGCAAGTCGGATCCCTCGTCCGGCCGAGCCATAACTGGAGGACTGGTTAAGATGTGTTTGACGGTGTTGAATGCAGTTTCACAATCATCGTTCCAGTGTTGCGGGGAGCCCTTTTTCAAATTTCTAAGAATGGGTTTGATGTGTTCAGCCAGCTTTGGAATAAACCTGGATAGGGCGGTGAGGCGGCCCACTAGACGTTGTACCTCCCTCAGAGTCTTTGGAGAAGACATGTCTAGTACCGCCCTGCACTTGTCGGGGTTGGCTTCGATGCCTCGACGTGTGAGCATGAATCCTAAGAACTTTCCTGCGGGGACGCCGAAAGTACATTTGGAAGGATTGAGGCGCATGCTGTACCGTCGGAGTTGGCCGAAAACCTCCTTCAAATCCTGCAGGTGCTGTTCCACAGAATTGCTGCGAATGACCATGTCGTCAACATACACGTCCATACAACGTCCTATCTGATGATGGAAGACTTTATCCATGAGGCGTTGATAAGTGGCCCCGACATTTTTCAATCCAAACGGCATTACTTCGTAGCAGCAATTGGCGCGTTCGGTGATGAAGGCTGTTTTGCTTTGATCGGGGTGATACATAGGGATCTGGTTGTACCCCGAGTAAGCGTCGAGAAAACTTAATACGACATGACCCGAAGCTCCATCTACGAGGCGATCGATGCTGGGCAGGGGATATGAGTCTTTAGGGCATGCCTTGTTGAGGTCAGTGAAATCGACACACATCCGCCATTGACCGTTCGACTTCTTGACCATAACTACGTTTGACAGCCACGTAGTGTACTTTAACTCCCTGATGAATCGGGCGTTCATCAACTTGTCGACCTCAACCTGGATGGCTTGACGCTTTTCCTCTCCGAACCTTCGCTTCTTCTGGGCGACTGGTCGTGCCTCCCGGAAGATTGACAACTTGTGAGCCATAACCCCTGGATGGATTCCTGGCATGTCAGCGGCTGTCCATGCGAATAAGTCTGCATTGGTTCGCAGTATATGACCTAGGGCGTGTTCCTCGCCCAAGGGAAGGTCTCCGCCAATGCTGGTGGTTTTAGACGCGTCATTCGTCAGGGATAGGAGTTTGACTTCGCCTTGCGGATGAAGACGTTCGTCTACATTGGTCCGGGGGTCTAAGTCAACTGCTGCTGCCTCGACTCCTTTTGTCCTTTTGGATGGAACAAAAGGGGTGACTTTCAGCCCGGCGACATAACATTGTCGGGCTGTTTGCTGGTCGGCTCTGACGGTACAAATAGTACCATGATCTGTCGGAAACTTCATGGCGAGGTGGGGAGTAGATACTATTGCCCCGAACGCATTCAGGCAAGGTCGTCCTAGCAGAGCATTGTACGACGTGTTCGCCTCGACCAAAAGAAATCGGACCCGAAGCTCAGGAGCTTCTCGACTTGTTCCGAGCCGAGTCCGTAGGTCAAGGTATCCCCTGGTGTCTACTCTTTCCCCTGAGAATCCGACAATCTGCTCGTTGAACGGGGCGATGAGATCCTCGGATAGGTCCATTTTCTGAAAGGTGGACCAGTACAAGATATTGACTGAACTTCCTTGATCGACGAGGACTTTGCTGACATCATAACGAGCTATGTTAGCAGTGATGACCATAGGATCGTCATGGTCGGGGTCGGGTGCATGGAAGTCAGCGTTTGTGAACGTAATGTCGGGGATTGACCGAGCCTGCCGCTCGACCATATGGACCGACTTCAATTGTCTCAAATGTCGCTTCCTCGCCGAAGCCGACACGCCTCCCCCAGCGAAACCACCAGATATGGTGTCGATGCGGCCTCGGACTGAGCGTTCTCTCTCTATGCGTCGAGGCGGAGTGCGCGACCGCCTGCGATGTCGATCATCCCTAGGGGGTGATCGCTGGGGACTTCGCCTAGGAGGGTCTCTTCGGCGAGGAGTTGGTGCTCTAGTGGAAACTCTCTCCTTGACATAGTTCTGGAGGTAACCTGCACGAATGAGTCGTTCTAACTCGTCTTTTACAATGTTGCACTCTTCCGTGTCGTGCCCATGGTTCATGTGGAAACGGCAGGTTTTGCTGTTATCCGCATTCTTGGGAGTGACTTTTCGTCGCACGGTGAGAAGTTCGGCGTGTAAGGCCTCTTCCAGTACCCTCGCCCTTGGTGCGTTGAGGGCCGTGTAACGATCATACTTAGATGTCCACCCCGACTCCTTCCGAGGTACTCGGTCTGGCCTGTAGTCGTTGGGGGGTCGTTTCGCTGGTTTTCTTGTCTCCTGGTTAGGGGCATTTTGGTGGTGCTTCTTGCTGGCCGTACGGTGGTCTTCAATGCGGATGAATTTTGCCACAGTAGATTGTAATTCTTCCATGGATGCTGGAGGATCAGCGTATAATTGTTCTGAAAATTGCCCCGGCTCTAAGCAGGACGACAGATTGCTGATGATGAAAGTAGGAGTTATGTCTGGCACCCGCCGGGCTGTCTCGATGTACCGCTGCATGAAAGCTTTCAAGGTCTCATCCTTTTCCTGTCTGGTATGGACAAGCTCAGTAGCAGTCATCGCCGGCTTTTTATTGGCTGCGTACTGTTTCTGGAATAAAGATTCGACGGTTGCGAAGCAATCTATGGAATTTCGGGGAAGTTTATGGAACCATTCCAGAGCTTCCCCCTTAAGGGATAAGGGGAAAGCCCTGCATGTCACCGGGTCGCTATCGGTATAGAATGCCATGGCATCTATAAAATTGCGTAGATGGTCATCAGGATCTTCGGAGCCATTGTAGCGTTCCAGAGTTGGAGGAGGTTTGTCCGGCATGTTTGCTTGCATGATGGCTTCTGTGAATGGAAGCAGGTTAGTGAGGCGCATTGGAGGAGGCCCCCTCCTTCCTCCACCGGCCCGTTGGGAGGCTTCCCCATGATGGCTGGCATCGTTATCCTCCTATCTGTTGGAAGCAGATAACTCTGGCGTTGGGATCTGTGCTCGCAGTGCCGCCATCTCCTCTGCGTGTTTACGTTGAATCTCCTGCATGGTTTGTGCCTGTGTCTCAAGTTGCGCTTGCAATTGCCTGATCAAATCGTGCGTATCAGAATTTTCCATTGCTCCGGTGGTCGTTGTTGGGATAGTAATCTCGGGCCCCACGGTGGGCGCCAAAATGTTTCAGTAGGGGTGTGGAGACCAAGATACGAACCTAACAACCTTGCTCCGCTTCTATCTTGCGCTGGTTTCACTGTGTTGTATTTCCCTCTCTCTTCTCAGATCCTCGTAAGCAAAGTGGGCTGGGTACCTGCAAAGGCACTCCGACGCTCAAGTCAACAGGGGTGTTGTTCGAAATATGAAAATCTCAATCAATTTTCTCTTAGGGGAAAAACGTACCTTTTTTCTGGTGCGCTTCGTATATTTAAATTAACATAATAAACCGTTTACCTGAAAATCCGGTCAGTTACTGAAGTAGAAGTTGTAACCGTCGAATTGTGCGCTGATACTGAGTCAATTATTTCCACGATATATGGTCGTGATTCGCGGCGTTATTCAGTCAAGGTGTGTAACCGCTTAACTGCTAGATCACGGTGTCGCATTCTGTATGTCGATCATCATTCGTGTCGACCTAAGTGGATGACGTGTCAGACGTATGTCTCATGTCGCGACATCGCTTATGCGGCTGTCGAGCCTCAAATGGTCGAGAGCGTCACGTGGTCGTAAGCTATTACGGTCGGTTATCAAGTGATCGACCAAGCTGTGTGGTCGAACGTCATTATAGTAACCTTCAGTGGTTGTTATTGGTTGACCGTTGGAGGGTTAGGTATCCTATAGTACAGCTAGTATATTAAACTTAAATGAATTTGCTTCAAGTAAAATCCTGAAAATGATTCAAAAGCTCATTAAAAACCAAGCTATAATTTAAATCTACGATAATTTTGATGAAATCATCTCTGTAATTTCAACCTTTCAAACTATAATTACAGATTTAAAGCAATTCAATAGAAAATAAAGTTATGAAACACGTCAAAATCTTGACCTTGTGATCCACGATACAACGCAGAAAATTATTGCCTTTCAGGGTCTAAATAAAAATGAAACGAAAACCATGTTATTTATCCAAGAACAAGTTTATACATACATATATATATATATATATATATATATATATATATGTTTATTTTTGAAGATAAAAAATAATTTCATCTTTCTTTTACTATGATATTATATATTTATATTTTCGTGTGTGCTTAGACGAGAGAAAAAAAATGCATAATTAGTTATTTCCCTGCCGAAGACTTTTTCATTTTGTTATGCCTAAAATAGCGTTGTCCATATAATCACCTTCTTTTCAAAATATGTTAAAGACCTTTTCGATAGGTTTCAAATTAATCTCTATTTAAGACCACGACTTGTAATTACTATAGTAGTGATTTAAGGATTAGGTAATTAAGAACGACATTGTAGACTCTATATTCTCGAATTAGACCCTTTGAAACATTTATAGATTATAGAATAAAAAATTATATTTTACATTTTTATTTATTATACAATTGGAAAACATTTCTAAATTATGTAATTTATTATATTTATGCTATTAGAGGATTTAGAATTATAATCCAAAAATATTTTAAATTATATAATTTACACTATGGTTTCAAATTTACTTATTAGATGTTATAATGTGGTGGGATGATAGAAAAAATACTAATATGGCAATGATGGCCCAATTTAATTGGATTTCATTCGGCCCAAAAGGAATTTCCAAAGCCCAAAAGGAATGTCCAAACAAATAGTAGGTAACTTTTTGCTGTACCTCCATCAATGTTGATAACAGTGTTTTAGTTTAATTAATTGCCACATGCTTTCAGAAAGAAAGGTATATATGCTCCTATACATGGTTGATTAATGTAGAACACGTTATATATCCCAATTACTATTAGATAATAATGATAACAATACACTCAACGTGAGACACATAAAAAGAAAAAAAATAAAATCTCATTTTAGTTCTAATAAGAAGTTTAAAGATATAAAATATAATAAATACCACACAAGAAAAAATAATTTCGTACAATACTCTACATAAATTTATTTTCTACCCATTATTTTAAGTTCTATTACGTAATATTATGTCTTGAAATGACAAATAGACATATTTTTCTAAATATTTATAACTTCGTAATTCTTTTGTTTTTCATAAATGGTTCAACTAGTTTGATTTCTAAAAAGTTTTCTTATATTTTCAAAATCCTTTTTATTTTATTATATTTTTAATTATATTTTTTCTTTTTACAATTTTATTTCATGGTGTATCAAATTGATTCTAGACCACACATTTTATTGTTTTTATTTTTTATTAATTTTATTTTCTAACTCATTCTCATAAATACAATTTTATCATTGAAATTGTATGATGCCCTCAATTACTATAATACAATAATTTGATATCACTATTATTATATTCAAAATAATTTGATATCACTATTATTAAATTCAAAATAATTTGATATCACTATTATTAAATTCAAAATAATTTGATATTAAATTCAAAAGATGAAAGATTTATGTCTAAAATAATGTATGATTTCATTAAAGCAGTGTATTATAATTTTCATTAATATATAAAAGAAAATCATTATAATCCAAAGAAAAGAATAAAAGAGATATTTGAAATATTTTTAAAATTATATATATAATTTTTCAAAAATATCTTTTAACTTTACTATTACTATACTAGAAAAATGTCTTAATTAATATGATTAAGATGCCATGTGTCGTTTGTTAAGTTAAGAAGAGGTAGAATGATAGGATTCCATATGTTATTCAAGTGAAGGTGTTGAAATTAATGTTGACTAAGTGGGAGTGTGCCCTCATCAAGAAACTAAGACAAACTTGCAACAATCTCTTTGAATAGTGTTCTAAAAAAACTCAATTTTGTTCTTGCAAGTCTCATCTTTTTCCTTCTTTTCCAAGAAAGTGGTTGACAAATCAAACCTAATTATCATTCTTTGGAGTTTCGATTCATTTAGTTACATAACTGAAAATGTTGTTGTTTCTTCAGTCTAAGATTACAAAAATATGTTTCTCATCTTCTTTAAAAAAAAAAAACAACATAAGACGTATTTTTTGGAAATTATTTTTGACCAAAATTTCCACCAAAACATGTGGAAGTTTAACTTTTTCAAATTTAATGACAACGAAAACACATGTTTCTCTTGTCAAAACATTTAGTATCAAAATAAATTAAAAAAATTACTAAAATACATTACTCTTTCATTATTAGAAAACTTATATAAATAAAAATATTTTTGCCAACCAAAACAAAACCTAGTCATACACAGTAATTATAATTCATCAAAGCGATACAGTAACTATCATAAATTCATCATCATAAATACTGTTCAAGTTTTCCTTCCAAACTAACAAAGTTTAAAAGAGTTATTTTCCGTTTTTATTTGATCATTTGTTTTAAGTTTAATAGTTTTAGTAAATAATTGTTATTAATTGGGAGTTATTTTTCTAAAAAAAAAATTGAGTCATATTACATTATTATATAGATTGATAGATTGAAAATGATTAGATATGTGACTTCATGGAAAAATTCATTGTATGACTAAAGTCGTCACTGCATGTTTCGTAAAAGTCTACATGCATGCACATAAACGGAGAAAATCAAAAACATGTTTTTGTTAATTTTATAACGTGAAGGCTTATTTATTTATTTAGCATATAAATTTATGCTTATGTGCCTTGTCTTGTAATAATGCATGCTTATATATATATAGGTTCAGGTTTAAATATTATTGGATAATTAATAAATTATCTGGCAGACATGCTAACATTTTTTTATGATGATTTTTTAAATTAATTGCTTTCAAATACACGTGGTCGTCTAAATTAAGAATTCTGAAAGTAAAATATATTTTATGAGCATTTTAAGATGCATGCACTTGAAAAAATAAATAAATAAGTAAAAGCTAACGACAAAGATTAATTAACTCTTTCACGGAATGTCGTTATCCTTTGGAGAAAAATACAACATGTATGTTTTGAGAATTGTTTACGGATATTGGAAAAATGGTCAAAATTGACTATAATCCTCTGTTTTGTTTATCATAACTTTTTATATTATTTAAATATAATTTTGATTGCTTTAAATTAAAAAAAACTCAAATTTTGATGATGTGTGTTTTAATCTACTGTTATTAGAGAATTCTCCATCCTTTTTTGAGATTATTTATAGAAAAGAAAGTCATAATTTTAATACTCGTTAACGGTTTTGATCGCTTTAATTATTAAAATCAAATCTAAAAAAAAAATATAACACGAAAATTATTGATATATATAAAGATTCATAAATGAAAAATGTAAATGATTTAACTAAAATGAATACTTTCGAAGCTAATTTTTTATTTTTATTGAAATATTTTATATATTTTCCGGTGTCAATTTTTATACAAATCAATACTATATAATACGTCCGGCTTCAATAGGTTTTACTTATTCTAACGTTTACTATAATAACTATTGAATGAGGTTTTTTTGGGTGCATTATCTTTTAAAAGTTAAGAAATTATAAAATCTAAATGTGAATAACTAAAACTTAATAAAAATTATGTAAATGTTAAAGTATGAGGACTAAAAATATAATAAGTCATTATTCTGCTGATACAATATTGTTTTAACTTATTTTAGAGTTTATAACTTTATCAGTTTAAGAAGAATTCTTTTAAAAAAAAACAACGTATCTATTATTTTTAAGCATCCGTTCTATTTAATCAATAAAATTGTCTATAGAAATTAATATCTCATATATGATGGAGTGGATTTTCCTTTTAGAGTGAGAATGTAACATTTCATTATCTCACACTCGACATTTAATAGATTTTATAAATATCGTAACATTTCTACATTCGGTCACACGGTAATATACATACTTCGCACCTAATAATTCATAGTTGATATATTGTTGCATTACACCATCACTCATAATGAATATAAAGAATATAAAGGACTTCATAATATATATATATATATATATATATATATATATATATATATATATATATATATATATATATATATATGTTTTAAACTCAGATTTCAACTAAAAACTCATAATATAACTCGAACTCTTCTAACTCTTTCTTTATTAGCACTGAATCAGACGATATTCCTTCATATATTCCCGTATAACGAATTATACGATCATCACACAAACACAAGTAGGGGTGAGCTAACATGAAACAAATCATTTGTAAAACATGCATAATTACATTAATACACTTAACAAACATCATATAATAATTATGTCATACACCCTCATACTATCATACAACAATTACACCATAGACACTCATCCCATCATACCATAATCCCTAATAGACACTCATCCCATCGTACCACAATACCCAATAGACACTCATCCGGATGATACGTTGATGAGCGGTCACGGGAGGTTATGCACTTGTGATAACTTCTACTTCTTCTTACAAATACACTTCCAAAATACTCCATATCATCCACAAGGTTAGTCCTCAACACTATGTCCAAAACCGGCACATAGACCAGGACCTCCTGCCCCTCTCACCACATAATTCATCCTTCTCTACTTGAGACTGGATGATTATTAGAGTATCGGGATAACCTCCAATAACAGGACCCTCAACATCAACATATACACTAATACCATGTCATTACATTTATACACTTGATAATTCATAATTTATATATTGTAACATTACATTTACGGTAACATCACATAATCTCACACTTAAAAATTCATAGTTGATATATGTCTATACATGTTTTAAACTCAGATTTCAACTAGAAAATTTTAACTTGAGTTCTTCTACTTTATTCTTCTATCTTTCTCTTCATTGGCACTGAGTCAGATGACATTCCTTCATCTGCTCCCGTATAACGAATTATACGATCATCGCACATACCCAAACACAAACACAAACAAAAACAAGTAGGGTGAGCTAACATGCAACCAATCATTTATAAAACATGCATAATTACTTTGATGCACTCAACAAACCTCATATAATAATTATGTCAGACACCCTCATACCATCATACAACAATCGCATTATAGATACTCATCCATTACTCAACAAACCTCATATAATAATTATGTCAGACACCCTCCTACCATCATACAACAATCACATCATAGATACTCATACCATCATACAACAATCGCATCATTGATACTCATACCATCATACAACAATCGCATCATAGATACTCATACCATCATACAACAATCGCATCATAGATACTCATACCATCATACAACAATCACATCATAGATACTTATACCATCATACCACAATCGCATCATAGATACTCATCCCACCATACCACAATTACTAATAAACATTCGTCCCACAATACTCAATGGACACTCGTCCCACAATACTCAATAGACATTCATTCCACAATGCCCAATAAACACTCATTCTGATGATATGTTAATGAGCGGTCAACGGGAGGTTACGCACTTGTGATGCCTTCTTAGTCCTCAACACTATGTCCAAAACCGGCACATAGACCAGGACCTCCTGCCCTCCATACCATCCACAAGGTTAGTCCCCGACGATATGTTGATGAGCGGTCAACGGGAGGTTACGCACTTGTGATGCCTTCTTAGTCCTCAATACTATGTCCAAAACCGGCACATAGATCAGGACCTCTTGCCTTCCATACCATCCACAAGGTTAGTCCTCAACACTATGTCCAAAAGCGGCACATAGACCAGGACCTCCTGCCCCTCTTACCACATAATTCATCCTTCTCTACTTGAGACTGGATGATTATTAGAGTATCAGGATAACCTCCAACTTCAGGACCCTCAACATCAACATATACACACATACCATGGCATTACAGAATCTCTCCGCGAGACTCATACCATGCTCACATTCCTCAACTCATATTATACCCTTACGAAATCTCCCCATAATACTCATATCATGTTCAGACGCATAAATTCAAATCCAATATAATAAAATACAATCATCACAGAAATCATACAAAATGAATATATCACAAAGTAAATTAACAATACTAAAATATCACCATAAATGTGTTAGAATCGCTGCAGCGGAATTATTAGCGTGGTAACAAACCAAGAGGGGGGGTGAATTGGTTATATTCTCTTATTATGCCTTTTTAATATTTTTCTCTCAATTCTTTCTTACTAAGCAGATAATTGAATGTAAATAACAGAGTAAGGGAAAGAGAAAAATTGCACAGGTGATTTTATCCTGGTTCAGATCACTAGGATCCTACGTCCAGTCGCTTATCTCAAACAAGATAAACCTTTTTCACTATCACAAAACAGTTACAAATATTAGTCACACAGAAAAACAATTTGTAACAGTTTAGAAATTACCACCTCTCTTGAAACCACAAGAGATGAACTTACACCTCCTTTGAATCTTCACAAAGGATGACCACCTCCTTCGAATGCTTCACGAAGGATGATCCTCTTCCAGACACTTCCTCGGACACACCAAGGATGAACAAGCTATTCCTCTGTCACCGCAGTAGCACTTCAGGACTTTGCAGACAAGAGTTTCCTTAGCTTCAACAATCTCACAGAGTTCTCAAAGAGTTCAGAGATCTTTTGCACAAGGGAAGAGTTGTTTTTGAGATAAAGAGTGAGCCATTTTATAGACTCAGCCTAATACCCTTCCATTCTTCGAAAACGGGCCATCTAACGCATTTAATCGATTAACATAAATATTAATCGATTAATAATGAGTACAACGGCTAGTTTTTCAAATCTGAAACCCCCAACGGCTAGTTTTTCAAATCTGAAACCCCCAACGACTAGTGTTAATTGATTATTCTCAGGAATAATCGATTAACTAAATAAATCAAATATAAATTACAAGAATCAACCCTAATACATATTTGAGCACTATTACATCAACTTTGATTATTATAAAAGCTTTATAAAATACAGAGATCTTCAATTTGTCTTTATGGATCTTGACTTGTGCAAATCTGTTCATCATCAAAACTTCATCTTTGATTTTTGCTAACATTCTCCCCCTTTTTGATGATGATCAAAAAACTCCTTTGATTTAAAGCTTTTAGTAATAATCTGGATAAAACACAACTTATGGAAGAAAAAGTGCATTAGTGAATAAACACAAATAAGCAAATAAGCTTAAATAAGCTTTAAACACTTTCTCCCCCTTTTTGATCATAATTAAAAAGGTGTGTTTGATGTTCTCCCCCTAAGATAATACTCCCCCTTAATAAAAGCATGTATGCATATGAGCTAAAAATATTTCAAATTTAAAGATTCATTCAAACATACACAATAGGATATTTAAAGCAAATAATTTTAGGATGAGGAACTTATAAAACATTGTTTAAACATACATTGAACTATATAAGATAGGAATTTTAAAGCATACAAAAATATGGCTAATTTTTCAAAATTGCAAAACTGGAACGCATTTAAAAATTTAATCCTAAGATATCTCTAAAGATTCTTAGGTCTCTTCTAATGTTTACCCCTTTAGATATGCCTCCAACTTCGTAATGATAATCCTCTAGGTTGTTTCCACATTTTGTTTAGATCTTCATCTTGAGGATTGTCATCATTCTTCGCTTCATTTGTTGTCTTCTACAAATCTTCATCATTGCTTGCATCTAATTCAACTGACTCAAGAGGTTTTGCCTCAAGGTCTACAATTTCATCAAATACAACATGCACACATTCTTCTATTTCAAATGTTTTCCGATTGAAAACTATATATGCTTTGTATATTAGAAGATATCCAAAAAAATAGTTTCATCGGCCTTGGAATAAAATTTTCTTAAATTTTGTTTTAAAGAAATTCTAAATATTAAACAATAGGTACCCAACTACTTGTATGGGTCCTTTGGGTTAGATTTAGAAAAAAGAAATCATTTTACAACCCAAACATATCTACCACTTGGAACACCATAATGCTTAATTTTACATTTATTTGAAGTATGACCCTTTTTCATACAATAAAAGCATGATACAAAGTTTGTGTTCCTATAAGTTGTTCCTTTTTCTACCCATGTTCTACGGGTTCTATTATTATGTTTATTTTTAATTTTAGGAACATACTTATTTTTAACAACCTTACTTTCGTTATTTTTACTACATTCTCCTAAGGTTGTGTGTTCTAGTAGTTTCTTAAAATTTTCACAAGAAGCACATTCATCACTACTAGTAAATTTATCCTTTTCAAAAAATAAAACTTTATTTTTCAAATCTTTATTTTCTTCAAAAATATTTTCAAAATTTAATTTTAAATTTTTATTTTCTTCAAGAATATTTTCAAAGTCTGATTTCAAATTTTTATTTTCTTCAGAAATATTTTCAAAATTTAATTTTAAATTTTTGAAATCCTTTTTCAATTTCTTATGAGCTTTATCTAATTTTTCAGATTCTACTATTAAAGCAGCATAAGTTTCATGCAATTCATCTTCACTAATTTGACTATAATTATCAGAATCGCTAGATGTACTTACTTGGCTTCCAGCGTCGTCGTTCACCACTAAACAAATGTTTGCTTCTTCATCAGATTCGCTCAAATCGAAAATTGTTTCGTTGTCATCTTCCCATGCAATGTAGGCATTCTTTTTCTTGAAGAATCTTTTCTCCTTTTTGTCTTCACTCTTCTTTTGATTTGGGCAGTCTGCTTTTAGGTGCCCCCTTTCTCCGCAACCATAACATTTATGGTGTGAGGAAGATCCTTGATTTTCTTTCTTTTCGAATTTTAATCTTCCTTTGTCTTTTGATTTCATGAACCTGTTGAGCCTTTTTATCATGAGTCTCAAATTTTCTTCCTCGTCTGAGTCTTCATCTTCCGATTTACCTTTGCTTCTTTCAACCTCCGACTTTAATGCCAAACTCTTCTTGTTGTTTTTGGCTTTTGCTTCTTCTTCATCAAGTCTTCCAAGATCTAGTTCATGTTCCCTCAACTTTCCAAATAGTGCCGCCATAGTCATGGTGTTGAGGTTTTGTGATTCCGAGATTGCAGTCACCTTAGGTTGCCACGACTTGTCTAAAGACTTCAAGATTTTAATGTTTAATTCATCAGTATCAAATGACTTACCTAGTCCAATGAGATGATTGACAATGTTGGTGAAGCGTTTTTGAACGTCGGAAATTGTTTCTCCTTGCTTCATCCTGAACATTTCATACTCTTGAATTAGGGAGTTCTTTCTTGCCCTCTTTACGTCATCCGTTCCTTCATGTGTCACTCTGAGCACGTCCCACATTTCTTGAGCAGTTTTGCAGACAGAAACCCTGTAGAACTCATCAACAGTCAATGCTGATGCAATAATATTCCGAGCTTTTACATCATTCTGAATTCTTTTCTTTTCTTCAATGGTCCATTGACCACGGGGCTTTGTTTCCTGTATATTGTTAGTAGGAACAGAAGAACCAGATGCAATAACATCCCAAATTTCACAATTAATAGATTCAATAAATATTTGCATTCTTACCTTCCAGAATGCATAGTTCTCACCTGTGAATAGTGGGGGTCTATTGATTGATGCACCCTCTGCAAAGGTTTGATGTGATCCTGCCATTTGAATGACTATCAAAGCAAGCTCTGATGCCAATTGTTAGAATCGCTGCAGCGGAATTATTAGCGTGGTAACAAACCAAGAGGGGGGTGAATTGGTTATATTCTCTTATTATGCCTTTTTAATATTTTTCTCTCAATTCTTTCTTACTAAGCAGATAATTGAATGTAAATAACAGAGTAAGGGAAAGAGAAAAATTGCACAGGTGATTTTATCCTGGTTCAGATCACTAGGATCCTACGTCCAGTCGCTTATCTCAAACAAGATAAACCTTTTTCACTATCACAAAACAGTTACAAATATTAGTCACACAGAAAAACAATTTGTAACAGTTTAGAAATTACCACCTCTCTTGAAACCACAAGAGATGAACTTACACCTCCTTTGAATCTTCACAAAGGATGACCACCTCCTTCGAATGCTTCACGAAGGATGATCCTCTTCTAGACACTTCCTCGGACACACCAAGGATGAACAAGCTATTCCTCTGTCACCGCAGTAGCACTTCAGGACTTTGCAGACAAGAGTTTCCTTAGCTTCAACAATCTCACAGAGTTCTCAAAGAGTTCAGAGATCTTTTGCACAAGGGAAGAGTTGTTTTTGAGATAAAGAGTGAGCCATTTTATAGACTCAGCCTAATACCCTTCCATTCTTCGAAAACGGGCCATCTAACGCATTTAATCGATTAACATAAATATTAATCGATTAATAATGAGTACAACGGCTAGTTTTTCAAATCTGAAACCCCCAACGGCTAGTTTTTCAAATCTGAAACCCCCAACGACTAGTGTTAATTGATTATTCTCAGGAATAATCGATTAACTAAATAAATCAAATATAAATTACAAGAATCAACCCTAATACATATTTGAGCACTATTACATCAACTTTGATTATTATAAAAGCTTTATAAAATACAGAGATCTTCAATTTGTCTTTATGGATCTTGACTTGTGCAAATCTGTTCATCATCAAAACTTCATCTTTGATTTTTGCTAACAAAATGGTCACCGGAGAAGAATCAAATGTTTGACGAATCAAACTCATCATAAACGCCAGTACATATGGCTAGTCACAACTTACTGGATTGGACCAGGGCTGCTCTATGATCAGGGATGTACCAACTCCGGTTTTTAAGATTCCTCTATCCTACCATCATAATTATAATTCATAATTCCATATCTACCACAATAACATGAATTTATCAGAAATTTTTATTCCAACGAGATATATTGCACAATAATTTAACAGTACTCAATCTGTTCAACAAGATTTAAGTTAAAAACTTATCGAGTAGACTTCTAGGAAAGAGAGGCGTGTCACAATAGACAACTTAAGTACCAAGTCTTTCCTTAGCCAAAGTGTTCCTCAACTAGTTTTTAACAAATTTCTTATTTACAGATTCAAAACAACAGCATATAATATTAACACAGAAATTCACTATAGATAGATATACAATAAGCATTAACGGTATTCACACAGAATTTCAAGACATGAATAGTAATAAAATAATACTAAATCATAATATAAAAGCTTAGAAAGGTTAGTTCCCCTACCTCTATTCCAGACTTTTCTTGCTCCGAATTTGTTTTCCCCGAAAACCCTCTAGAGTCTCTACTCTTCTTGCAACTAAAAATTTCTTCCTAACTCTTTCTTCTCTATTTCTCAAGGTTTCTCACTTGATTCTTCCTCTCTTTCTGCAAAATAGTCTCCCCTCTCATGGCTATTTATAGTCCAAAAATTTTACTATTCATCAATTTTTTAATATTATTTATTATTTTAATATTATTTTATTATATTAATATCTTAATCACCACTTACATAATGGATTCCTCAATAATGCCTTCAAATCTGAAGTGCTTTATCCACTATCAATATTTACATTTTTTTTAATTTTTTTTTACAAGAAGATAGAAAAGAGCTTGAACCCATGTTCTTGAAATCACTACAATTTTCTACCATTTAAACTACCAAAATTTCTATATTTAATTTATTAATTATATTTTTCATTCACAAAGAAATTTATTACTACTAGTAATAAAATTGTTACCATTAAGGTAAATATTTTTCAATGGATCTTTCAAAAATATTTCAGCAATATCACATCCTTTTGAAGAAAAAAAAAAGCAGCAAAAAATTTCCATAATAACGGCAATACATTGTTAGGCAAACACTTTTTCGCAGTTTTCAATGCAAGAGTAGTCATCAAACTAGAACATAGGATCTACATACTTTGTCTTAATTATAATGTTCAAGATCTATATCGTCAAAAGCTACTTAAATGTTAATTAAAAGAACAATTTAATTGTAAGTGTCAATAAAATAAGAGTTTATCATGTAATCATTTATGTATAAAATATTTTATTCTCAAAGTATAAATAGTAAGTATTTTTCATAAATTATCTTCAAGATTTTATTAAAATAAACTAAACATTATGTATAGAAGTATTAATTTATATAAAATACATATGCTTATGTTTAATCAATTTAAATAAAATATATAAAAATTAAAAGGCATTCTTATTACTATTGGAGATTATTCTTTTGTTAATGGATTTAATTGTTCGTTTTAGTCTCTATAAAATAGGTGAACTTTTATTTAAATTTTTATAACATTTTTTTTTATCTTTCTAAAACTTTTAACTCTTACTTTTAATCCCTATAAAATAAATAAATTTTGATTTCGACCCTAAAAACAATATTTTAAAGATTTTTTAAGGTAATTACTCATTTTAGAGATAAAAAAATTAGAAGTGTCAAAATATAGTCTTACAAAAGAGTAATATGTATTCTTTCGATAGTAGAAATAAAAAGTCACGTAATCATAGAAATAAAAAGCAAATATCGCATCAGTTCTGAGAGTTGGAAATGTAAACTGAAGAAATATTTTGAAAAAAAAAAAAAAAAAAACTGAATTGTTTTAATTAAGTAAAAAAAAATCCAACTTGTTATATTTAAATTCAAACTAACTATACACATTTGGCGAGATTATAACAAAATCCTGATCTAGTGTTTTCTTGTATCTTCTCATTTTTAGTTGAAAAATATTAGTAATATGTATTATTGAAGGTTTTATCAATTAGTGATACATTCTTTTATTGATTAAAGTTTAAATGAGTCTTCTCAAGGGATGTGCGATTTTCATTGAATGTACCGAAACAAATTAGAATTAATTAATCACATCTAATGAATTGTTCACTCTCGAATCTGAAATTTCGATTGTAATGTTTTTTCTTGAAAAGTATTTCGAAAAGTTCAAAGAATATTTAAACTATTTTTTACTTCAATTTCTAAAATGATGTCATTAAATATACTGGAACAAGTCTGTTAGAAGAGAAATGTTGTAAAAAATTTAACACTATAAATCATGAATAATTCATAAAATACTGTAATACTATTTTCAATTTAAAACTTTACAAAAATTGATTTGCAAATTATTTTGTATGTTTCTTAATTTTTTTATCTATGGTTAATGTAAAATTTACTTAATTCTAATAATATGTTTATAGTTACTCAAATTGTTTATTAAGTTTTATGCTGCCTTCTTGAGTAACATATTATATTCTTTTATGCATTCTTTCTCTAACTTTATTGTTTTGTCACGTCTTTGTTTTTAATAATGAATATCCATGATCACATTCATGCTCGTATAAACTTCCCTATCAATATTATTGTGAATAAGGTTAAAAAATAATTTTAAACTATAGAAAGTTGCAATAGAAGAAGATTTTAATAGCTCTACAAGTTGATGCAATTATAAACAGTGGGTTAAAAACAATATTCATGAATGCATGGCCAACACGAGGTCATACACTACAGGAAATAAGCTCATTACCGAAGGGTTTTTTCCGAAGGCCTTTGAGCCGCCGGTATTGGCCGTGGTGAATTAACTTACCGAAGGATATATGACCCTCGGTAAGGTGCTGGTGTAATTAACGCCAGGAGACTTGGGTTTCCCTCTACGAATTTTCATTTTTCGAGCCAAAGTTCCCCTTTCTTTCTTCGAACCCTCACCAGCATTCCCCCTTTCTGCGAGCCATCGAACCCTCACCAATATTCCCCAAATCTGCGAGGTTTCATTCACAGACGTCATCTCCCTCGTTCATGCAAGCATTCTTCGGTGGCAGTTTGTTGTGTGGTTGAGCGGCTGCGTGACAAATTGGTTGTCGCTGCGTCAGGAGGGCTTAGTGGAGGAGGCAACAACAGTGACGAAGGGCTTCGTGGTGCGTTGAGACCGGTGTGGGGTTCGTGGAGGAGGCAACAACCGAAGACAACACACCTGCTGGACTTCTCTCGCATCGATATGTAAGCCTCTTCACTCCTGATTTTTCCATTTTTCATCTTCTTTTCACTGTTTTGCTTTAATTTTTAGCTTTTATAATTTGTTCTGAACTTGTTCTAAACCATTTTACCATGGAAAGTATTAGTGGACCATTTTGTGTAAAGCTCCTTGATTAGTTGGTTGTGTGGCCTGCCCAAAATGACAAACTATTTTCACCTTAGCTCCTTGATTAATTGATTTTGTTTTGGAAAATTGATTATAAATATCTTGAGGATGACAACTCCTAGCTTCCTGCCAGTGTCTGTAACTTAAGAGTAGTCCCTCATAACCTAAATTTTATTTTCAAGTTATGATGGCAAAGATTCAATTTGTGACAATGTTATATTGTCACTTTCTCATATATAGTATATTGGTTGGAGAGTTCGTAAATATCATGCAAATTAAAGTTGGCATCTTGGGAGGGATTTGCTTTCTCTGTTTGTGTCTTTCGTAAAAGAAATAAGTTTTGCTTTAAATGAATGATGGAACGAGTTGTTTGTTATTAGTTTGTAGAAAATTCCTGATACCCCTTTTGTGTATGTTACACTTCTATATGATATGCAACAGTCAAAATATATTTAGTTATGTGAGAACATGAAGATCTTCTGGAATTGGAGAATTGTTACTGATTTATAGAACTGCACTTGTAAAAGGATGTGACTCCTCTAAAGTGAGGGAACACTTGTCAGGGTAAAATACAATAATTACTGTTGATTTAAAAATCAGCAGTTAAGATTATAATAAAATGTATACACAAAATTTAAAATTTACCATGAAGTTCTTAGAATTTCAACCATGGCATTTCTCACCAAATTATTTGAAGAAGGTTTTTTCTGAGAATTCAGTAACATTCCCTTTCTGCCTTAATGCTGCCAGTTTGTCAATGTACATTTCCCCCAAATCTTGTAATTAAAGATCTAGTTAGTTCTTCCCAAGATTGTAGGCAAGGAACCACTGAGGTTGTTCTAGGAGAGGTCCCTGTACATATTCAAGTCATAAGAGTTAACATAACAGTTTTTTACATAGAAATGAAAGGTTTGAATGTGCCCCTGGTTCTATAAGGTAAAACTGAAATATTATTAGGCAAAAAGGAAAATTAATGGTGCAACAAGGTGATAAAGACTTACACAAGGGTTTGACCTTCGATGTTGCTAAAAGAGTAATGAACTAGACCTAGCTGCACACTATCAACTAAGAGATATGAAGTGACCTAAAACCACTCAAAGACTAAACCACAGTGCTAAGCTCTACAAAACACAGAAACAATGATAAAACTAGGAAAATGATCAACTCAACAACTCTTTTTGAGATTCAGTGATAATTTCTGATTGTTAGCACCTGAAACATGTATGAATGTATCAAATACACTTGTCTCAAGCCTTAGAATCAATAAATATTTGCCAAAAAGAGTGTGCTCATAATCAAACCATTAAAGTAAATGCCTTTTAGCAACTGTATAATGTTTCTTTTTCACATGTTTCAATTCAAATCACAACCTAGCTTTTGTTACAACCCAAACCAATTACAAATGCACAAATTCAAAAATCAGAGTGTTGTTCAACTTTGCAGTAGAAAAAAGGAGCTGTAAATTGAGGTTTTGAGTTGTGAAATTGCACAACAGTGATTATAAGTAAAATTAGAATTTTAGAACAACTTTAAATCATCAAAACAAAGTCTTTTGAGCTATTATTTGGCATATAAATAGTAGATTCCAAAATTTGACCTTATAACAGGTAATAATGTAGCAAATTAAACAAGTAGACACCTTATTCTAAGTTGTAATGATTCCAACATGTAGCTATCAATGCAAATGACTGTAGAATGTGAAAATACAATAAACTAAGCTTGAAAACAACAACTAAGCATGATCAAACTCGAACTGGACATTGCAAGGACATTTAACACGGTGAAAACCATCACTTTTTGAGTTAAAATAGAAGTGGAGTAGTGATTTTGAGTTGCAGGCTGTTTATAACTCATTTTAGAGTTTAAAGAGAATTAAAATCATCAAATAAAGTTACCTGCACTTTCATAAAATAAGTAGCTTAATTTTGTTGTTCTTAAGATTTGAACACGTTCATTTCATGTTATAACACATGTCTCAAGTAGTGGCAACCTGTAATAATCCATAAAATGCAAAAAGCATATCTAAGTTGCTTCAAATCCATTAGCAAAGTGCTGTCACATATTTTAATCAATCTTTTCACCGTGATTGATATCCTTGCATGTGTTTTATGTCTTTAAATATGTCGTAGCTAATATTCTGCAGCTACATGTAGTGAGTTAGGACTTCCATAAGCTTTGTTTGTGCTGTCCAGTTTGATTGTAGTATTTGTTTTCAATTCTGGTGCAAATTTGGTGTAAAAAATGCTGCATAATTGGCTGCACAGTTGAGTTGCTTGAAATCTGGTTTCAAAACACTGTTAATGTTTTATCCAAGCTTATACACCGTGCTTGACTTCTTTGTTGTGTCTTAGGCCATTTAACATCTCCCAGCTAACATTTTCCAACTAGAATCTAGTTGCTTAGGACCTTTCTTACATGTTTGTTGATCCATCCACCATTGACTCTGTTATATTTTTAATTCCTGGTGTTGTTTGGCCATTTTTACTGCATAGTTGCCAACTTACAAGGTGATTTTCAGAATTAGTGTGCTTCTGTACTGTTTGACCATTTGTGTAAGTATAATTGGCCATTTCAAACTTGTATGCACTATTCAATTGGTCAATTTCCAGCTTTGGTGCAACTTCACATTTGAATTACTCATATTTTGTTAAATTTTGGGAAGTGAACCAGTGAATTTCTGATGTGGTTACTTTCTTTGTTTCCTAAGTGATTGTACACATTCCATTTCATCATCTAAACTTGCTGGAAGTCTCAGTTGAGCTTTAAACACAGTACCATTCATTTTGGACACTGATTTTTCCATTTTCCAACCAAATTTTATGGTACAACTTTGATTAAAAGTTCTGCATAATTGGCTTCAACTGCTTTGAATTGTTGAGTTTGGATGTTTCTGTGATTTGTATATGTTTGCTCAAGTTTATTTCACCATTTCAAACTTGTGTGCACTGTTGAAATGGTCATTTACAATCCTATATGCAAAATCACCATCCAAACCATCAATTTTGCTTGAAATTGGAAGTGGATTAGTGATTTTCTGGTGTAGTCTTTTCCTTTGCTGTTTAAGTGTTTCCACACATCCAAATTGATGATATAAACTTGCTTGAGGTCTCAATTAAGCCTTAAACACCCTGCCATTCATTTTTGCCACTGCAAGGAGCACTTTAAGTGTCATTTTTTGGTGCAGTTTACTTTTTTTTTTCCTGGACCCTGCAAAGGCTACAATGTAAACATGTAATGTACTAAAGGCTATCCTTGGACACTAACAACAACAACAAAAGCCTTATGCCACAAAGTGAGGTTCACTAAATAGATCCCATGATAATAACAGAATTTTAGAGAATATATAGGTGACATATAGGTGAGTCAACTACAAAAAGAAATATAGGTGACATTTTACCAAACAGAATTTTAGAGAATATAAATCCTCTGACTTCTTGGCTGAGATCATCGGTGCAAGGATCCTCCAAAGTCACCCCTGCAACCCACAACAGAATCATTAAGGGAACTAGAAAAGCAACCTATTACTATGATTATAGAAATATTCCTTCACCACTTTATTTGGATGAACAGTGCATGATCAAGACCAAAGAATTTGTAAATCTTGAATTAATTAAAATTAGGAAATATTTCTTTCAATTATCTGCTTCAAATATAAAAAATGAAATTTCTCAAGATTATCAAACTTGAAAGACCAAAGCCAAAACAACAGGGGTAGAAGTTGAGAATTAGGACATATTAACCTACAACATGACCCAAAATTACATGCAAAGGAAAGTGAGTTAGAAGAGATAGAAGTTCCAATAAGGAGATTAATTGATGTTCTATGGATATTCTATGAGTTAGAACATCCTTTTGTTACATTGTTTTATATTTGAACTATAATTACATAATCTATACATTAATGGATGTTCTATGGATTAATTGATGTTCAATGTATATTGATAATTGATTGCATCTTTGAGATGCACATTATGGATGTTTGTATGTGCTTGAAAACTGATATGCAGGTCTGTTTGTAATTGGAATTTGATATACAGGTGTGGGTTGCAAAGAAATACCATTTCTCTGAAACCTGATCTGCATTTTACCGAAGGCTTTTGCCCTTCGGTAAATGCCCATAGCAGGTCATTACCGAGGGCTTCTGCCCTTCGGTAAATACCCTCGAATGGCCATTACCGAGGGCTTTCGCCCTTCGGTAATTACCGAGGGCCAGAAGCCTTCGGTAATTACCGAAGGGCGAAAGCCCTCGGTAATGGTTAGCGACAAGGGATTTACCGAAGGATTTTTGGCCGTCGATAGGCCTTCGGTAAACACCCATTATCGACGGCTTTTGGCATTTTCCGAGGGCTTATGGCCTTCGGTAATGCCCTACTTTTTTGTAGTGATAAAAGTACTCTTGACGGCAAAAAAAAAACTACAAAATAGGTTCTCACTGAGGTATATCATCAATCTTTGGCGTAGAAATGTTCAAGAATATTAAGGTTTTGTATTTGTTCATCTTAATTTAAAATGTTTGCATAGGATTTGGTCTGAAAGAGACTGCAAAATGCAAATTGTCAACTTGTAATAGTGGCGACAGAAATGAAGGCACGTGAGTTCAAAATTGGCTTAATATATATCTGAGAGTGCAAGCCTGTCGTTTGTCTTATGCATGGATAAAGCAAAACATTAAACAGCTCATGAAAAAAAGTTGATTGATTCTGCCTAGGCTCTGTTCTTTGATTATATAAAAAAATATTAGGTTGAAATGGTTTTTTTATGTATTTTTATTTTCATTAGAAATAATCGTATGGAATTTTTCAAAACAGTTGAATGATTAATTAGGTATAAAGAACAACATGAACAATTTGATTTAAGAAGAATAACGTTACATTAATATAGTTTAATCACGTTAAACCTTAATGAAGAAAAAAAAAATTAGATATGCATTAAAAAAAATAAAGATGATCTATAATTGTTGATTATCAAGTTGTAACTATGGTGTATCTATAGACCTATTACATATATAATTCCAAGAAAATCATTAAATAATAATTAGTTTTAAAGTAAAAAATAATCAATCATTATGTTGAGTAATTCAAATACTAATTTATACATTAAAAATAAAATTATTAGTGGTTAATTTTAAGAGAACAAATTCTAGCATTGGAAAAGAAGGTTATAATTCTAATGTTGTCAAAGTGGGTTGTAACCCGCGAGCCAACCTGACCCACCACAGGTTTGAGCTGGATTGGATTTGAAAAAATTGTAATTTTTTTGTGGGTTAGTTTTCAACCTGGCTCACTTAGAACCCGGCTCATCCCGGTTGGCTCAACAAGCATGACACTAAAAAGAAAATATTATTTAATGGAGGTTATTTTGTGGAGGTTATAAAAACCCTCCACAAATAAACATTATTTAAAATTATTACAATGAGTTGTCTGATGATTGCTAGTAATTGTAGGGGTTTTAGTTTTTCTTTTAAGAGGTTTATAACCTCCTTAATTAAAAATTTAAACCTTCCCACTTAACATCATATTTTCCAAAAAATTCCCCTTTTTCTCCTTTAATTATAAGCATTCTTTACTACTAATATTTTTGTTTTATCATTTCAGGAAAGTCGTGATGCAAATGAGCCCGAGTCTCCTTTGGATACAATAGGATCATCTGGTGCTAGCAACATTTAGGGAGTTTATGATGTCCTTTAGGATGAAACTATATTTAGCCTATGGATTTTGAGTGATTATGAATTTAGTTATAATTACGATTCAATTTAACTTACTTTTATATAGTATGATGTTTTTGAGAATTGAATGTTTTAATGATATATAATTCAAGACTTTGGTAAAAGAAGTTTGTCATGCTTTTTTGTCTTCATTATAGTATTTGAATTTTGTTACAAATAAATATTGTTGACATGTAAGATAAATAGTACAAATGAGGCGACTTAAAACATTTAAATTATAATTGTCAAATTGAATATGGTATTAATCCAAAAAATTTTGAGAAAAACGGGGTTAATCTTTACACTAAAATAGTTGAAAATAAAAGAGGTTTCAAACCTCTACAAAATAATAGTCACTAATAGAAGAGGTTAAAACCCTCAACAAAAAGACCTCTGCAATATAAAGTGGATACCAGGAGTCATTGAAAACCCCCACAAATTAATAGCGACGACTCTAATTGCGGAGGTTTGAAAACCCCTGGAAATTAATTTGCGGAGGGTAAAAACCTCCGCAAAATGAAAAATAAACCTCCACTAAATAACAGTTTTTTTGTAGTGTGAGATAAAAAAAAAAGATGTTTCAAGAGAGAAAAATAGTACAGATTTATCTATTCAAGACTCTAATATTATAAAGAGACAAATGATACAAAAATTATCAATATTAAAAACCTATTTGTTTGTCTTTTATGCTTGTTTTTTTATTATGTTTGGATTGAATGATATTTTTTATTTTATTTTGAATTGTCTTTGGAGTTTAACATCTTTTAGGGTGAAATTTATTTAGATTTGAATTAAAAAAATTATAATTTTTTTTTATTTAAAAAAAAACTTATAATTAAGTGAGTCAGTGAGCCAACTCATTTAACACACCAACCCGTGATGAGTCGAGCCGAGTTCAAATGTTTTCAGCTCGCTAATAAGTGAGTCTGGTTGGGTTGACTCACTAAGTGACCAACCTGTGGTGGGCCGGACCGGGTCGAGCTAGGTTACCCGTTTTGACAGCTCTAGTTAATCCTCTTTTACTTGTTCTTTTTGTGGTTGATTGAAATGTGTGTTTTCATAAACATGGTTTTTCCACCAGTTAAGATAATAAATCTTCAAAATACAATAAGAAAACTTATATTCTCTATGGAAAAACTAGTCACATTATTGATGTTTGTTATCATAAACATTAGAGGTGACAAAACAGATTAGGTCGGACTGGCCTACCAATTGAAAACATATTGAAATTTATGACTCAACTTTTGAGCTAGTGAGTTGGTGGACTAGTAGGTCCGTTTTGATTTTTTCTTTCTAATTTGGAAGTTGGGACCCAGTTTTAGATTTTGTTGTTGTTGTATATGAGGCCCAGTTTCAATAGCTGTATGTGCAGTGCAATACATGTATCATTCAAAAACTTTACATATTTTGTAACATTCAAAAAATTAACTTGTCGACCATCAACATCTAATCTAATGTATTGTCAACAAAGGTACAAATTACTTAATACATAACAACATTAACAAAGTATTCAACACAAACTCCCATTATTATTTTTTTGTTCAATCTTCATCGTTTACCTTTTCAGGATTATTAGATGCACCATTAGAATAACTCTCCTCCACTCTTCCATCTTCATTAACATCATCATCTAGATATCACATGGAATGGAATTAAAAAAAGAAGTTAAAATATAAAATTTGGGCAGCATAACATTAATAAACTTCCAAGATGATTATTACAAGGTGGTGACACCTCTTTATATGGGCAAAGGTGTTACCTAAAACCCTAAAAGCAAATGGAACACTAAAGGACAAGGCTTGGACGAATTTGGAGGCCTTCTAGGATGGAGACAAAGTGTCCAAATCCTCTCCAATGGTGGAAGGACAAGTGGTCATTCAAAAAGCAAAACCTCTCCAATCCTATAGTGTCATGTAGCCACTTCTAAAATCAAATCCTCTCAAATGAAAGGATCATTCATGCACACACTTTCCACTTGGTTTGGATGCCTAACTTAAGAAAAATCCTATGCTAATTAGGCCTTAATATAAACCTTAAACAAACCTACACTACATGATTGAGTACAATGACCTAAATATCCTACACTACTCTTCAATCCATACTCCATGATGGCTCCAAAGGTGGTCCACAAGATAGAGTTGACACTATCTTCAAGGATGACTTTCACTCTCTTGAAAGTGCTTTGACCATGGCTAGAGGATATGCCATCAGTCTCATGCTTAGAACAATATTTAAAGAAAAGGTTGTGCAATTATTCCTTCATACTCTCTAACTTTACTCTTTAAGTTAGAAGATCTATCTTCTCATAGCAATATCTTAATGTTTCCAACTTCATCCTTGAGTCTAAAATTTCCCCAAATGTAAGTATAGTGTTATATTTATCCTGATATTTATCAAACTTCATATCATCATTCCAATCTTATCTCTAATAACTTGTAATTTCATAAAATGATAACAAGAAAAACACAAATTTATTGTACTCTTTTCCATTTATCTTCAAACAAATAATACTTGTAATTCTCATCAAGTAAGTGTAAACTTGCAAACACGTATTTAAGTGCACTTTAAAGCATAAAAAAAAGTTGAGTTTCATCTTATTATCAATTACTACTTTTGAATCCCTACAAAGCTAAAAGAAAATCTTCGATACAACTTTAAATAAATAATGAGTTTTTAAAAATATCATATTATTTATTAATATTAAAAAAAATACCATTCAGAATTAATTGACAATAGTTAAAAAGGAAAAAATAAATCGTAAAAAGGTATTTTCATTATTATTCACCATCATCCAGTAGATTGCCTATAGCTTGAACTCTAATATATATAAAATCTAATCTATATAAAAGAAAGAATAAATAATGAATATACATTCACTTGCATATAAAAAAATCATGTTGCCTTTAATTATAAACTAATAATATATGGTAAGTTTATGAAATTTTATAATAACTCATCTTATACCCTAATCATGATTTGTAATAGACTAATAGAGAATATTAAAACTTTTATGAATATAGTAGAAGTCAATTAAAGTCTAAAAATGTAGTATAAGAAAAGGTAGCATGATATTTGTATTATATATTTTCTGCTAAAGTAGATGTAACATTTTAGACTTTTAAATGATGAAATGAATCCGCACAATAAATGTCACTTGCAATCAAACAAAGAGACCTATATAACCCATAAATTCTTGTACTTGACGGAGTTTGGAATATAATATTCAACTCATGACATACGACACAATGCAATCAAAATTTCAAACTATTCTTTAATCTCACTTAAAGGCCAAAGTTAATTACGAGTTACCTTAATCCTACAAAGTGGATTTGTATTAATCCTACAAAGTGGATTTGTAAAGTAAAAATATTACTAAATGATTTGGAATTGTAATTGATATAAGATCTTTAATATACTTTGTGGTTTTGGAAATGAGACATTTCACATCTGAAATAAAATATTTGCAATTATTCCGATAAAAAGCAGACATAACAAAAATCAACGACAATTATTGAAATTTTCCCTATTACCATTTTAGAATGTTTGTTTAGAATGAAAGAAAGCAAAAATATAGAAAAATAAATTAAAAACACAAAAAATTGAGGTACAAAAATGTAAAAAATAATAATAAATAATACATACATAAAACTCTTTTTCCAACAATATATATAAACACAAGTTATGTATTTGTAACAATTAATTATATTTTAAGTATTTTATTAATTCGTTTCGTATCTTATATTGCATATATAATAATAAATACGTCCCTTTATATCTCATTAGTATTTATTTTCTCATTCATACTTTACTTTACTTTCTATTTATTTATTTTTTCTAATTCAAATTATTTTACTTTCTTGTTTTTCCACTCTCACTTTTCATAATTAAATTCAAACAAAGCTTTAAAATTATATTTTTATCAAAATTTTATTCATAAAAAATGTGTCTAAACTATCATTTATCTCAATTCTTAAGTTGTGTGTGACTTTTTGAACTCATCTGAAACAAAGAAATTTACATTAATCAATATTCTCTATATGTTAACAACATTTATAGAAAATTTACAATTTCGAAAATATATATATTTCATTTTCTGTATATACAGAGAGATAGAGAGAGAGAAAGTGAGAGGTGCTCCATTTCGTGGAAGCTGCAAAAGGCTGAATTGTTTGAATATGAAAATGGTTTTATTAGGTCTTCGTGTTGGACCATTCTGGCTCACAACAGTGGCGTGCTGAATATCAACCATGTATAAGTACTCATATTTCCCAACACAAAAACTTCAACAATCCTTCCACAAAATCTTCTTCACACAAGAGTAAAACACAAAACCAAAACTTATAAACTATTCTATATAGTGTTCAAGTTTATTGAAGATGGTTAGAGCTCCTTGTTGTGAGAAGATGGGATTGAAAAAGGGTCCTTGGACTCAAGACGAAGATCAAATCCTCATATCATACATCCAAAAACATGGCCATGGAAACTGGCGTGCGCTTCCAAAGCTTGCAGGTACTTCATCAATGTCTGACTGCTACAAAACAGATAAACAGAAGAAAAAAACAGTCTTTTTTATGAATAATTAACATGCTTCCTTTCACCTTTTTGAATAACTAACTTGGTATTTCTTGGACATGAGTTTATAATATATAAAGGAATGCAAAAACATCATCCTATTGTTGTTTGTTTGATTTATTGTGTTATGTTATCTTTAGTTTTATGTTCAAAATATATATATGATTGTGTTAGGTTTTAAAATACGATTTTTAACATTGGAATGGTTTATATTGTACTTTTGAGATGATTTGTGATGTTGTGTTCATTGATGTTATTCTGGGTTGTCTGGTATTTTTCTCAGGGCTATTGAGGTGTGGAAAGAGTTGCAGACTGAGATGGATTAACTACTTAAAACCTGATATCAAAAGAGGAAATTTCTCGAGTGAAGAAGAAGAGATTATCATCAAGATGCATGAGTTGCTGGGAAATAGGTAGGTTCATCTTTCTTCTTCAGATCAATGCATTATGGAACAATAATAATAATAATTGGTTAGTAATCTCCGGAAATTACTATAATGTGTGATTCTGTTCATGAAAGTGAATTTGTTTTTCTTTTGTTCTTATCTCTTTCTTGCTTTCTTTGAAATGTAATCAAGATTTAGTGGTGGGGCAAACGACATTAAAGTTGATTATAAAATTGAAAAGGAACTGGGTCCATTCCTTAATTATTAATTAATAAAGGTAGAAAGCCATTCCATTTGATAGAAAATCAAGGATTGATAATGGATTTTTATCACTTAATTTAATATTCGTCAAAAAAAAATACTCTAAAATGATTTTCATTGAATTTTCAAGCCATCTTTTTAGTTTATTTTATTAAATCATTTTAATATATTAGTTCCTTTTAAAACATCGATTATCAAGACTCTTACAGTATGCTTTTTTACACCATATCTTAATGAAATACATAATTTTTAAGTACAGATTTTAATCAATATGGCTTAATATTATTATTATTCAAAAAACTAGTAAACATGTGCGTATGGTAGCAGGATTCTCTCACTGTGTGCCTTTCAAGAAACTTGTTATTGCTTATTATGGCATTTTTTTCAGATCACATGCAACTTCTAACATATCCTATGTTAAGACAAACCACAAGCAAATACAAATACATATACATACATATATATATATATATATATATATATATATATATATATATATATATATATATATAACTATTTTTTAGTCTGAAGCACTTTAACCTAGAAACTGAAACAAGAATCTGATGCAAAAGGTTAGCATATCTCAGAACATCATTAACATAAACCTTTGTTGTCAGGTGGTCAGCAATAGCAGCAAAACTACCAGGAAGAACTGACAATGAAATTAAGAATGTGTGGCACACTCATTTGAAGAAGAAGTTGCTGAATTCAGATAGCAAAAGGGTTGTTTCAAATCCAAAAATCAAACTATCTGATTCTAATTCCAGCACCCTAACATCATCCTCAGCATGCACTTCTTCCAGTGATTTTTCATCATTCAGTGAAGAAAACAAAAGCACGAACAACAACAGCATGATCAAGAGTGAAGACACAGAGTCTGAGGAGACAACAATGCCTCCAATTGATGAAAGCTTTTGGTCAGAGGCAACAGTTGAAGATGAAAGCTCCACCATGATGATGCCATCAAATTCTTGGACAATTTCCAATGAACCACAATTTAATCATGTGGAAACTTTCCAACAACATAGTTTTGGTTATAATGGTTCAAACTTTGATGATGGCATGGATTTTTGGTATGACATATTCATCAGATCAGAAGAGTCAATAGAGTTGCCGGAGTTCTGATCAATTTATCATCAAAGGGTATCATTAAATTTGGTAGATAGGAAAAAATAATTTAAAAGGAAGAATAATTATATTAGCAAATTATATCTGACTGTTACAAGGAATCCAGGGTATATTATTAAGAGCTAGAGTCATTCATTGCCAAAAAAAGTCTGTGTAAAGGGTTAAAAAAATTATTACGTTATGATGTAATATATGCATGAAAAATGGGCAAAAATATGCAAACACTAACTTTGTTTTATGTATATTGTGCAGTACTAGAAAAAAGTTTGATTAGGTTAGGGCTATTCAAATTGTAATAGCAAAAAATTGTGTGATGGAGTATTCAATTTTTTTCACTCTCTTCTTGTGTTTTGTTGTTTATGTCCTTTTTGTTTGGATTTATCTTTGAGAGCATCGCTTAAATTCACTATGTGAATTATTAAATTTGAATTGGTCCAACGGATAATTGCAACTTGCAAGTTATTTTTGGCTGCTCTGAAAAGTAAATTTTGTCACCCATGGATGCTTAAAAAATCACTCGACCTTATTCTCTGTATCTTTCTCTGTTCAAATTGACAACTAACAAAACTTAGAAATGACATTTTTTTAATTATAAAATATTTTCTTAAAATAGATGAATTTTTATTAGTAAAAGGATAAATTTGTTAACATAAAAGTGAAAAAATAAATGCAAAACTGAAGTACAATTAAAAGAATTTTAGTGATATCATGGTAACACATTAAACGAATCCCAACTCATATTTGGTAGAAAAATATTCTTTGACGTCTCTGAAGAAAATACGTTCACATGTGAATTCATTTTAATAATATTTATTAGAAGTTTAAATTAAAAAAAATAAATAAATACTATTATTACTAGTTACTAAGTGAGTTTTTTTTATTTTATTTGGTGATTCACCACCGCATTTAGTATAAGGTTAAGTTACTATTTATTTTAAATGAAGCTGCATCAGTGAGTATAGTGATGGATCATAAGCTTAATTTCATGATAATTTCATTTAAAATAAGATTAAAGAGTTGAATATTTTTGCAGCCATATATAATATTGATATACCTCATTTTTTGGATAAATAGTAACTTAGCTTTCCAAGTTTACCCTTATATTTGTATCTCTTCAAAATCATCAAACCTACTTATAAAGCATAAAAACAAGAAAAATAAACAATTGAAAAATTCTCAAGATTTCTCTGAAGAGTTATATACGTTTCAATTAAAACAAAGCTAATCACTCTTATATGTTTCAATGACTAATAACATTATTAATCACAACAATAATCGATATTAATATTCTTAGTCAAACAAAATTAATGAATTTGCATACACAATTACCCGTGAATAAAAGTTAATAACCAATGACAGAATATTTTGCATATTTACACTTTTAGGGTTTAAATATTTTGATTTTATTTTTCACTGACTAATAAGAAAGTTAGGAAGAAAAATTACGTTAGGACTTAGGAGTGTGAGAAAAAGATGGTATAGGTAAAAAGCATCGATGATGACGTTATTGCACAAGAGCTGAGGTATGCGTCTGCACGCTAGTGCATCCAACATATAAAGCCACCACAACACACCAAAAAGTTGAAGCCATTAAAGCACATAATCCAACTAAATATGCGGCTCATGATATATTAAATACCATGACTAAAACTGTTAAACTCAAATATCCTCCTAAAAGGATTAGATGTTGCAAAACAACAAGTAATGCCAATGAAAAGCACACTCTCTGCACTCATACTTCCTTTGTTCTGTCTTGGAGAATTATTCAAAATTGAAGCTACACTTCTATACGCAAAAACATGGTCAATGTGTCTAAGAGAGGCATGAGTAAGCCAATGCCTTCTCCTCAGAAAGCTCTTCTCCTGTCAAGTCCAACTTCTTCCTTGAGTACTCGTCAATTGGAAGTCCTGAGCAAATTATTGGACAAATGAAACAATTATCAGATGCATTCATTCAAGTTAGAACATGTGGTTGTTTTGAAAAAGTAGTGTAATTATTACAAAAACATCATTTAATAGAAAAACAACAAAGCCTTTATTCAACTAAAGATGATTCGGTTCAGTTAATTACTAGAGTTTTATCAATGTTATCTGTCATGAATAAACATTCTCGAAACTCAAACTGGCCCGTACTGTTAGTTGCATTGAAAGCATCATCCATAGAAGTGATTGTTAAAGTAATCGTTGTTTCAGTACAAAATACAAGGGTGATGACAAGAGAAAAAAACGTATCCGCGTTTAGATTCAACACACCATCATGTGACAAAAACTAACCTTGGACAATTGTCCATTCCCCATTGGCACAAGTGACAGGGAATGAATAGATCAGTCCAGCTGGAACATTGTACGAACCATCGGAATATACTCCCATTGACACCCAGGTGCCCTAAAATAGCAATGCAAAAATAAACAATTAACTTAGCTGGAGACACATACAAAACCTGAATTAAAAATCAAACAAAAGCCCAACCAACCTGAGGAGTTCCAAGAACCCAATCTCTAATATGGTCACAAGCAGCACTAGCAGCTGATAGTGCACTTGAAAGCTTTCTAGCCTTGATAATTGCAGCACCACGTTGTTGAACAGTTGTAATGAACTCCCCATTCAACCTTGAGTATGAAAATTTGCAGCAATGTTTCAATAAACACAATCTTAAAAGAGAACTACCATAATTTACATTATTTGTAACATACCAGGCATCATCAGCAACAAGTTCACGGACTGATTTGTCCCCAGCTGGGGTTGTAACAGTTGCATGGTTAACATCGGGATACTGAGTGGATGAGTGATTACCCCAGATTATGACATTCTTCACTTCAGAAACCTGAACACCAAGTCTTTCAGAAATTTGCCCCAGGGCCCTGTTGTGATCCAATCTAGTCAAACAAGAAATGTTTTTCTCTGGAATTGATGGGGCGAATTCCTTCAAGATCAATGCATTGGTGTTTGCTGGGTTAGCAACAACCAGAACCTGCAGGGTAATGCAAAATCTTTTATAAATATTCCAATAAAACATGTTTTTGAAAAAGATAACATGCAGTATACATTTCATGAATAGACATATACAGTTAGGTTTTATTAAGATTGAATCACAAGAAACAAGAACTTCACCATATATATAGTACAATTGCACATATATGAACTAGGTGGAGTTTATTCCATAATGCATAGTTCATGTAAAGTTTCGAATCTCCTATAAGTGGTCAAAGTTCAACAAGCAAGTACAAAAACTCAACATAATTACGGGGATACATATAAAGCCATTGCAACTGCAAATATGTTAATGGGTACAAAAGCTGCTGCAAATAAGCATATCTGCTTATATTTCATTGGACTTGTGTGAAACCAACAAAATTAACAGCTTTCAATTAGAAGACAAAATCAACATGCCCCAACAAAATACAAGTTTTGCCAACAAAAAAAAACAGTTGAAATTTAATCAAATGTAGTTAATAAGGACTGCAGATTCAGATGAAAGGGATTACCTTGCAGTTTGCAGCAGCATGTTTTTCAAGGGCAGAAGCCTGAGACTTGTAAATTGAGACATTCTTAGACATCACATCTTTCCTCTCCATACCTTCTTTTCTTGGGAATCCACCAACCATCACGGCAATATTGACACCAGTGCATGCCTCAACCACATCAGTTGTTGCAACAACACCTGAAACAAAAATGTTCACACTATTGATTATATAAACCACTAAAACAACCTATCTCAACTCTAAGATCGAGTTTCTATGTTGTTTAAGAAGACACTTTCAACAATGGAGTGTCAAACCTTTAAGAAGAGGGAATGCAGCATCCACCAATTCCATTTTAACCCCATTCAATGATTCTGCTGCTGGAGGAATATCAAGCATGTGGAGGATCACAGGCTGGTCAGGACCCAACATCACTCCTCTAGCAATCATAGGGACAAGAGCATATCCAATTTGTCCTACAATTGATAAAAGCACTTGATTAGCACATCAACATGATAAAAATAAATTTCCATGCATTCACATGCAGACCAAATTCAGTTGAAGGCAACAAATCATACCATCAGAAAACATCATTGTAAGTTTTTAACGAGGTCTATAAATAACTTGAAACAACACATAGATCTTTGCTTAAAAGAAAATAAAAAAAGAAAAGAAGAGAGTACAGAAACACCAACAACAGAAAGTGCACCTCCAGAAAAAAAAAATCAAATTGACTAAGGCTTCTGTTTTCAGTTCAATTAAAGTGTATAGTGACAGCAATTTTTCTTATACAACAGTGATAAACACACAATATAATCAAACAGATTTCATTCTTGATCCTACCCACGAAAGTAATCTATGGTGCCCCGGATACGACATGTCAGATACATGATACAAATCGAAAGTCTCGGTACTTCTTAGATAGTAAGTCAACTTGCAACACAGAATATAACAGAATCGGATGTTTCTCATACAATCACAGAGAAGAAACATACCAAGAAACCATAAGATGATAAAAGATGCAGATACTCAAAACTACGCTATTTTCAACTTCCACTCCCTAATGAAACATAAAACACATTCCATTTCTTTATAACAGCATAAAAAAACAACCTTAACAGACAGTTAAATTAGAATCACAAGCCAAACTTACAAATCAAATCAACAAAAACAAATCTACATAAAAAGGGATCACAACACATAGATGTAAACCAACACCAAGGTTCATCCCAGAAACAGATCTGAGCCATAAGCAGATCAAGTTTCAAACACAGCCAAAGACATCATTTTCATAGAGACCCATAACTTAAGACCATCAAACAAATTCAAAACAACCATCAGACGACAGATCTCGCATTGAAAACACAGAAGGGTAAAACCAAGCGATCGTGACGAATCTAAAAGAAATGAAAGGTACAAAAATAGATTCTGGATAATAGAGGAGTACCTGCTGCGCCTGTGACAAGAACACGAACTGGGTCTTTGGCCATTTTGGAAGAAATGGAACGATTTGAAAGAACTAAGAGGGTTGAAGATATGAATGAACACTGAAGGAGTGACGGAGTGAGGGTGGACTTGGGTATTTATTTGAGTGGAGATGGTTAGAACGAATCGGAACGACGCCGCTTGACTCTATATTTCTTCTAACGTAAAATATGCAAATAATGTAGAGAAGTATTACTATACTATTTTTATTCTTTTTAGAGGAAAAACACTTATTAGAAAGAAAAAAAAAACACCTGAGTATATAAATTAGTACAAATTTGTTTATAAAATTTCATCGCATTGATTTTTAAGGTATAAATTACATGTAGTTTATAGAAAAAGAAACTTTTTTTTTCTTCCATAAATATTTCTGGATAAAGCTAATGCGGCCCTACTAGTTTAAAAAGTATATGAATAGAATGAAAAATAAAATTAATATATTTAGTATAATTTATATGAATTTTATCTAATATGGAAAGCGTAAAAAGAGAATGTTAACAATCAAATAGTTAAATTTAATTTATTTGAATTAACATATAACAAATTAAATTTAAAGATAACCATGTTTTTTTTAATAAATTTACTTGTAAATAATTACAGATGAGAAAAAATTAAAAAAAAAAACACTATAGTTATTTTAGGACGAAGTGATTTTTTTATTATATTTCAGTAAGTAGTTTTAAAATAGGGTTAAATATGTTTTTAGTCCCTAAACTATTGGCCGTTTTTTGTTTTCGTCCCTCTTTCAAAGTAAGGTACAATTTGGTCCTCATTCTTTTCGGAAGATTCGTTTTAGTCCTCGAAAACTAAACACTGTTTAAAAATTTGGTCCTCATAATTCCGAGGAGGACTAAAACGAACGTTCCGAAAAGAATGAGGACCAAATTGTACCTTAATTTGATTTGAAAGAGAGACGAAAACAAAAAACAGCCAATAGTTTAGGGACTAAAAACATATTTAACCATTTAAAATATGACAGAAGGGTGTGTAAAACTTGTGAAATAATAAATATAAGACGGAAAAGGAATATTCTGTGTATATGCTTAACAGAAGGGTTAAGAGAGGTTGAGTGGTCACGGAGCATCCATTGAAGTGGGGTCCTTTAATTTGTGTGATGAGACATCATCAGCCACATATGTGGTAAGGTGTGGACCTTGATTTTTAGCTTTTTCAAAGTTTAGAATCTCTTTCCTAACCTCATAAAATTACCTTTTTTTTTTTTTTTTTTAAAATTATCTGTAAATTATATACTATATATCTATTGATAATTCAACACATGTTTGAATTACTGTAATTGCCATTGTCACGTGTATTCATTAAAAGAAAAATAAAATTAATATTAATTAAATTTTGTTTTAATAAATACATTTAACAATTATTAAAAACTAAATATGTGATTTAACCATTAACTAAGTTTCAACAAAATTAAAACAATTAAAGTTTTTCACTAAGACTATAATTTCTTTCTTATTATAGTAAGAACAAAATATAGTGTATAGTATAAGTTTTTCTATAGAGATACTCTTATAATTTTTCTTTATAAATGTTTGAGTTTGATAAAACTATATATTTTTGTTATGATCAAAACTAATAATCCTCTAAAATATATTGATCTATATAATGACTATACCGTTATAACATTTTTAGATAATATCATTTCATGACCAAAGTGTATTTGAAATATAAACCAATCATTACCTCATTATCTTCCAAAAGAATAATATTTCAGATAAAATAATTGATAGTAAAGATATTATCTACCTAATTTATAATTAAAACATTGGTTTTTAACCCATCAATAACTAATTTAGAATTGAAACATTGAAGATAATATCTAATTACAAGTGATTTTAATTCTTAATTTATGAACTTATCCAATGCACTTAAAATTTTCACATCACTTAAAAAGTATTATCAATGATAACTTATATAAACATGTTTCTCTTTTAACCCATCAATACACTATTAAAAACAAATAAATGTGTGACATGTCATGTGTTCTAAATTATCAATAATTGACATGTAAATAACTAAATAATACTAATTCAATTATGCTAATAGTACTTTTACAATTCAATGACTTTAAAACGTTATAAAGTATATTACATGTACATTTAACAATGTTTGAAAAACATTATCTTTGTATTTTTAAAACGTTATTTACATTTTTTTTCATGTTATTTTTCTCTCATTGTTTTCCCTTAGATCTTCCCAATAGACTAATATTTCACCCTTAACTAGTTACATTGACATTTTAATCATTGATGGGTCATTGCCTCTATTATCCATTCAATGTTATTGATTGACAACACAAGTGAGATTATTGAAAGTCATTTAGGCTCCATTTAATAAATAAAAAAAAGAATAAATGGTATATAAAACAAATGGAAAGATAAATAAATAAGAAGTAAAGTAAAAATTATTTTGTTGAAGAAAAATGAAAAACAAAAGAAATATATAATATTATTACTACTTTATTTTTGAGAAAATGAGCATCCAAAATAAAAAAAAATAAAAAAAAGTTAGATCAATTTTGGAACTTCATAATCGATTATAACATATCTTTAACCCAAAATATGTTTCAATTATATAAGTTTGATGTCCTAATCGTGATTTTCTTTTATCAGCATATATAATTTCGGATATATACATATGGTAGATATTAACTAATAAATTATTTTACTTAATTTCATACATCAAAGATTGTCGTTGTAGTATAGTGGTAAGTATTTCCGCCTGTCACGCGGACGACCCGGGTTCGATCCTCGGCAACGGCGTTTTTTGGAATTTTTATAATTTCATGTTTTTATTTATTTTTTTTATCATTCTCTACTTTTAGGGTTACATTGATTTCATTTTACTACATTGTATTTTATATTGCATCACACGAATACCAAACTGGTTAGCTTTCAATAACTAAAACTGATTTTTTTTTTTCTGATATTCGAAATGAATATACAATGTAATTAGATAAACCAATTTTCCACAAGTTAATTCATAAGTGGTAAAAAATAAATTAATATAATTGTATATATGTAGCTAATGATATTATGAGGTGAGGTGGTTAACTTTATTTTATATGGGGATATTACTGAAATTATCCATAAAACTATTTATGATTACGTTTATGTATCTTTAATTATTTGCAACAAAATTAACCATTGTTCGTTGTTGGATAGACAAATTCTTTTCCCAGATGTTAGTTCATCACATTATTAAAGTTGAGGCACTTTTCTAGCTTGTGAGCTGGATGAGTCAAAAAAATCACTATTTCCTGAGAAAGCAACTGAAAATAATTGAAGTTAGAGAGAAAATGAATGCATGTGGACATTGGACAAGAACAAACAAATTGACAAGAAAAACCAGACAACATTAAAGCAAATGTTTTCACCACAAACACAAAGCTTAACAAAACTCTCAAATACATTGTATACACACTTCATTATCTGTCAGATTACAGAACAATGCACAATCCATCAGATGCTTATTTTCAACCAAAAGAAGAATGAATGCAAATTATGTTTACACAAGAAAAAGGAAAAAGCCCCTCACAAACCCTACTTTCCTATACATCTTCACACAAACAACTACTTATAAAGCAATTATATATGTGTTCACTTTGTTTCTCAACAGAATCCAAAATGAAATGAAAAAGAAACTATGTATCAAACCATCATGCTCCATGTATGTATACATCAATCTTATACTCTATATGTCAAATTAGATAAATGAAACAGTTGCTGAGATCAAATTTCTTTAGGCACTTCGTGCTAGCATCTCCTGGAATTCAAGCATTGACCTCTCTTTCTGAAGCCTCATATCTTCACGAAACTTGCTGATGAATTCTTCTGCCTTTTGATCAACGTGTAGTTGTGGAGACTTAGCAACCACAACCTTCCATGCATCCTCTATAGTGTTCAATCCACTACTCTCACCGCTTTGATTCTGGCTGCGATGCTTATCAGTTAAACTTCTCTTGACAGTAATTTCACTGTGGTGATTCTGGTTGGTACACTCATAGGTCAAATTTCTCTTCAAAAGGGTGTGACTTTGGTTGTAACACTCACCAACCAAATTACCCTTTAAGATGGAATGCTCCTCTTTCTCTTTGCCTTTGCTCGTTTGCCCTTGTGCATGAGCACTTCTGTTGTTGGTGGCATGCATGGACACGGAATTGGCCTTGTCAAAGAGGTCATCTATGTGTATGGCTGCACAGTGCTTGTGTTGAACATGGTAGTAAGTTGTGGCACGAGGCCTTGTAGTGGTGAGTGAGCGATGAAGTTTAGAGTGTATGAGATGGCCAAGGGAGTGAAAAGCTGAGAGGAGGCGTTGAAGGGTGGTTTTGAAGGACTTGGGGATGTTGAGTTTGTGGAGTTTGTATTGGACTGTGTTGGAAAAGCTATTCCATGCCTTCTTTGCAGGTTGAAGCTTCTTACCTAGCCTCATGCGAGACATCACAAAGTGAAGGGTGGTTTTGGTCTGATGAGAGAAAGAGTACTTGGAAGAAGAAAGAATGTGTATCTAAAGGGAGGGAAGAACTCTTAGAAATGGTTCTCAATATCATGAAGGAACCCTTTTATGCCCCATTTTAGTTTTTAAACAATAAATTTGTTCTACAAGTTGCTACCATCTTTTTGGTGCCTCAAATTGGCACATTTTTATCACAAGAATTACTCAACTGCCATTGCTTTGTTTTCTGCATTATTTGTCAAAAATTGCAGTTGATGGCATGAATTGAAATAACATGAAATCTTGATCTTAAGGGTGTAATTATCACTCCTAACTCAACACTTTCGGCAGAATTGACAGCATAGAAGCAACCTTGGGTGCTAAGTATTGTGAGAAAATGAGCAAAGGTATATTCTGTAGAGACCAATATTATAGGTTTTCCCATGTGGTGGCAGTATGCAACTTTTGAGTTGTATTGTGGGCTCCTTTTCTTTATTTCTAATGTAAAAGTCAGGTTGATCACTGATCAGAACCCCGCTCCCCATTGCAGAAAAGGAAAAAGAATGACACTTTCTTTGTTTCAGTTAGATTGCCACTGCCTTAAGTTTTGTGGAATCATAAAACTTTTTCATATATTATGGTCAAATCACTTTATTTTCAAGATTTCATAAAATCATTTCATATACACTGAAGTCTAATCATCCTCTCTAATAATGTGAATTTCAGTCTTCTTAAAATCACTTCATCTTCAGATTTCTTAAAATCAGTTTATCTGCAGTCTAAGTCTAATCACCTCCACCCTCCTCTTTAATAATTTGAGTCTTATTTAAAATACACTAAAGTAATCATGATCAATTTATGATAAAAAGTTAGGATAAGTTGTAGTACTAACTTTTCCTCTATCTCAAACTATCAATGAAATGGCCATTTTATGGACACATCTGCTTTCATTTTTCAAAGGAAGACATTGAGGATTTGAATGTCCCCTGTTGAATAGACTAGACGACGGAAAATGGGCTGGCACTGAAAGTTTACACCACTCTTTCCCCATTTGTTTTGGAAGCATTGTGATTAGGCCATGTTTGGCAGCCAATTAGAGAGGATAGTGATTTTTGACTCACCACAAAGCATACCACCGTCCCCTCCACCTTGCTTAGAAAGAGATAACAACAAACAGTAGGGTTTGGATATTTTTCACAATAGTATTATGGTCCTGTTTAAATCATCTTCTTCATAAGTATTTATAGACAAAATATAAAAAATAAAATGAATTGAACTTATTCCATATGTTAAAATAACCTGTGTACATTTGGTTTTGGAAAAGTTGAATGGAAAATCTTCTGTAAGAGTTAAGTCAACATGAAAAACTTGACTCGTTTTACATTTTTTTTTCTTTTGTAAGTGTTTGAAGAAATTTATTTAAATAGCCTTTTCCTTTCTGTTAAAAACTGGGAACTCACTTTATTTAACATATCCTTTTAGTAGTAGTAACATCAGCCTGAAACAACTATTTCAGGATATTTAGTTTAATCATTCACACTTGCTGCCACTGTTGAACCAAGAGCCTGCTACATCAAATTTAACAGAACATGAAGTATGGAACTATTAGTGTCATTCTTACTATTGTTATGTGAAGTGTGGTTGGAGCACAGTTCATCATTCGTCTATTAATTGAATCTCTAGATTTGGTAGAGGAGCTAAATTACACACGTACCAATGTACAATACCAATAACAATATCTGTGTTTGAAGGCCAAAAATACAAAAGCTAATAAAAGGGATTTATAGAGGAAGAGTTACAGGGTAAGTGAGATCCAAATAATGTTAATCAAAAGTAAATTTTGCTACCTCTAAATCATACTACATATTCTATCCTCTATTCAAGGTCATATCAAGACTGCTGTAGATACTGACATGTTTTTTACAGTAATTAGCCTAATATAGTTTTTTTACACTTGAGAGACTGATGCTACCTCTATTCTCTGAATCATTTCATCAGAATATTGTATGTCCAGGTAAACCAGAGAAATATGTTTAGGAAGAAGGTAACGCCTCACTATTCTCTTCAGCATTTGTAGAGGTAACAGATGGTTCAGTAATTGCATTTTTTGTGGGTGGTGGTGGAATGTATTTACTATACACCTTATCTTTGTTTTGGTTCCACCATTCTTCTGCTTGCTGCTCATTGAATCTTCGTTTACTGCACAAGGAAAAGAGAAAACAGACAGAGATAATATTAAAGACAGGAACAATTAAAATAAGAAAATCAATACTCTAATCGTACAATATAGTAGATTATAATGTTTCAAAGTGTTAACCCCCTGCCATCAAACTAAGGAAAAAATAAATAAAAAGCCAAATTCCCTAGAAGCTTTTCATATAATCATGGTAACATTTGCCTTCCTCATGCCAATACTGTAAAAGAAAAAATGTCTTTCTAAATCTAAATCTATCTATCTATCTATCTATCTATCTATATATATATGAGTGTATGTGTGTATCAATATCAAGTAGTAATAAACGAAAAAAAAGAAAGTTGAGAAGCTATCAATGCACATCACTACCTCCATAAGAGCGAATTTGTATGATATAACATGATTGGTGTTCGGAATGGAAATAGAAGATCTTGAATGATTTCAACATCTAGTTACCGTTTTAACCAAAAATATAAATTGTTACATGCAGTAGCCACATTACGAAGCAGGATTTTTTGTGAAACTTCTAAAAAGCAATCAACATATACAATGATAAACCTAATGCAGAAAATATGTGGAAATTGGTTAGAAAAGAAGTAGTTCTTATACCTGAATCTAATTCGTTTGAAAACTTTGTAACCATTAGGTAGTACAACGAGGGTGACATAAACACCTGACTCAAATTGTTCAATGATTGATCTTTCTCCTTCTGTCAAATGTACATTGGAGTCCCTTAATCTTGAAATATTTCTTGAGTTTGGTGGACTCACTGCTCTACTAGATGCAGATGAGTTGCCGGTTTCTTCAAAAGTATTTTCTCCGTCTGGGGATGGAACAACCCCGGAAGTATCATCGCTTCGCTCTTTCAGCTTTGGAGAGTTACTATCCGAGGCAGGTACATCAGGTGCACTTTGTGGATTAGAGTTGAGGCTCAGTTGGGAGGAAGAAGGTTCCAAACGTTTTTCTTCATTAAGAAACTCTTCAGCTTGAGCATGCATGGTTCTCAAAGTCTCATTGTCAGGAATCTCAGATTGCAAAGTCTCAATCACTTCCCTCAACTAAATAAACCAAATGCAGAAGCAAGTTCAGCTTGATACAAACTTCTCAACAAGCAATAACGTCAAAGCAGATAAAATAAACCTTGGAGATAAATGTATTAAACCTTTTGCATATGGTAAAATCAACTTTTGCATCTTAACTTTTCAAAAGTTTTTGCAGCTAACTTCTTCATAAATACCTATAGGCTATAAACTTATAAGGGGTATTTTGTATGTTAGGAATCAAATACTTATCTCAATTTGAAAAGCTCTCATTAGATAGAAGCTAATCTGAACCTTAGTATGATAAAGATGTGTTTGGACAAGCTTCTCCAAAGGATTTACAGGAGAAAAATATGAAGTATAAAATATAATTAACTTTTCCACAAGTCAAAATTAGTTCATATATAAGTTAAAAATAAAAATTTAGAAACATTATATTAGAAAATTTTTACGACTTAGCTTATGGATAAGCTAATTTTAACTTATGAAGTCGACTTCATATTTTCCTCCTAAGAGTCTTTTTGGAAAGTCCGTCCAGAAAGGCCCTAAGTCAGATATTCTGATCAACTTCCTTTTCTTTCCTTCAATCATTAAGCTTATCATAACAAGCAATGACTTTAGTTAATCCAATTCATTACCAGTACATTGATGAAGTCATGAAGGTTCATTTGTGTAGAGTTATCTAGATTGAAAAATTAAGCTCGTGTCTTGCAATATCTCCTTAGGGAACAAGTATACAAAAAAAAAAAAGATGGTTCATCTATCTTGAAGAAAGTTATTTCTCCTTTAAGGTGTAGAAGGTAAAAATTATCAACATTAATTATGTAACTGTGAAACTCAACCTGACTGCAACTAAATGATTGCTTTTTGTTGCTTAGTTTTAGGGAATGTTGACAATCATTAAAGATAGTTATCTATTTTCTAATTCTTGCCGAAAGACTTTGAAGAATAGTAGATTGTCATGGACATCTGCCCAATCATAAGATGTTTATGCAGTCTTGGTTTTCCAAATTTAACTCTTTGAAGTGATAAAACAAATGCAAGAGATGCTAAAACTGTGTCGGGACTACACAACGGAGTTTCTTTCATATAAACTTAATGCAATAAATACAAATAAACATAGGATGGTGATCCGTTTTACACGATAGGATTTTGGATAAAACATTGTTCCAAGACTCGAGCAAGAATAATTTGAATAAACTTGAGTTCAACTGTTAAGTCAAAATATAGAATTATGATACCTTATCTGTCATGGACTTAATAAAATCCTTTGCTTCCCTAAACTTAGAAGATTCCTCTTCAATAACTTTCTGAAGCTCCTGAATCTTCATTTCTTGTGTTTCACTCTTCTGCTTCAAACTTTTATTCTATGCAAGAAAAGAATTATACACAAATTATATTAATTGGCACAAGTTCTGGTCGGAGAATAAAGAACATAATTAATAGATATTAAAGAGGTATGAACTATGAAATATACTTTGTTTTGCAATTTTGAGACTTCTTGAGTCATATGATCACTTTTCTTTTTTAAATTATCAATAAGGCTTCTTGAAAATCCAGGGGAGGTAGAACGAGGTGGGCTTGGTGGTCTTCTTTTAGCATATGGTGACATAGGTCTAATTGGTGGAGGTGGAGACTGAGTATGACTTGACTGAATAAGAGGCTTGAAAAAATTCTGTGCAGAACTCAGCGAAATTGGAAATGCGACATCTTTCAATTGCAAAGATATAGGAACTTGAGCTGCTCGGACCATGGAAGAAGTCTCATCTATATTTCCATGCTTAATAGTCCTAATCTCAAGGTATTTTATGGGTTCTGTGATGGGAGGCAAGAGAATTCTGGAAGACTTCACCTCTGCCCGCTCAAATTTTTCCCTTCCATACGAGGAAGGACGACTAATTTCTTTATTTAAGTTTGAAGCACTATCAGCACCTTTTAGCTTAGCATAACAAGCATCACACACACGATGTGGTTTGCTAGGTGTCGGAGCCAATGCTGCTCTAGAAGCCTTTTTTGAACTACAAGGATGGCAAAACACCAATCCACAATTATAGCAATTATGCCTTTTTCGGGTAAAACCAAACGGTTGTCGACAATCAGAGCAAACAGATTGGTCAACTCCAGAAAGCCATTTATGTAAGCATATACAACATGTAAAGGTAGAGCCACATGCGATATTCCTAACATGCCTGTCTTTCAAGGCTTCTACCAAGGTTGGAGTTTTCTGGTCATCTGTGTCTCCGTGTCCTAGTCTTCCATTGGCACCTCTACCCCAAGTATATAGTTCACTTCTTGAAGTCAATACAGCGACATGATTTGCTCCGCATGCTATTTCCTCCACGAACTCACCTACCAACTTATCTCGGACTAGAATTGGGACTTTTCCATCAGAATTTGGATTTCCTAGTTGACCATATGCTGTGCCTCCCATTGTAAAAACATGACCAGATACAGTGAGTGCAACAGTCATAGTGTACCCACATGCAATCTGGTTAAAGCTATAATCAGCAAGGGCAGCTACACAAGTTGGTTGAAGGTAATTTTCCTTGTTAACATGACCCAAACGATACTGATCACCATCACCCCATGTGAAGATCTTCTTGGATGAAGGGTTTGAACCAGACGGATCCATAATCTCTATAATAGCAGCTGAATGCCACATTCCACATGCAACTTTAATAGCCTTTTGTCCACTCAATAATTGTACCTGCTTTGGATATGATACACATTCTCTATCTCCATGGCCTAATACACCAAATCTTCCATCACCAAAGGTAAACAATTTCCCAAGGGTGGTTGCTAATGCTGAATGCCATGCGCCGCATGCTACGGATACAACCTGGTGTCCCTCTAAAGCGCCACTCACCCTCTTTGGTATGCAGTAGCTAACATCACTGCCATGACCAAGAAGTCCTGCACTATTTGTAGCATCACCCCAGGTGAACAAGTCACCAGATACAGACACGGCACATGAATGATATTCACCACATGCAACAGAAGACATGTTGGTAATTGCTAGGGACTCTACAAGATGAGGTCGGCCAAAATCTTTTTCAAAGCCATGGCCAAGTCTTCCACCAGAGTCCTCTCCCCATGTAAAAAGCTCACCTTGCCTTGTAACTAACGCAATGTGACGTACACCGGGCCCAATCTGATTGACATCAAGAACAACATCAGATTCTAATGCCTTAGGAGTCAACACATCAATCTTACCAGAAGCTTGGCTCCCCAATCCATCAGATGAATTGCCATCTCCCCAAACCTCTCCCCATATGAAAACATCACCAAGAGATTCTATGTCATCTAGTCCTGATCCTACACTACTTGAGTGGCTAATACTTGATATACTAACACGAGAACCATCTCCGATACTTGTCCTCTGTGCCATATTTGTATCCGACCTGGACCAAGACGATGTAGATTCATGAGATGCCGATTCAAAAGAAAACCTGCTACGGCTAATGCTTGATGCGAACTCTAGTGTTCCAGCAACTAAGTCAACACAATCCTGCAAGGAGAGTCAAAAGAATTACTTTACCTAAATGCTCTAAAAACATAGATGTTAGAAACAATACACACACATACGCACACATTTATATACATAATACATGTGTGTGTGTGTGCGTGTGCACCCGTGCAAAACCACTTGAGCTTTAACAAGAATTCTCATGGTTTCCATGACCAAGTAGTTAAAAATTTGATATTTGTATCCACGACCAACTTAGATTTTAATCTTTGAGAAATTGGAGGAATATATAGGAAGTAGAAACTGTGTAACCTATAAACTAAGATAAGTTTAAAACAAACTGTCATTCAAACAATTTCTTTTAACTCACATTGCTTAAATCACTTATTCCACGCTTAATACGCTCTCCAGAGGAAATTAATGCTTTAAGACATGAAAACCATATCTCTACCTCTGCTTGGTCCTTGCAGATCTAACAATATGAAAAGGGGAAGCAACAGATTCAAAATTTATACGAAATTGACAAATTTAAATTTAAAATGACTGTGTTTTCAAACCAGATCAAGTGATCTTTCCCCCTTCTTGTAAATCAGTGAAAATGACAGATAATCCTTTTCAGGACGCAAGTATCTTCTAAAGACAGCCTGCAGTTAAAAGGAAACCCAAGATATCTTTATCAGAGTGCTAACATAACCATGAAATTAGCCTCCAAAGACCAAACATATAACTCACTGTTCTCTGTCCTGGGATGATGTGTGAAACAGCAGCTAATTTTAGATTCTTTTCCTTTCCATGAGAAATCCAAATCAGCTTTGTTTCATCCTGCTAATGCTACTAAATATGAAATCATTCATGAAGAGGTATGAAATTCAATATATAAATAATAAGCATGCACCATTGTTTGCACAGTATGCTGAATTTTATTCAGCACACATACTCACCGATGAGAGTCTGAACGAACAAAATTTCGGCTTCCCTTTTCGACTATACTTTACTAACTGCGTGCCCTTTTTTAATGTAATGAACGCCTTCATAAAGAAACAAGACAAAAATTAAATTAAGTGGAGCACCGAAGTGTTAAGGTAGTAGCAAAAGAGAGAAGCAATGCCACACAAAAGATAGAAACCCTGGCAATGTTATAACACGAAGCAACATAATCTCAACAGAATCAAATCACAGTGATAATTTATATTCCAGACAAAAAAAAAGACTCCTTTGTGTTTTCCCCATTTAGATAAAGTGATTTTGAAATGAAACAAACTGTAAGCTTTGGAGGCATGTCTTATCTCCAACTACACCATAACAAAAGATTCCTCAATATTTAGATTTTTCTTTTCATGATAACAACTTCAAAAATGAATACTCACTTCAAACAAACAAGCATACCCATGCCTAATGTGAGAAATTAAAAGAAAAGTTCTAATATTTTTCTGTTACAAGCCTAACCAAACCACACATTCTTTTAAATTTTTCAGATAAAAGCTTTTGGTGGTGAAACTAACTTGCTCGAGACGCTCAGAACTTCCAAAGATAGAAAGATCTGCCATTCCATCTGAGAGAAATTGTAAGGAAACCACAGAAGAGGACAAAGCTCAAGCATCATGCTTTCTACTTAGGCCTCTCATCAAAGTCTCCAAAAACCTCGAGATGAAAATTTCCCCCCAGAATTTGGACAATGTTAAGGAAAATAAAGAATAAGAACCTCAAACTCATATGGCAGCAATGGCTGCGCATGACATGTACTATAGAATCAGAATCCGAGAATGACCCAGGAGACGATTAATCATGTCACTGCCAAAAAGATTGAAAATTTGCAAAAGGGGTTGAAAGTTGCATCAACATGTGTGTGATCAGTTTCTGAGCAAGATTGGATTGAGCAGTTGAGAGAGATGCGAAAGTTACGTAAAAGGAAAGGGAATGAGATATTGGCGCCCTTTTGAAACTGCTTCCACGTTCCCCAACTAATGACATGTTTGGTTTTCAGTTCAAAATTTACTTTTAAAACTGAAAAGGAAAAAGCTAATGTTGGGCTAATAGCGTTTATATAATGCTATTTTAATAGTTAAACCATATCTGTCCTTGATAATAAAATAACTTGAGAAATATTTGACTTTATTTATTTTAAAATTTATTTTCTTTAAGACAAAATATTATATTGAAGTAAATATCGAAAAAGAAATAAATTAAAATAACTTTTTTAATTTTTTTGTAAATAAATTAAATTTAACTTTGTAGATTTTTAGATTTTTTTTATTAATTTTAATTTTTAAATAAAAATATATTATTATTTACTAATTTAGGTTAAATATATTTTTAATTCTTCTTTATATTTCAAAATAATTGTTGATACGTTCAACCTTACAATTTAACCATGACATGAGTTATTTAAAATTGAAGAGTCATAATCAATTACAGACTACGATCATTTACGACAAAATGTGAAACTCTTATTTTTAATTTTAACTTTAAAATATATAAAAAAAAAGCATTTAAACTTTATCTTTAAATGAGGTAAAATTAGTTTTTTTACAACATTGCCGGTTGAGAAAAATAATTACTGGATATATTATTTATTTATTGTTTATTATACGTTGTTTGAATGCTATGGGGAGGTAATTTATTTTTTAAAAGTGTGGTTTTAATATATCTGACTTAATCATATTTTAAGTTCTCTAATAACTTCTAATAGTAAAAAAAAATAGTAAATAATAACGATAGTTGTTTTTAAAATATGACACTTGATTATTTTATTATTTAAAATGTTATATTATGAATATAAATTTTATTAATGAAGTTTCATTTTATAAAAATTATTATCACACTAAAAAAAATTTTAAAAATTTTCTTTGCTTTTGGTATAGATCTTTTATTTCATTCTTCATATGTTTGAAGATAAAATCATAAAAACAATTCTTATAGAAAATTCTATACATCCAATTTATCAAAATTTTAAACAAGAAAAGTTCGCTTTTGCACAGTGTATTGCGTGTGGTTTTTTGGTCCATTCATATAACTCAAAATGACTTAAGGTGAATCTTTGTTTGGTTGCGGTCATAAGGATCTATTATGATATTTGATAAGAATTTTCTTTGTATAATTAGAATATTTTCTCAGAGTTAGAGTCATAGGAACAACCTTTGAATTAGAATTTTGTACTTCATGTAATGGAAGCTAGTTTAAATTTAGATATTAATGATGAGATTGAATTGAAAAATGGTGAAGGATGATGTTTATTATTTGTGAAATCTAATTTGAGTTGTATTGATTTTTGGTATGCATTTCGAACTAGTTTTGCACTTATTATTATTCTAATTAGTTTCATGATCTAGCTAAATTTGTCTCACGTATTTGATACAATTTTAATTGGTGTGTTTTCATCTAGTAAATGAGCAAGAATGCATAATTTTTCTTCCATAAAACTCCAACACTTTTATTCGATGGGTATATTATCACTCGTTGAGTGAGTTTGCGAAAAGTGATGTCATGAGATATATTCACAAAGCTAGTAAATGAGAAGTTGAGCGAAAATGAAAATATCAAAAATCTGAAAATAAGGTATGTACTTAACTCATTAAGCGAACAATTTTTGTTAGGTGAAATTTAAAATATGTAGTGTAAGTATTTTTTACAAGCCTGCACTTCACTAAGTGAGAAAAGTTTTATGAGAAACAAAGAACATCAATGACATATTTTCACTAGAGAAGTAAATTTAGTGTAAATATTCTCTACAGGCCTGCATTTCACTAAGTGAGAAAAGTTTTATGAGAAACAAAGAACATTTTCACTAGACAAGTAATCATAGTGCAAATAATGAAAATGCAAGTGAAAAAGATAATAACAATGAAATTTTTTAGAAGTTTTGTAGAGAATAATAGGTTATATATATATATATATGCACCCCAAGGAATAGTGATTATGGAGGCTGAGAGGTGCCATGACCCTCCAAATTTATATTTGGATGTAAATTACATTAGGTAGTTTTTTTATCTTTATTATAATGCATATTATTTAATCTTAATAAACAATCAAACATAAAATTATATATAATAAAGATTAAAGATACTTATAAAGATATTTTTTAAAATTTTTAAATAAACTTATATTAAACATTATCATGAACTTTAACATTTCAATTAATACTACAAAACTAATTCCCTTTTAAAAATTCAAACAAATAAACCTTTGTGTATGTAGTATAACATGTAAGTTTAACTACCTTACCAATAACGGTTGATAGTGTAAAATTCTTTACACAATGCATAGCCATTAATGTCTTAAACAAAACCACCCAATAACTTACTAGAGTCTTAAATTGTAAGGCCTGATAACATTTCTGTAACTGAGGGAGGAATACATAAGTTTTTATAAGTCCTAGTTTCAATGTATTGATTCAATATGCACTCTAGTTTTAATCATGACAAAAAGAATAGAGAAGAGAGGAATGGAGGAATATGTTGAATCAATGGTGAACTTGAGAGGTATAATGATCAAAAAATTGCAGGATCTTTGTATCTCTTGAATAAATCTTCAATATCTGCCATGACTGCTGCTGGTAAGGGTCTCTCAGTTGTTGTAAAAGCATCAATGTCCTCTTTTAGCTGGTCCACAGAGGTTGCACCAATAATTGAACTAGTCATGAATGGACGATCTCTTGCAAATCCAAGTGCAAGCTGAACAGGAGTTAGACCATGCTTTTTCGCCAACTCAAGATACTTTATAGTAGCTTCCTGAAATCCAGCAACAAAAATAGGTAGGTACTTCAGTATTGTCACCATATTTTAGAACTTAGTCTTAAGACTATATGGATAATTTTTTCTGCAAACAATAATAGAAGAACATGAAAAGATAATATGAATTAAATTTCTCGTATAAGATCAAATAAATGTATGAACTTAACTTCAACAAAAGTTCTCTTATTTGGCCTTTCCAAAACTTATGTGCATTAATTGATTTTTTAACTCACTGGTTCAATTTAGTTCATTTTCTCTTCTTTTCTGCTTTTACATGTATTTGCAGAGAAGTTTACACAAACAGAACTAAAGTCCAAATACAAGAACTAGATGGTGTACCCTTGCCACTGATTTGTTATATCTTTCCATGTAACCGGGAAAGAGGTTCAACCTTCCTCTTTTTGAAGCTTCAGAGTTTATATCTATATATTTTCCTGTGAGTGATCCACCTCCAAGTGGGGAATAGGAGAGTAACCCAATATTGCAATTCTTTGGATGACAAACTTCCACAAGATCAACTGCAAAAAAAAAAAAAAAAAAACAAGTAAAGGAACACAATTTAAAGAAGCTTACAAAAGGGAAAAAGTACAATCCCCCGTCCAACTTAGAGTCATATATGCACTTTGATCCTCAAATCATGTCACCAATTTTTATTGCAAAGATTCAAGTTATCCCTTTCATCTTAGGTTCAAGTGCACTTAGGACTCGAGCTTGACAAATTTGACCACTCTGTTAATTTTGGATTGAAAATTGGACGGAATGCCTAAAAGACTTTAAAAAACTTAAAAGCAAGAGTGAGTGCAACTTTGTCTCGTTTGGACTCTTCACGAATAACAATGCATAAGGCGCTATGTGATTTGTAATGATCAGCGCAACTATTTGACAAAAATATTTATCAAGGCTACAGGAGGAGCAGCAGCTTTGCAACACTAAGAAATAAAACATTAAGTCATATGAACGAGACTTTATTAGATAACTTTTCTGACTACTTGTAGAAGGAAAAATCAAATGTGTTATTTCGTAAGATAAAATTAACTTTATACATATGTTAATTTGTATAAACTGTACTATATTAGTTTCTCTAAAAGACTATTTCTAACTTGTACAAAAACTAATCTTGAAGAAAGTAAAATTTAAGTGTAATTCAACCTCAAAAAAGCTTGTTTGGTAAGGTGAAATTTTCACTCACCAATGTAATATTATTATTTGGCTATATCTTCGGTCGATGTAGAATTCCCAAGAAACTACCTCAGTTTCAACACTTAACATCTTGAATGTGGAACCATGGTGGAATCCGATAAAGGGGTGACGCCAAACAAACTTGGCTAAAATAAGATCTATATTATCTTAAGAAAATGGAATTTAATCTTAACTCAACCTCACAAACATAATAAGATAAGGTTTGAACCCATCAATATATTATTTTTTGCCATATCTCTAATCAATATTGGATCTCCAACACTTAATACTTATTTTAGTTTAGGTAAAAGTTTATTTGATTTTGCTTCTTTTTTTCTTCTAAATGTTTTTGCTGAGAAAGTTATCCATACAAGCCTTTGGCGAATGTCACAATCTCACCTTCAAAATGACATCTCACAAGCAAGCTATAGCTGTTTTGGATACTGACAATCTTTGGAAGGCCTTCAACTTTAGCTGCATGGACAAACTCCATCACTCCATAAGAAGTCTCATTTGAAACACCTATGTAGCGTACCTATGATGCACACAGAAATCTCAAGAAACTGAATCCCAATCTCATGCACAAGAGAAGAAACATGACATTGTGATCAGAATATTAAAATTTCACGTTACAATTGGCACAAATTTCTTGGAAAAGTAAGCAGATGTGACAGAGAATCCTAGCTTGATTGAACAAGAAGGTGATGGGTTCAAGCTTCCAACCAAGAGACATATAATTGTCTGTTTCTATTTACAGGCTTGTAATAGGATGAGACATTGGCCAAATAGCATAGCAAATTAGCCTACAAAAGGGTATGGCCATTTCACCCCTCTCGTCTAATCAAAACTTTTGAGAGTCAAACTATTCTTTCTGCCATTCCTCAACTTCATTTTCTCCGTAAAAAATAACACTAAAATTAAGCAAAGAAAGTTACAACTTACAAGCAAATATCAATAATTTCACTTGGAATAAATATTTTTAGCAAATAAAAGAAGTGCTAAGCTTCTCCAAGCCAATACCAGTAGAAATCATTAGATATCCTTAGACACAAGGAAAGCTGAAGAATAAAGTGAATTGATAGACATCAGTCACCTTTCCTTCATTGATAAGTTCTTGGAAGGCTTGCAACTGCTCAACAAATGGCACACTGGGTCTCCATTTTGAAGGATCATAAGTAAATTCACCAAATAGTGCAACATATCGATCTGGCCTATAATGAAGCAGTACACCGTATGTTAAAAAATCAATAGCTCAAAACCTTCTAGCTTTCAGTTTCAAGATGCAAGTAGGAGAATGCTTGCAACTTATTTGTTTATATGATATATCACGTAAATATACAAACGCATAAAACTCCTGTCAATACTGATAATAAAGGTCACATTCTAGATCAAGCTGTGTGTAGTCAAAACTGTTGGGAATCCAAGTGAGTCCAAATCCTACATTGGATAGAAATGAGAAAGTAGAGCAGTATATAAAGGTGAAAGACCCATTAACCCATTGCCTTAAGGTTTTGGGTAAAGAGTAGTGTCGATCCCTTATATAGTTGACTCATATGTCATTGGTGTTTGTATAACACAGAGGGAACTTCCTCCTCGATAGACCCAACAAAAACTAGTACAAGTCTGACCCTATATCACTACTAATTCACAAAGATTCCTAAAATAATAAGAATCATTTTTAACAATGAAAACTATAAAAAAGTTTCCTACGGATTTACACAAGTTCAAATTACATGCACAACTAATAATGTAACGAAAAAGATAAGTGAGCCACTTATGTTTGCGATGTGTAAACTCACCAGTGAATTTGCAGCAAATCAATATAGTCAGTGCCAAGGCGCTTAAGGCTTTTTTCCACACTTTCTCTGATATTTACGGCATCAACCCGCAAAACCTTTGCATTCTCACGCACGTAACTCGACCTCTCAGAATAACCACATACTTTTGTAGCCAAAATAATCTATTCACAGAGATGTTTCAAAATGGTTTCAAATTCTTAAGAGTGGAATAAGCAAAATCCATCCAAAACAGTTGAAAGCCAATTCTCAGGGTCAGTCCATCATCATATTAGCAAAACGATGATGCACTGATACGTTAAGTGTATTAGATACTATGCTAATAACAAGATAGGATAAATACAATGACAGAAATGGATTTCAAAATATATAAAATTTCTTAAAACATAATAGATATACAATTGCAATTACACAGATCTAAATTAAAATCACATTTGTTAGACATCATTGTTTAAATAAAAGATTATAAACTATTGTCAGTCATAAAATTATCAGCACTTCATCAATAGATAATGTCTTTTAGAGCATACGGATACAAATATGTGACATAGCATGAAGTATCACGGCATCACAATGGAAAATCGAGCAAAAGTAAAATTCGTTTCAATGAGCATTTTTTCTCAATGCAAAACCGACTTACCAAAAGCTTCATACGCTTACAAACAAGACAGTCTAACTTTAGTAGCATTATTTCACATTGAAAGCAATCGTGAAATATTACTCTGAACTTTTAACAGACCCTGTCTCCAAAACTCATAGAAAAGCAGCATAGACAGTTGAAAAATGAGCATTCAATACCTTGTCACGAGGTTGAGACTTGAGCCAACTACCAATATAGAGATCAGTTCTTCCTTGTGTCTCTTTCTTCATTGGAATTGGGTACTGCAATCAAATACCACCGGCTCATTATGAAATAGCAATGATAATGATTGGGTCCTTTTGCAATCAAATAGTGAATCGTGCATAATATCAAAACATCATATCATATTTGATAAATACTAAATTAACTAACTATATAGAGAGATAGACCGTGAGAGATGGGAAGAGTTAATCAGGGTCATAGAATCATAAATCATAGTCAAAATTATTTTACTCTTAATCATCCATATGATTGTATGGTTCAGATTCGCTCTTCTAATGCTCTTACCTGGTACGTGAGATGGTTCCTAAATTAAAAAAAAAAAGTACTAAAGTAGTCCTAAAATTCCATGTTCAGTAATCCTAAAATTCCATGTTCAGTAATCCTTTAAATATTAAAAAATCATTAAAATTTGTTGCAAAGCCCCTTTAGTAGTTGTCATCTCTAGCTTGCCTTAACTGTGACCTCTTTGGAATTGTCTTAATTCTGACATGAATTAGAGATATAAATTAATTGAAGTTTATTAAGCTTGGTCAATCTCATTCTACAAACTAATTTTGTAGTGTTGTGTGGGTTGAGAGGTCAAATTCTAAGAAAAATTATCTCTGAAATCCATCAATCATAGTTTGGTTTCCTTAAGTTTCTAACCTTTCCTCTCCTAAACAGTCCATTCGATCATATCTTCTACATTAGTTGATTTCTTCAACACTGTCATAAATCATCTCAAAGGGGGGAAATCAATTACATGGAAATAAATAACAAAAAAAAATTGAAACACTTCAGCAACATCTAAACACACATGGCAAATGCAGATAAAGATTGGAAGAACAAATCTTACAGCCTCAGCAGTATCGAGAGCGTTAATGCCGCGGTCAAACGCGTAATTAAGAATGTCGTGAGCTTCTTTCTCCGTGTTCTGCTCCCCAAAGGTCATCTGAAATCAACAACGTCGTACCAACCAAAATGAAAATGAACGAAGGAATAACAATGTCGTTCCTTTTTTCTTTAATGTACGAGAAAATATGACTTACAGTACCAAGAGTGATTTCGCTGATGTTGAGGTCGGAGTCTCCTAGGTTCCTATACTGCAACGGCTGGTTGTTGAGGGCACAGAACAGAGGCCAAACACTTGCACTTCTCTTCTTCTTAGTGTTTCTTGGAAGGGTGAAAGAGCGAACAAGGGGCAATGGTGTTTTGAGAGGGTGACAAAGAGAGTGGTTTTTACATGATGAAGAAGAAGAAGCAGCAGTAATGAAGAAATTGAGAGAGGCCATGTCTGAGCTTATCCTTTGCACAGACTCTGCTCACTCTAGAAGTGAAGCATAGACAAACATAAATCACACCACGAAGATATCTTCATTTCTACAGTAGCCGGTGGGTCCGCACTTCCTAAATATTTTTTTTGGCTTAATATTGGTTTAAGTTTGTGTTTCTTTTTTCCAGTAACTGTGAATAACTTCTAGAGTTATTTATTATGTGACAAGTTCGTAAATATTAAAAGTCGAAGTTATTAACGTAGAAAAGTTAAAGTTAAGGATAAAGAAAATTTTAATATCAAAGTTTTATTTCAAAAACATAACTCAAAGAACTCAAAATAGTCAGATCACAAATTTACCAGAAAGTACAATATAAATAATATAATTACATATAAGCTCAAAACGTAAAATCAGAAAATAAAACTCAAGTTCAAAAATCTCAACTCTCATATCACATTAACAATTTGCAAAAGAAAAACAAGACACAAAATTTCTAAATGATAACTCTCAATCCCAAATAAAAACCCTAAAATTCCCAAATCACAAGATCAGGAAGAACCTCAACTATTGCGTCACCAACTTGCAGAGAAAACAAAACAAAAACTTAATTCAAGGAAGGAAACCCAACGTCACAAGATCAGAATCCCAAAAATAGAATCTCAATTCGGAGCCCGGATACGAACAAAACCAGAACAAGAAGAAGGAAAGAAGAAAGGTTCCCTATTATGTCAACCCTGAAACAGAGTGGAGGAAGGAGGAGTGTGTCTCCTTGCGCGACGAGAAACCGACACTACTGGATTTGTTCGAGAAAAAAGAAGTCCTGAAAATGGAAGTCCTGAAAATGGAAGTCAAGACTTCCTAAAACTCTAATTAAGGTAAAGGGTAAAGTATCGTTTGGAATTTGAATTAACAAAAGAGAAATTGATTAGATGATGAATTTCACTTGATTCTTCAACCCCTTGCCACGTAATAAAAAAACTCGACAGGTCATTCCTGCCTAAGTTGGACATTGTGTCATTGGCGTTTTTAAATTTATGTTAAAAAAAGTCTTTAAAAGTCTTTGTGATTAGTTTTCTAGAAACGATATTCAAAGTGTAGTGATATAGTAAAAGACAACATATATGTATAAAAATTTGTAATTATACAGTGAAGATGTTTAAAGGTTCACGAGATATTTCAAGAGTTCAGTTAAAAGTATGGAGAACTCAAACAGTTTGACAAGACATACGAAGACCTCGGTAAAGTGTATGGAGAACTCAAATAACTCGACAAAGTATGTTGTCCTTTGCCATATCACTACACTCTTAACATAGTCTCTGAAAAAACTAACGTCAAGAACTTGATAGATGCATATTAACAATGAGCAAGTTAACATAGTGTTCCCAAAATGTAAATCTGAGTAATTAAGTGTTTATAATAATTTATTCAATTAGCTTCATGTATATATGATATATTTGTGTATAATAATTTGATAATATATCAATTTTTATCGATAAAGTATTTAATTTATAAAGTAATAATATTTTTATGATAATTTATAATTTTTTCTTTTAATATTTAATATATATATATATATATATATATATATTTTTAACTTATAATAATAATTAAATCTTTAGTTTACTTTTTAGGTTATAAAACTCTCGAATGATCCTCATGTTTATACATAAATTTCAATTCGGTCCATTGTTTTAAGTTGTCTTGATTCGGTCATAAATTTTGAAATGCGATTTGGCCATTTCTCAATTAACTCAATGCCATGTGTCTGTCTAAGTTTTTTACATGACTGAAGTGAGACAAAATACAAATAAAATAACTAAATGAGATTTTTACATGACATTTTTCCCAACAGTGCATGTGACATTATCTCTAACACGTGACAGGATCCTTTTTAACACTTGGCAAAGTTTAAAAAAGACTTGAACAAGACTTAATTATTCGGATATAATTAAAAAAAAATATGACTGAAGTGAGACAAAATACAAATAAAATAACTAAATGAGATTTTTACATGACATTTTTCCCAACAGTGCATGTGACATTATCTCTAACACGTGACAGGATCCTTTTTAACACTTGGCAAAGTTTAAAAAAGACTTGAACAAGACTTAATTATTCGGATATAATCGATGTGAAATTTCGGGAGGTATTACACTTATGGTAGTCTCTAGTGCTCTACTCAATGAATTTTACTCTACCACTGACATGCAAGAGAAAATTGATTAGACTTAAGAAAATAGTAGAAAACCAATTACTCAAATGAAAAAACTAATATGTCTAAATTGAAGAATTCACTACGAGGATTATTCCTATGGTCTCGGATCTTCAATAAGATGAAATGACACTAAGAACTCTTAAAGAAGAGATAAATAACTCTAGAAAAATAAATTTTAGAAGAGTATGTGTATTTTAGAATAACGAAATATAAAATTTCATATTTATATAAACCCTTTTAATAGTAAAATAACTTAATCTCATAAACTTTAAATTACTTTCAATTCTAAAATATTATTTTCTAACTTCTCACATATTTTTATTTTAAGGGTTAAATATGTTTTTAGTCCCTAAACTATCAAGCGATTTTGGGTTTCGTCCCTCTTTGAAAGGTTTGTTCATTTTCGTCCTCTTAGTTTTGAAACTCTTATTTTTAGTCTTTAAAATTGAACGACGTTAAATTTTCTTTGATGTGGCAAACGGTGAGCCACATTACTTTTCCTTTTTCTGAAACGTGTCATCCTTCTTTCATGCATCTGAACCTCACGTGCCTACCAGTGCAGGGAGTTGGAAAGTTATGAAGATCCTGAAGATGACGATTTGGTGAATCCCTTAGTGCAAACCAAAATTCTGAACAGTATGATGACACAAACATTTGCTCATCAAATGGAAAAGAAAATATGGGTCACAACATAGATCTTATTCAAAATGAGTTTGATACAGATTTACCCTGTCTTCCTAAGAATGGTTCAACAACGAAGGTTCTTCCATTTTGTTCCCCTAACGGCCAGATTCTGGAACGACCCAACTTGAAGGAGTTCAATTTTGAGGACCTGAAATCCGCGGCCAAGAGTTTCAAGGGAGACACATTGTTGGGTGAAGGTGGGTTTGGTAGAGTCTACAAGGGCTGGTTGGATGAGAAGAATCTTACCCCTGCCAAACCAGGCTCTGGCATGGTCGTCGCCATAAAAAAATTGAACCCCGAAAGCACCCAAGGCTTTCAAGAATGGAAGGTAATATTTTCTTCATCTCTTTACCTTACTTTTTTTCATCTACACTAAGAAACAAATTAACAAATAATATATGCACTCATCTTCCAACATTTACATCATCATCCATTTGCAAACTGGTAGACACTTTTAGTTTGATAAATTGTATTAGACTTTCTCTTGTTAATAATTATCGGGATTATCTTATTCATACTAGTTATATTGCAGAGTTAGTAGTGCAATATTTATCCATGGGTCTTTCCTCCTTTTCCCCTAGTTGCCTAATTGGTACTAATGTTTTTCTTCCTTCTTTGTTTGTGGTTGGAAAATAATTTCAATATTCACCAAAAGAAAAATAGAATTTTCAAATTGAAGTTTTTCTAGACAATAAATGCTCTTCTGATCGGTTATAGTTAATTTTTAATATTATACAGTTTGCAATAATACGTTCTTGCATCATCATCTGGTTGTCTGTTTTTTGTTTTTGTTTTACTGAAGACTTGAAAGGGTTTTTAGAATTGTAGAGGCTTCACACTGAAATCCAAAGCAGCTTGCACAACGTCAAATAAGATAACACCGTCACTGCCGCACCTCACGACACTGCCAGAGGGCAGCAACCACACACATGCTAGCATCCCAAATTGGCGCAACAGTAAGATGACCCAGATCGAGTTCCTCCAATCGCCTAACCTCAACATCTGAACCAAACTATCGCGAAGCTTGCCGAAAAAACCTCCATCTTCTTTGAACCTTAATTTTGAGAAAAAAGTGTCACGTGGTAACCTTTTATTTGACAGACAAAGAACCAAACATTTAAAAGTCAAAGATGCATGAAAGAAGGATGACACGTTTCAGAAAAAGAAAAAGTGACGTGGCTCGCTGTTTACTACATCAAAGAAAACTTAACGCCGTTCAATTTTAAGGACTAAAAATAAGAGTTTCAAAACTAAGAGGACGAAAATAAACAAACCTTTTGAAGAGGGATGAAACCCAAAATCGCTTGATAGTTTATAGACTAAAAACATATTTAACCCTTTATTTTAATTTATTAATCAATCTATTATTTTGTAATTTATTGATCAATCCACTCATTTGTGTTAAAATAAGTTTGATCAACAAGTTTTAAGAGATTAAAAAAATAACAAATTGATTAATGAGTTAAAAATTTAAAGATGAATTAATAATATATTATCTCATTGACAATAAAATCAAATAGACATTAAAAGAAATTAATAAAACAATCTTTAAGTAAAAGTTTGATTAAAAATACCTAAAGAAGTTATAAGTTATTTAGAATTTAATTAAATTTGATTTTTTATATGTTTATTGTGATCAAAACAGTAGTTTTGTTTTTTAAATACTTGGTAAGAAACTCTTACCTAATAAATAAAGTAAAATAAAATATAAAGATTTTGCAGTCACTTCAAAATAATGAAGTGGTGGGTGCTGTTATAGTTCTGTGACAAATGAGCCTGTAACCATGTCTACCTACAATCAGTCAAATCTATATCCAAAATGTTAGTTTGTTCATGGAGGAAATGCTCACTATACCAAAACCCAACATCATGGATCAATCAAAATCTCCAACTTTGGTCGGATTACAGACATCACTGTACATGTAATGTATTGAAGCATTGCAAGATCATCATATGACACTTTGATCTTTCCAATTAGGTTTAGAATTTAGATAAAACAGAGTTGTAATATATAAAGAATGTAAAACCCACTTAAAATATATTAGAGTAGCTCAAATCTTATACTAACAATATTTATTATTTATTCAACCTATCTTATTATATTATTTATCAATGTCTAGTCTTATAATTAGACTATATATAATAACGAAAAGTATGAAATGAGTGAAAAGTATAAATGTGTATATATGTTTGGTTTGATTGAAGAAAGAAAGCATAATATTAATTAATAATAATATTTTTTTGTTTTCAATCCATTTAAATTGATTATAAATTGAATTTTATGAATTCTACAAACAACAATTATTTTATGAAAAACATAAATAAATTTATCATACTTTGTTACTTTCATTTACATGTGAGTATAATTGGTTAACTCAATAATTCTATATGTTTATGATCTTAGTAGTACGTTCAAATTGTTGATTTGATGTTCTTATTTAGAAATAGAGTTACATGTGAATGTGAACTGTTGGAGAAATACTTTGATAATTTTATAAATGTCAATCGAGTTAAGAGGAACTAGTTTTAAAAATTTATTTTTATTACTATTTAATGAATTGTGATCTAAGAAATTGTGATCTAAGTGTGATATAATGGTATAAATTGTTGTATAAAGAATGAATTGATTGAAATATATACATAAAGGACATATTAATTTAGGATAATGATACTTTGACAATTTTTTGACAACATTTTAACATCATCTATGTGTCATTATGTGATTCGTCCATATTGGTGTTTATGATTATTATTATTGATTATGGAGTAATTTTGGACCAATCATATAATGACACGTAGATTATCTTAAAATGGTGTCAAAAAATATTGTGAAAGTATCATTATCCTGATATGTAATCTAAGTTTTCTGTATTGTTCGTATTTTTGATTGGTTGTGTGATTTGAATTATCTTGTTTGAGGCTTTGATACAAGTTTAAAATTGGTGTTTTTAACTTAAAAATAAATAAATACCTAGACAAATTAGTTAGGAACACAATTATTTCGAATATGTTTTACAAAATAATAATAGTAAAAACATTTATCTGATGGATACACGTTTTTTGACAAACAAACTCTTCAAAATTGTTTATATATATTTTTTAATAATATCAAATTCTCAGCAATACGTAAACTTAATTGTAATTTATATAAAAAAAATTATTGTTTACATTTTTTAAAAACATTTATAAAGAAGTTTAAGGCTCGTTGCACAAACAACTCTTCTATCATGTAATTATTTTTATCCTTTGATTATCTTTTTTGAAGTAACAAATTCAATCAACTAAGAGTATGTTCAAATATTTTTTCTCTCTTCTATGTAAATATATCTAAAAAAAGTAAGAACAAGAGGAAATGAAATTAATTTTTTTATAAATTAAAATTAACTTACGGGTAAGTTAATTGGTAAAGGTTGTTTCATATTACCCTTTTTAATTTTAATTTTTTAATATGTAAATAATTAATTTTATTTTACGAAAATTTTCTTCTGAAAGTATTTTTAATTTTGCTAACCCAAATATATCTTGAATATAGAAATTAATTCTAAAAATAAAATATATCTTGATACGGCATTTTTTCAACTAGTATATATTGAAAATGAAGTTACAAAAGTCGTTATACAAATAAGTGCTATTGGAGGTGTTTTATTATTATTATTGTGTGTGTGTGTACTCTTAAAAAGTAGCTATCCACAAAAAGTGAAGTAGTTTAGAAAAGTGTCTAATGGCTTTAATTGAGTTGCAATATTCATCATGTACATTATTGTGACTTTTGTAGCAACCACCTACACAATGAAATTTAAGATTTTCTTACATGGATTAAAATATGTATTTTTAGAATACTTGAAAAATATTTTTTTAATTAAAAATTAACTTATATATGAAGTGTTTCTTTATTTCTTTCTAAATTATTATTTATAGACTAATTTTAACCTATAGCAAATTAGTTTTTTTTTTTAATTTCTTTTGCAAAAGTGCTTAAAGAGTAATTTTGTTTATTTTAAATGCCATTAAAATTCAACAGAAACTTATCTATGATCTAATTATCACACTCCATTATGTCATAGGAAACAGTTCTAGGTAGCTGGCGACAGCTAAAAGCACTTATATTTCTTCATTTCCTATCATAAATAGTTGAACATTTTAGTAACTTTCAATCCAGCAAATTTATCCATACATAAGTTGTTATAGGATGCAGTGTAGTTTTAGTTTTATTTTTTTAACTTTTTAAAATAAAATGTTTTTTATTTTTTATTTTAAAAAGGTTTAGTAAAATTCAAAAACTTTTAAGTAACTACTAATGAATACATATGTACCATATAACTTGAAATAAATATACACCCACTAATTAATTTATATATATATATATATATATATATATATATATATAAAGCACATTCATATTTAATATAAAAAAGCATATATAACAAGCACAATAAGTATTTTTGAATTACTTTTATCAAAAGATAAAGGAATCATGATTGTATTTCAATTATTAAAAGACGATTCGTCATATAGAAGATTTCTATTAGACAATAGATACAATATTTGATTTATAAAAATATTATAGTTGAAAATATCATGTCTCTATAGTAGCTCATTGCCTTACATTTGTAATAAAAAATCTTAATACAATAATATTTTTCAAATTTTTACAAAAATGACATAAATATATATAATCATTTCATCACTATAGCCAAAATATTTGTTTTCATTTTGTGTTTAATATATATATATATATATATATATATATATATATATATATATATATATATATATAGGTATGTACAATTCATAAATAATATCATATGGATCTAATCATATTTATCCCAATATATAAATAATACCTTAAAAAAGTTCACATTTCACAATCATATTCTCATAAATATCAACATTTAACTATAACTTATAGATTTATACATACATTGCATCAAGTGTTTCTCATCCAACAATCAAAATTCTTATTAATGTGAATTGTGATCTTGTTTAAGTGACTCAAGGAAATAAAATTATCTTAGCTTAATTTTAGTTAGCAAAAAAGTACACTAGCATGAAAAATTGAGCAACATTTCAAATAGCTACCATATCATCTCAATCCCCTCTAAGGAGTTTATGATCTCTTAAAAAATTATTTTTCTTATGCATTATTGGCTCCTAAACCTCTAATTTCAACTTTAACATTCATATATTCAAATATTACTATTCTTTTTAAATAATTCCAAATAATCATGAGACATATAAAAATTCACTTCAACTTAGATAATATAATGCATCCATCTAAATCATATGTACACCATGGTTAAATTTAACTAACTCAAATTGACCACTCTTTATGAAAAGATTTCACTCATATACATACAGAGTTTCATTATTTTAAGATATCATCATTCAATCTTAGCTTTATTCCAATCATTAACATATATTTAATTCGCATATTAAAGAAACTTAAGTAATTAGATAATTAATTCACAAAGATAATACATCATTGTGAATTTAAACTGATATACTAATTTATTTTCACTTCTCAAGTGCAAATCACACTAAAAGTGAGAAACCATAATTTAATTTTGAAAAATTCATTTATACAGCTTTTAAAAGAACTAAATATAAGAAAAAATGAAATTAATTTTTTCATAAGTTTAGGCTAATTAATGTTGTAGATATTTTTTTCATATTAATTCTTTAATTTATTTTAACTAGTTATGCATAAATTAATTTTAATTTATAAAAATATATTATTTTTTCTCTTCTAAAAAAATAGTATAAAAAGTTTATCTACACAAATTCTATATAAAAAAAATAGTACATCTGGCTGTGTTTACAATTAAACTTATTTCACATATGAGTTAACATTATTTTTAATTTTAATAAAATTTTAGATGAAGAAGTATAATTATACTAAATTATGTAATTTAAAACCTATATTAGTAAAAATATATATTGACAATATATATAAAATTTAGTAAGAATTATATCTATAATTTGATTATATATTTCAAAATTTTAATACCTCACCTAGATACATTTGATCTTTTCAATCTCAGCTCTAAATAAATTGAAAATATTAACACATTGTTATTATAAATATATATATATATATATATATATATATTCAAGTCAGGTTTTTTTGTTATTGGGATAGGTGAATTCTTAGAGATCCATCCTCCAAAAGAACCGGATATGATAATTTTTCATCATCCGGCTCGAGCACTAATCAAATTTTTCAACTGTATCTATAGAATAAAATAGAAAAAAATGTATGTGTTATCCACACATATATGAAGATTCTAAATAATAAAAGAAACTCGATTCTATTCTCTTTTTCCAAAGTTACAATTTTTTATTGAAAAAAAAAATTCAGTTCTTTTTAAGTAAATTTTAGTAAACGCTCAATACCCGAGTAGACTTTTCAAGTTGATAATGCTTTCTGGGTGATCTCAAACTTTGCAATTGTTATCCTGTCAAAAAAAAAATCTTGATACTTTTTATGTACAAAGAATTTACTTGTTACTAATATAACCTAACTCGCGTTGTTCTTTAGATCTACTTTGTTCACTCCAATAGTATCAGAAATCAAATCAATGCATAGGAAATGAATGCGTTGTCATACTATATATATATATATATATTCAGAAGTTGGACTCTTATGTTTGCATGACAGATTTATTTGTCATTTTAATATCCAGTGTCTTTAATCCAACTTGAATTTTAATGTTTTCCAATGTATCAATAATTAAAAATATAAATATACGATGATATAAATTATACATTCTAAGTATAATATAGTTTTTATAATTAGGATAAAATTTACTATATATGATTTCTAATTATAAAAAACAAGTATTTATATTGTATTGTGAACATATAACATGTAGTGTAGTTAAAATAAAATTTATATCACCAACTAATTGAAAAACATATAAACTTTTATCCTAGTTGATATGAAAGTCAACCAATTTATCACAATAATCAAATAAAAACAGAAAATTACATTGTCAATGCATTCTTTTTATTCTAGATAATTTTATTGTGAAAAAAATTATTCTACTGGAATTACATCTCTATTCAGACTGCGTTTTTTTTTTTAAACTGTACATGGTGATGCATTTCTTTGATGAATTCACCTCACTTTAAGAAGACAATATTGATTTACTGTATCTGTATTAAAATATTTGATTGACTGTATATATTTTTCAAAACAAAATATATTCAAACAGATTTGTTTATAAATTACTTCATTTCATAAAAAAAAATTACTAATTACTAAAAGGATATAATTTAATGTGAAAAGAATATAACTTGAACTAGACATAAACTCAACAGAAACCCTTTCAAGTGTTTAGCACAGATTAAACTTGACTCTGTGTGATGGAAATGACTTCTTCTTCCTTTTTAAGTGTTTAACACAGAATCCATCAACTTCCACAATTAGGTATTAATTTAATGAAGCCTTTGTGGTCAATGATTTCATGGTTGAAAGGAAATGATTATAATCTGCAACAGAAATATCTGGGGATTAACAGTTGAAATGCAATGTATGAAGGTGATTTCTTCTTATTTTTTCTGCAAACCCTAATTATTATTCCTACACACTACTGTGCATGTGAATTCAGGCTCTGGCTGATGATGATCCCACTCATGAAGTAAAGTTAGTCATATCAGACAGAGAAGGGCAAAGTTGTCATTTCAGGAAAGGTGTTGTCAATCAACCCAAAAGGAAGGTGCAACAAAATCATGTTATTCCCTCATTTATTTTTTTCTCATATTTTTTTCACCCTCCATGACTTTATGCTGTCTGCATCAGTCACCTTTCACTGTCACTATCAACCTATTTTCATTTCCACAAAAGCCCTAAAGGCCAAAACACACCACCCCTTCTTTCTCATTTACACCCTCCCTTTTCTCCATTTGCCTCACTCACCAATACCCTATTTGCAATCCCTTCCTACTCTTTTCACAGAAAAAAAAAAAAAAATCTTACTTCCCCCCCACAAAAGATTTCAGAAAAACCTAGCATCATGCAGGTTTCAACATACAGACACACACTAGAGCATTTTTAAGTATGTTAGCATGAACTTGGTTTTCTAATAACATATATACAGAATAAGATAACACTTATGTTTTAAATTTTTTTCTGTAAAATACCTTTTTCAAAGAAAGAGAAAAACTAAACTTAGAATATTACAAAAGTATTCTAGGAATTCACAAAAACCAAAGGAAATTCAACCTAGCCCCATACCAAAACATGTTATAGTCTAATCACTATTCTTTTACCCTCTCTTCAACTCATTCTCTCACCTATAACATTATTCCAACCCTTCCCTTCTTTCCTCACACACTTCCTCACACTACCCTCTTCTTCTTCCTCAAATCTGATCTGATCAGGTTTTCATTTTCATCTTCTTCTCCTTCTTTTTCTCTTTTTCTTCAACCATGTTAACCAGTGAAAAGAGTCCAATCTAGATCAGAATTCATAAACCAACCATGAGCTCATTTCAGGATTTTGAATCCTCTCCAAGCAAAGACATGATTAACACGGGCCTCAACAACACTATCACAAACCTAACCCCTTCCTTGAACTTCTCCTCAGCATCATCTTCTTCCACAATATCAGCAACAACAACATCTTCATCACCACCTTCCACCCCAAGCCGCTATGAGAACCAAAAGCGAAGAGACTGGAACACTTTCGGGCAGTATCTCAGAAACCACAGGCCCCCACTTTCCCTCTCTCGCTGCAGTGGTGCTCATGTTCTTGAGTTCCTCAGATACCTCGACCAGTTCGGTAAAACCAAGGTTCACACACATCTTTGTCCCTTCTTTGGGCATCCAAACCCTCCTGCACCGTGTCCCTGCCCTCTGCGCCAAGCATGGGGAAGCCTCGATGCCCTCATAGGGCGTCTCAGAGCAGCGTTTGAAGAGAACGGTGGAAAGCCTGAAGCCAACCCTTTTGGTGCTCGTGCTGTGAGACTCTACCTTCGTGAAGTTCGTGACTCTCAGGCCAAAGCTAGAGGCATCAGCTACGAGAAAAAAAAGCGCAAGCGTCCCCCTCAGCCACCTTCTTCAAATGCTACCACTCAGTAGTATATATAATATATGCATATATATATAGTAAGGACTCAACCATAAACTCTACAAATTATCATCATCATTATTATATTATAGTCTACAATTTCAGGTCCACCACATGTTCATGGTCCCAACTGATTTCTACATACGAGGTTGAGTTTTAAAAACAATTCTAGAAGAATTAACAGAAATCCATGGCTTCTACCACCTACCTAGAAAGAATTAATGAAACCTCAGTATGTCATACACAGATTGACCAAAACTCTAATAGTAGTAAACCATTTAACAATTTCTTCACAAAGTTCATGACATATATTACTACGTAGACAGACAGATCAATAAAGTCGCATGTTATATTATTATTATTTATATGATTGAAGTTTTAACTGTCTGCAACTGTAATTGTATCTGCAACTTTGAGATTTCTTTTAGTCTCAGCAAACTTTTTTGGTCTGTGCAATTGCATTGAAGCTGCAAACATGATTGTATTTGTCTGTGATGTCTTAAACTATCAGAAATCGCAAAAAAAAATCAAACCCTATCAACACAAGTTAAATCTTTGCATATAATATATAGTTTTAAAGATTCCCTTTGTATTTGAGTTTGATTACCTGTCTACACATATAGTTTAAATGCTTGCTATATGTTGTTATGTATTGCATTTTGTATCCTAAGTAATATATGCATAGTACGTGATGTTGCCATCTGTTTTTCTTTGTTATGTATTTTCTTATATTAAACAGAAGTTGTGATTTGTTTGACTTGAGGTTCTTGAAGGTTTTAAATTGCGGTTGAGGCTTCCCTTGATGTTATGGTTGACAAAAGGAAATTTCAGGCAAGTATAATTTACGTGGCTGGGGAAGTGTTCAGAGGTTTGATAATATTGCAATAATAAGGGTTGCAGTTGTGATGGTTAATTTGAAACCTGCAATGTAAGACTTGCCCTGAGGAAAAAGAAGAACTGTGCTATGGAAACTGCAGTGTTACTGGTAGAAGGGCTAGCTCGAAGGGTGTGAAGAAGTGAGAGGGGTTATTGTGTGACCTATTCACTGTCAAATTTGTAATAAATATGTTTATGTACTTGAAGGTGGGTCATTTATGACGAGTAATGGATTTGCAGATCATGTTCCATGTCTTCTTTGTTGGATGTGGTGAAATGCTATTACTTGTGTCTTCTTTTTACCCTTCCACATGAATTAATAGTAAGTGTTTTGCAAGTATCACACACACGCACTTGATCATCCACTGGTTAATTTCTAGCATTATACTATTTACTATATAGTATTATGTACGTGCGAATGTACATCTATTTTTATTTTTTTCCTATGTTTTCGTGCTTTTGGGTTTTCTGATACTAGGGTAGGGGGGCCCTGTGGAGAGACTTTTCCTCTGGATATGGCGCAAGTCCTCTGGGCACGCAGGGCAAATCAGCAAAATTTTAATGTGAGTTGTGACTGCAAGTCCAATCTCATGCGTCTCAAGTCTCTTGTTCTTCACTCTAAAAACTTTTAGAAACATTGTATATGATAAAATTAGAAAATGTGAAGCTTTTTTACTTATCAAATAACCCATAAAATTCTACATGCAGTGATTAGTGTTTGGTTCTTGAAGTCTGTGCTTCTAATGAACCTTTTTCTTTCTCTCTCTTTCTGGGGGTTTCTGATCACTTCTCCTACTTCAGCGGGAGTGAAAAACCAGTGAATCTCTCAGTAGGGTATTCACATATCAACTCTTATCAGTTTTTCAAAATCACATGTCAGGGTCTTAATCTGTGTTTGGATCTTCGTTAGAAATATATGTTAAAGAGTGCAAAACGTAATTTTATTAGGGAAGAGGCTTAGCTTCTATTTTACTGATATAACGTACTTTTTGAAGTCCAAAAAGTGCTTGAAAAATGTTCTTAAACTTTGCGTTGTAGTAGAACTAATGATAACCATCCATCTCAGAAGAGATACAGAAAAAAATTATACATGTCATGCAAAAGATATCAGAAAAATGTGGTGAAACTGACATGGAAGAGAGAACATTGTGTTAGTGTTTCTGTGATTTAAGGAAATGTTAACTTTTAGTACTATATATGTGTTTGTCTGATTTTGGAGAACAGATTGTTTTTTTAATATGATATTTCACAACATGTGCTTAATCTTTTTGTGAAAACTTATAATTAGTAGTGTCAGAATGTTTTGTATTTGGGAATATTTTCTGGTGGAATAAATCGATTTTGAAAGAAAAAAAATCCATTAATAAAAATGATTCTGCTTAATGTTTGTTATAGAAATTTTAAAGAAGCTTTTAACAGTTTACAGAATTTATATTTAGTTTTTTTATTATATTTTGAAAAGGTAATTTTCTTTCTGAATGCAATGCATGTATTTTGTCAAACATTTTCCCAGCAAACAGAAGATGTGAATAGCCAAATCAAAATACATAATTCACATGCATGCAGTAAAGGACAGGACCACACCCTTATATTATTTTTACTAAATTTGAGTGGAGAAAAATGTCTGCAATATACTATCCCATGTTTTTTTGTCAACATATTATTTATTGATAATTGTAAACATAATTACATTCTCTATGGTTCAATTTACAAGAAATCACAAATGAGCTTGGATAATATATTCCTTACAAATATATCACCTTTCTTTAGCAATGAAAAATAGTCAATAACCACACTTTGTAACTTTTCCTTTTAATTTTATATCCTTTTACTTTAATTTGCCAACATTACCCTTAATGGAGTGGAAATAAAAGAGAAATATTTTAAAAAATAATAAATCTAAGCTAGACATTTTTTTTTCTTAAAGTCCTTATCATTATACTAAATCAAATATTAAAAAAATCATTATAATTTTTAGTCAATCTTTAATAATATACGTTCACATTACTTTTTAGGGGATAAAAGACGAGGATTGAAGAAAATGATGAAGTGAGATATAAATACATAATTTAAGAGATTGATTTCAATTGGGATTTGGATTACACTAACTACAGATCTTTCCGTACAGATTCCCAATGTTAATTTGTCGAGATGTTTGATGTTTGAATAAGAAAAAGATAAAGGTGTGTAAGAAAATTATTAAAGCAATAATGTCTTTAATTAAGTATGCTTTATAGTGGGTTTACTGTCACTAATCAGACACATTGCTTACTTCTCAATTAGAGTATCAGTCTACATTACTTAATATTCTAATTTATGGTTTTGTAAGAAAAACACCTTTTTTGTGGTGTAACAATGTTTCATAGGAAAAACTCAATATATAGTAATATTACTTCTCATATTGAAGAAGTTTTTGGTACTTTTTATAATTTTATATATGTGTCTTTTTATCTTAAAAGTCCCTAATGATGACCTTATATTTAAAATTATATTTTTAATTTATGAAGTTTGACAAATAGTTCTTAAACTAAAAGAAAAGTTTATTTTAATCCTTCAAAATTAGTAAAATATGAATATCAAATTTGAGGAACTAATACGAATTAAAAGATCCTATGTTTTTAGAAATGTAGTACTAAATTCTTAAATTTTTGTCACTCCTGTTAACAGTTTTTATTATTATTATTATTATTATTATTATTATTATTATTATTATTATTATTATTATTATTCACTAGTTGTCACTTGACATCATTTAAAAAATATAATTTTTGAAATGTTTTATTTTAATTAAATAATTTAAAATAATTGAATTATAGTTTTTTAATAATGTATTTTAATTATTATTAATTGAAAATATTTTTCAATAACTAAATAAATTTTATTAATTAAGATATTAATAATAATAACTTTTATAATTGTAACATCTTAATTTAGTAGGATTTACATTACTAATTTGAAACATTACACAATTGATAAAAAAACATAAATCAAGATATAAAAGTATATAAAATGCATTCACAAATCCTTGAGAAAAACTAAAATAAACTTTTGAAAGATAAATAACACTTCATATACATTGCAAAAATATATTATTAAATAACAACTACACTTTATAGGAAGACCATTACCCATTGTATCACTTCAGAGTTCTCTCACACTAGTACAAAAACCAGCGTATAACGTCATGCGTTTAACGTCCAACCACTAAATAGTCAACGTTGAAAATGACGGTGACATTTTTATAAATAAATGCAATTATTAAACGTCGTTTAGAATTGTAATTCGACGTAAAATGATATAAAACATCGAATGCCCTTTAAATTCGTCAAAAGGTTAGTGAATTCAATAAAAATTTGAGCGAGAGATTGAAAATTCATTCACTTTATCTTAGTACGCGATACTCTCTTCCCTTCTCAAACTTTTCTCGAACGAAGTTTGTCGTGCATCACATGCAATCTTTCTTTCATTTGATACAAATGCATGTTAATTAACTACTTTATGTATGATTTTTGTTTGTTTTAACCGATTATTTTCGTGCTCGTCCTTCATCGGTGCATTCTGCTTTGTCTCTTACTGGTGACGAAACTTTATTCCGATGAACCCACCTTTTGAAGGTTAGTTTTCGTTTTTCGTTTTTCGTTTTTCGTTTTGAAGAACTTATGTGTTGAACTTGTTTGGTTTTTTTTTTGTTGAACTTGTTTTTTGTTGTTGTTTGGTTGAACTTGTTTGTTGTTGTTTGATTGAACTTGTTTGTTGTTGGTTATTATTGTTTGTTGTTGATACTACACTACACGACGTTCATAGTTCATGCTTTATAAAATACCAAAAAGTGAAAATTATTGTTTTTATGCTTTTCAGGTTTCGTAGAGTTGTAAAAAATGATCACAATTAATTAAAAAAACAAAAAAAAATTGATTAACGTCGAATATTGACAAAATTCGACGCTAACGTTAACGTCGTATGTTGAGAAAATTCGACGTTAATTTAACGTCTCCTGAGATGACATTGTTCACGATTTTGCCGTTAAAAGCTCAAAATATTCGACGTTGTACGCGATTTTTTAACTAGTGTCATCTGACTATCTTGATCTTTGTAAGTGGACAAATCACAACACATCACATGGTAGGATAAAGTAGTGTAGTTTAAAACTTATTAGTTTTGAAGAAAAGGAAACTTATATAGAAACATTAAAAAAATCACTATTTAACTTTACATCAATCATACAATCTACATCAAAACATAAAGACTCTTATGACTCTCTTAAACCAAGAACAACAAATACAATATTTAAAAGACTATTGTATTGACTAGCACCCCGAGACCTTGCACATATAATTGCTCAATCATTTAGACATCTCAAGAGCTATAATTATAATGTGTACGGGCCACCTCTGATCCACAAAGTATGATAGATTAAATTCTATCTTTATCAAGTTCAACTATTCTGATACTCTATATATGAATCTCCTTTGTCTCTCAACACTAATTATCTTCATTTTTATGAATCCACTACTAGTAGAGTTATGATGAAATTTTAGTCCTTATTGTCAATACACCACACACATTACAACCACAACAGTATCCCTACCTAGGAACCATTACTTCCTCATTTTGTCCTATTCATATCAAATCACAATCAATATTCATACAATACCTGCATATTTTTTTTTCACTTACAAATCATACATTATCACTTGAGAACCATATTTCAAACAATACACCACATATAAAACAATTCACATAAAAACATATAAGACTTTACAAGATTTAAACTAATTCTATACATTCTCGTTTAGCAAGTGTCCTTTGGAAGGAGGCTTGTCCAACGACCACATTACTTACCTAATGAGAAAATTATCTTGATGCTTTTTGACTTTGTTAAAACTTCCTTGCTTTGACAACTTACAAGCTCATCCAACAACAAAGTATTGGGATTGAATTCTTCAAAAATTCATCCAGCAAGACTATCTCGCTCAGAGAGACAAGTACACATCTTGCTTTCAACAATTTCAGACTCTCCTAAACAAGCTTTAATTCACTTAGCTAATATAGCACCCTAGGACTACTTTTAATAAGTTTGCCCAATGAGAGGGTTACTCGCCCAATGAACCAAAATGCTAGAACTCACTCACTTACAAATTATGTATCCTCGCCCAATGAGTCATATGGACAAACTTGTCTAAGCTTTTACTTATCTTAATTTTAAAATATACACATCTTTACTCATAAATTAACATAAGACAAATTAAATTCTATTTACATTATCAATACATAGACAACATCATTGCACACACTTAAAATTCATGGTCCTAAGCATCAATTCAACTAATAACTTCAAACATGTAAAATTAACATTATAAAACAAATTATGCAAAAATCAATTCATCACGAATCATCATCATACAATTTAGACTCATTAATCATCGATAAGAATTAAATTTAAATTAGCTTCCCTTACTTTGTATAGGAAACACCCTTAAGTTAATGTAGTTCTTAGATCTTTAATTCTAGTATGATGTTCTAACTACCAACACAAACAATAAATTAAAGGTGTACGCATATTATTACGATTAAAATTAAACAAAAAATTACTTTCAACTAATTTATTCATATGCATTTATCTACGTGTGTATGAAAACATTAAATTAACTCAAAATAAAGAAAAAAGTGAAATTGTTGAGATTTTGATCAGTAAAAAGTTTAAACATCTCCTCTGGAAATCTAGTGATGCTTTATGAAATGAAACAAATGACTATTTTTTTAAATCTTGTTGTATTTCGATGTTAAATTATTGTAGAAAAAATAAACTTCACTATATTATTTCTATTGATCACAATCTTGGTTTGAAAAATAACTTTAGCTTACAGTAATAATAAAATAAAATTAGATATAATTGACTTTAGCATGAACGAGACACCTAAGACTTAAAAAAAAACAATATTTAAATTATGGCACTTAAATATAGGTAAACTAACACTGTTTTTTTTTGTTTTAATAATGTTAGAATGTACCCAAAACAAAAGCATACATTTGAGAATATAAAAAATACAAATTCTTAACTTTTATATTTGATTTGAGATTCTCTAATTTTAATTTTAACTATTAGAGTTGATCTTAGAAAATTTTAAAGTTTTAGTATGTTAGTGACTTAAATTTCTTAAAAATATATTTTTTCACAAAACATTTCAAATTTTATATAAAAATAATTATTTTGTTAAAATTTTCTATTCAAATATACTGCTAACATAAAAAAATGACCAATAAATTTAGGTTATTAAAATAATAATTATAATTTTTGATAAATTAAAAAATATTAATTTATGTATCAAATTATTTTTATATAATATTGAACTTAACCTAAAATTTACAATCTGGGTCAAACCACCAACTTGACACATTTTTTTAGCAGCGTAGTTTCTTGAATGAAAAACAATATAGGCATTTTAGGAAAACATAATAGAAGTTGGAAGGGAGGTGTACAAGTACAATGAAGAGGCGTATTTAGTAGTTATAGACCTTGGAAAGTTGCGGTCTGGGTTCATCAAATATGGGCCTCACCCAACCTTCAACCCAATCTTTTAAATTCTAAAACCTCTTCTTTTAGGGTTCAATCTTTGGTTCGTTCACCGTCGCCACTGCACTTCGTACTCCGTCGCGTTTACCAGCGCTAAGCAATGGTGTGTTGCATTTAACACCTGCTTCATTCATCATCATCTTCATTCACTTTTTCTTTTACTTAATTTGATTTGACCTCACAGGCTCCGAAAAGAGTACCAGCGAAGAAGAAGCTACCGACTATTCAGGTTTGTTTTAAGGTTTTGGGGGAAATGGAGGAGTGAGTGGAGTGATATAAACGTGATTTTGATTTGTTTTGCTCTGTTGATTGGTGTAGGAGAAGGTTTCGAACCCGTTGTTCGAGAAGCGTCCGAAGCAGTTCGGAATCGGAGGGGCGTTGCCTCCAAAGCGAGACCTGACTCGGTTCGTGAAATGGCCGAAGACCGTTCAAATCCAACGCAAAAAACGCATCCTCAAGCAGAGGCTCAAGGTCCCTCCCGCACTCAATCAGTTTACCAAAACCCTCGACAAGAATCTCGGTATAATAAACTTCTCCTTAAACACTAATACAAATATAAAATGTTAAATGATTGAATTGAGTTTCTTTTTTTTTTTTTACGGATTTTGTCAGAGTTTGACTGAAACGCTAGGGCATGCTTGGGGGGAAGGCTATTTTTTATGGGAGATTAGAAGCCGTATGCTTGGAACTTGGCTGTAATTTCTAAAGAAATTTTGTTTTGTTAAAAATAAGTTAATTTTTCGAATATAGTAATTTGTGGCTTCTAATGGAAATTAATTATGGTAAAATCACTTCTAAGCAAACTCAACCGGAGATTGACTAAAACTGATTTTTGACAAATTTAGGGGACTGGGAAAAGATTTCATCTAAAAGTTAAACACTGTTTTAATATTAACTATCTGGTTTTTTGGAAGCAGCAACGAACCTATTCAAGATGCTGCTGAAGTACAGGCCAGAAGACAAAGCAGAGAAGAAAGAGCGTTTGTTGAAGAGGGCTCAGGCCGAGGCTGATGGGAAAAGTGTTGAAGCCAAGAAGCCTATTGTTGTTAAATATGGTCTCAATCACGTTACTTACCTTATTGAGCAGGTCTTTTTTTTTCTCTGTTATTGTTGCTGTTTTTTTCGCTTTCATTGTTATTAATTGTAGTGCCAAGGTTTTAAATTGCCAATGTTGGAACTACAATCCTCAAACATTGTGGGAAATTGCCAAGGTTTGACCAGAGTTGTGGTTGTGGAGAACTGCAAAAGATAATGTGGATCATTTTATTTAAAGGAAGTAATTTAAAGAATGCAATTTGTGTTTATGTTTTGGGATCTTCTTATTATTTGAAGTACTCTTAAGAATTGTTGACTCCTGGCCTATGTTGAATAAGAATAGCGAGAATTTTGTTTTAAGTGGGGTCCAGTGCTTTAGAGATTAGGATGCCATTGTTGCCGTAATTGTGAAGTTTCATATGTTTGGATACTTGATATAGAATAAGTTGAATTTAATTGAGTGGAACGCAGTTTCGTTCCATTGTTTAGATATTTGTTTGATGGAATGGAGAAGGGAGTGTTTTATTGTAGCCAGCTCACCCTTTGGTGGAGAAGAAAAAGAGGCTTATTTGAGGGAATGTTATATTTTGTTTTTCATTCCATTCCTTTCAATTTCATCTTGTATATAGACAGTTCAAACAACTGTACCCAATACCATAATGTTGTGTTATTGTTGTTAATTGATGCTTCAAGGGATGTTTTTTTCAAGGCAAATAATGAAACATGAATAAAAATTTTCAGGTGATGTTGGAGTAACAGTTCTTTTGATTACTTTTTTCAGAATAAAGCGCAACTTGTTGTGATTGCTCATGATGTGGACCCAATCGAACTTGTGGTCTGGCTTCCGGCACTCTGCAGGAAGATGGAAATTCCATACTGCATTGTCAAGGGCAAAGCACGCTTGGGAACGGTACTTACATTTATTGAACAAGACAATGTTTTCAAAACTGAACACCGGTGTTTGGTTTTTTTGAAACGTTGCCGCTGATGCTTTTAGAAAGTTCATGTGTATGAATCTATGATTTGTTACTTACTCGGCTGATTAATATGCTCTTTTGACAGGTTGTCCACAAGAAAACGGCTTCAGTTTTGTGCTTGACAACTGTCAAGAATGAAGATAAATTGGAGTTCAGTAGAATCCTAGAAGCTATTAAGGTGATGTAGTTTTACATTTCGATTGCCTATAGTTAATTACTCTTTTAATCGATGATGTTGACTGAATTTACTTGGTTTTTGGTCTTTGCTTCTCTTTTCAGGCTAACTTCAATGACAAGTATGACGAGTACAGAAAGAAGTGGGGTGGTGGAATCATGGGTTCCAAATCCCAAGCCAAGACCAGGGCCAAGGAGAAGCTCCTTGCAAAAGAAGCAGCCCAAAGAATGTCCTAGATTCAGTTTTTATAAGTTTGAGGTCATTTTTTCTATATTTTATTTTAAGGGAGCCTATACAAGTTAATGTGAGGTTTAACATCATTTTGGTAGCTCGTAATCCATTAAAACCCGATTTTGATCCTTGATATATGATTATCAATAGTTATTTTAGAATTAATTAAATGTATTTCTTTTTTCTGCTCGGGAATACTAATACCATTAAGATTTTGCTACAATTTTGTGGTTCTAAATAGATTATTTTCTTATAATTGTTAAATAATGGTTATGATTTAAGTGTGTTTCTGAAAAAAAATAATGAGATAAAAATTTCATCTTTTTGACGGGAATATGTTTAAAAAATATATTTTTGTTTAAATAAATAACTTGGGTATCTGTTTCTTTGTAGTCTCAACTTCTATTTCAAATGAACAGTAATTATTTTCCGAGGCAAGTGAAAACTTGTTTAGAAAGTTTAAATGTCTATAGAATAGGATATATAAAAAACTAGGGCCAAAGGGGATTATACTTTTTTGATGTTTTTATCTTTTCTTGTGATATCTTTATTTGGCAAGCCAGTACATGGATTTAATATTATAAAAATGTTTTCATAAATAAACTTCAATGTAAAATTATGATCCATGTTGCTTAGGCATTGGATCATGTCACTTTTTCTTGGCTTTGATGTCACTCCATATTTTTGTGTTCTGCAGCTGTTGTTTTCCTCATCGGGCAGAAAAATCACATGATGCTTTTATCATTTGTTGGTGTATTTTAAGATAAAAACAAAACAGGGCATAAAGATCGAAACGTATTGTTCCACTCTATGTCGTTGCACTGGTGCTTTCACTCTATTTTACCTGCAACTTTGTAACTGTAATCTAATATTTTATCCTTAAAATACTTTATATCATTTTGGTCTCACTTGTCCCTGCATGGATTAGAAAATGCATAAATATCATGCTATTAAGGGAATATTTGTTTGGTTTCTAAGTATATTGTTTATAAATAATTATTAAAGTTTAGAAATATAATTAGCAATTTTTTGAAGTTAAAATTTCTCAATGATTATATGTGGTTCTTATTCTTTAAATTTTAATTGTGAGATAATTTGGCTCATGTGTGGATGCTAAACTATACGTCCACTATCTTAAATGACTTTCATCTGGTTTCTAAGCCAAATACTGAAATTTTAGTACTTTCATCTCATTCTCTCTCCTATCTTCCAATCTAAGAATAAGAAATATTTCTTACTCTTTACTCACAAAGTGAAAGATGTTGTGCTTCATAACTTAACAACACCCATTTAATCTTACACGTTTGACATTTATTTTCTTTTCTTTTAAAAAAATAATCACTATAAATTTTAGCACGGATACATTTAAATTGTTACTTTTATAAATATATATAGCTTCTTATATATGTGTATATTAAGTAACAAATTTATTAAATATTCACGTATATGATATATAATAGTTATGAAGTTGATATTTTTTAGATAATGGAAACACTATGGGTTATTAAATTTTTAAAATAGCATTATTAAATATGAATTTAAAAAAAAATTATAAATAACATAGAAATATTATATGTAATAAAATGGTCCTTAAAAAAGATAACAAGTTATATTTTTAATAATATAATATGTTATTTTCATTTTGTATGAAAATTTGTTTTATAAGGGTGTTGCAATTTAAAAATAAAGTAAAAGTATATGATTGTGTTTAGGATTTTGAATTTTTAAATGGTAATTTTTATTTTTAAATGGTAATTATTTTCCTTTCTTTTTCTTGTTTTTCTCAGTTTTCTACATGCTCTTTAATCTCTTTTTCAAATAGTCTCTATTAAAAATCTTACATTCTCATAGTTTATTTAACAAACAAATAATTAACGTAATAACATTCATTAATTAAATTTAGATATATTTAACAAAAATAGTGTTGAACAACATAAGCAAATCATCTATGACAAGTTTGTATAGAATGTTATATAACTTACAATAATGTTTGATGAAAATGTGTTTAACATTATAAACCATCTAAAACAAAGTTTCATTAAACATTATACCTTTTATTGTAAACTATGTGTTACTAAAAAAAATACCTGTATTAAATACTTAGTACACAAAACATGTGTAAACGGTCTATAACGTTTAAAACATTAAATGCATGTACACTTTGTATTTAGTGCTTTGTTCTCTTTATTTGTGCAAATCATGAAAGTACCAAGCTTTATTCAAAAGTCTTCCACTAAATTAGAAAGACATTAAGAGATACGAAGACATTCTTGAAATGTTTCCTTAACGCTATATGCTCTGAATAAGTCGTACACGTCATTTCTACTAAAAACACTGTTGTTCTTCCAATATACATCCTAGCACCTGACCTAAATGCTACCTACTCTCACCGAAGTCAACTCTCTTAGTAATAGATTTTACTCGAAAACGGCTATATAAAAAAGAATGGATGAAGAGAAGACAACAAGAATAACACTCTATCTTAAGTTGTTATTCTCTCTCAGCTTTCATCATTTAACGCTTTCTTTGTAAAAGAAAAAGTTTTACAAGTTTTCAGATTTCTTTGTATCGAAATTATCCTCCCTTTTGAGAGCTTTGAATATGTACTTGTCTTTCAAAAACAACTTTGTTGTGTTAGTATATTCATAAATGAATTAAAACACTTGGTTGTTTAGTTCTATTGAACTAAATGGTCTAGTTAGATAAAATCAGGAATGAATAAGCTTGTCTATCCAGGTTGGACAGTTTGTAAACAAGAGTGGTAAAACTCTTTGTAATCTTTTAAAGATGAACCCTTTAAGTGTGTTTAAGGAAGAACTTGACGTAGCTTTGTTGGAGTAAACCAATATAAAAACACTTATAGAGATCATGTATTCTATTAGTTTATTTAATTGAGAAAAGTTATTCTTTCAATTGGTTTAATTCTTGATTGAAATTTAAAATTTGTTTAGTCATAAGTTGAGAAAAAAGATTATCTGATCAAGTTTAATTCTTAATTGAAATTTGGAATTTGTTTGGTTATATTGTATTGTACTATGATGTTAAAATTTTGGTGTTGGTTGAAATTTAAAATTTGTTTGGTTACGTATATTAGGTCACTAAAACTTTGTACTAGGTTCCTAAAATTTTGGTGTCATTTTACTCTCTTATTTTAATTAATTGGAATCCAACCAACTTCTAAATAAGGAAATTTTTTTTAACTTCAAATCTCTTTAGGTAGTTTTGTTGTATAAGAATTATTTGGTATTTAGGGATAATTAAATTGATTAGAGAAAAATACATTATTACTATTACTTTTAGAACATTGAAGGTTATGTTTTATACACATGTTTGAGTGTTTTGTAGAATTAAGTGATTATATATGCACTTTGATGTGGAAAATGTGTTGATAGATAATGGAGTGTAAAACTTGTTAAAAGAGTTAGAACTAGTCATTTAATGGGCTCAGGTTTGGATTAAATTGTGTCATTAGACATTGTTAACTTTTTCCTTGAATTTGGGTTTTATGGTCAATTTGAACAATATTAGCTATTCCATGGAATATATTATTATTGTGTTAACGAATACTTTTTAAACTTACTTGAATGATTAGAATGAGTATACTTGGATATATAAGTTTAATGATATGAAACATAATTTATTCATGTCTTTTGCATCTATTTTATTTTAACATTTATTTGAATATTAATGAATTAAAATTGATTATATATTTTTATGTATTGATTCTTTTATGATGCAAGATAAATTGAAAGTTGTATGATATATATGATGTGAAAATGTATATAAATATTTTATCTGATAAATTTGATTGAAATAGTATATAATATGTTTGATTCAGTATCTGTATTGTATATATTAAGTAAAAACACTTGTAATTACATAATCATCCTACTTCAATTATTCTCAGTAGTGTTTATATATTAATATTAGTTTACTTTATTATTTTCAATTCAATAGTTGAGTTGATTAACTTTTTACTCTAAATTATTTTATTTATAATGAGTAATTATTTAAATTTAAAAAAGTAGTTACTAAAATATAAAACTGAAAAATAATTTTGTTATAAATAATTATTAAGTAGTTATTAAGAAGATAAAATTAAAAATACAAAATAGGACAAAAGAAGAAGTGTATCATGTTTTATATATTAAAATGTTACTTCTAATAAAGGATTTTAAAATGTTACACTCCACACTCTTGCAATGATATACGCCACAAAACCATATTACATTAGATTCTCATTTAGTTTAGTAATGTATATTATTGCCTAGAATATTTAAAGACAAATTAAAGATTAGAGTCTATGGTTAGTGTTAATTAAATTTTTGTTGACTTTTGTAATCTTTGATTGATCTACATTGAAATAAGTAGTAAAGTGAAAGCAAGAAACTTATATAATATTTCATTCCAAGCAGAAAAAGACCTGCATAAATATTACACATTAGTGTGACAAGTCCTAATCTTCAATCACCAAGACAAAGTTTACTATGTGTTGATTATTAAGTAGCTTACATTATACCCTAATGAAGGGCAAAATAATGAATAGCCTATAGAAGCATAATAATGCCTTTGGCTTAATAATAACTTGCATCATTATCACAAAAATGAGTTAAATAAGGAAAATGATAAATATTATGTAATAATGCTACAAAATGCAGTTGTTGTTCACTGCTTCCAACACTGAGGGCATGCATGCTTTGGATCCCTTGTAGCAGCAGAGAATAATTTATAAGAAAGTGGAAATGGAAAAGCCATATATGGTTCTTGTGGTTGTCTTGTCCTATTCTGTATTCCTAAAACTTTCACTGGTGAGCCACAATTTCTTCTGGACAACCAAAATCACTTCATTGGCATCTTGGTCAGAGTCTGAACCTGCATCTGCAGTTGCAACTTCTTCCCAGTGCAATGCTGTTAGGTACTTCTTCACAAAATCAATCACAGCTTGCTTATCCCTTATGAAGATGAAACCAGTAGGCCTCAATAGACGATCCATCTCAATCAGTAGATCCACTGGACTGCACCCTCTCTTATCAATGTCAGAAAACACACTCCATGCATGGAGTAAATCATAAGTCCTGGGGTATGTTGAATATGCTTCACACCTGTTACAAGATATTCTTCACTCTTCAGTGCATCACTTTTGTCAATCACATCCGTACTCGGATTTTGTTTTTGGACACTACAAGTAGGAGCTACTAGTAAAAGGATTTGGTTCCTCAGATTGAAGAAAAGCACTTCAGAGAATAAAATCCCGTTGCATTTTTAAAACTTTGAAGACTAAATTTTAAGAGATTTAAAACATATATAACAAATTCTAAAATTAATTACAATCTCAATGGTTGATTTTCTAAAGGGTTAAATATATTTGAAGTCCCTAAACTTAGACAAAAAATTAGAATTCATACATGTATGTAAACTTTGATATATTTTGGTTCCAAACTTTAAAAATAAATAAATATAGTCCTTTTAACTCAAGGACGCTAAATTTATTTTTATGTATTAAACAATGTTCAAGACTTGCACTTAAACTGGAATATATCAAACAGTGTAAACAACTCAAAGCCCGAGATGTTGTTTGACACATAAAAATAATTTAACGCAATTGGATCAAGAGGACTATATCTATTCATTTTTAAAGTTTGAGGATCAAATTGAATCTAAATTTGGAATAGGGACGAATTCTAATTTTGCATTATGCTAGAGACTAAAAACATATTTAACCCTTTTTCTAATTAGTGGTAACTACTTTTGAGTGGAAAAAACTTTAACTGAATCAAGGAGACACACGACAGGTTAAAGCAATGAAGTAACAAATATCAGTGGCTTAATTAGTCAAATAAAGAAGTTCTGTCCCAATCAGCTAAGTCAAATAAGTTTAGATGGGTCTTGAAATCAGTATATTCAAATGAGACTTAAAAGGTGGAGTGAGTCAGTGAAAGATATCAAAGATGCAATAATAAATTTATGCTTCAGGAGAACCAGTTGTAATACCAGTCATGGATAGACCCTATGAGGCCTCTGTCATATATAAGCTTTAGCGTGTTTGGTCCATCACGTGGTACAACATTCATCACCCAAACATCCTTGCCTCTGAGAGCAGCTGCAAATGAACCCATGTTTGCTTTCATGTCCATCACATTCCTCACCATCTTTGGTGACATTTTAGGACCCACCAGATTCCAGTAATTCTCAACTCTTCCTTGCCATAGTTCCTACACCACAAGAAATAATTAAGCCTATAGCACATTTATCTAATTGTATCTTGTTAGTTCAAAAGTTTATATGCTGTTTACAAGAACAAGAACTTCATTATAACAAGCCAGAGAATAAATTGAAATTCCAATTACCGTATCCTTTTCAAACTTTTCATTTGAATAGCCAAAGTCAGCTAATCTAGGAGGAGGAGTGGTCAGTCTCATAGGCCATGGAGCTAATCCACTACCCCCGGCTTTGTTGTCATCTGATAAAATCAACAAAATGGTTAAACCTCAATAAAAGTTGTTATCATAATTTATCATAGGTTGCATGCACTCAAACCGGACAAGTTCACTAACGGTGGCTAAGAAGATGGAAAAAAACTGTAGTATTTCAAATAATGCTTTAGCTAGGAACATTCACAACGAGCTCATCAGTATCAGCTCAAAAGCAATCCACGGACAATACAATACAAAATAACGAGTGTTGAATGAGTACTGTGAGTGAAGCCAAGATGAATATGTTGGCCTAAGTAAACATATTCCTCTTCAATATAAAAGGGGGAACGAGCACTGCTTAATCTAATTTACTTTAATTCAGTAAATATCTATTACATTACCATAATATCATAGTTTCTTATTAGGCCATTCTCTAAAACTAAACAGCCCTGTAAGTCAATGTTTTCACTCTTTCCCTTCTTCCTCTCTTTTTCTCACAATCACGTGTCAATCAAATCACCTTTTCGATATTGAACGCAGAGAATACTGCTCAATCTAATTAGGGAGATGAAGATGAAACAAATAATCAAAATGGTCATTGAGTGTCTACAATTTATTATAAGTACCCATAATTTAAAATTACCAAACCAAGTGGAAGCTTATTAACAGGGCCATTACATTCATTTATGAGATAAACTAAAATAGCAATAAAAGAAAGCGAAGACATTTGTGGTATGGCTCATGATACCATAAAAAAAATATACAATTTGCAGATAAACCAAAAGAAGCAAAGCAACAATATATTTCTAGTAAAATAAAAATAACTATAAAATGTATACAGGGTATAGAAATAAAGTGCAAAAAACATCATATATCCTAAATAGAAGATAAGAAGGTACCCACGGTCAGAGTAAGGTGTGATGCAAGCTTCCATATTTACTCCCCAAATTGCATCTGGGTCGTCATCAGACTGGCAAAGAGGAGGGCGAGTGCCGGGTTCCCTCTCCATATAACATTCATTTGTAAGAGGTTTTTGCCAGATGACAGTCTGGTCCCTCTTGGCAGCAATTCTCCAACACATACGTCCCACAAGGGCACTCATTTCTCTCCATATCCTTCTATCCTCTTCATCCTGAGCATATGCTTCTGGAGATGAGTATGCAAAGTAACCTCCTGGCCTAAGCAACCGGTCTAGCTCAAGGAGTAGTATTCCATCCCTCTGAAGCCAGTCGATTCGGCACCGAGAACAGTGTGCAAGTTCAAAAGATCTGCTAGGATAAGGGAGTCTCTTGGTTCCCAAGACACCAAGATATGCAGGAATTCCTCTCTCTAGAGCAAATTGAATTTGATTTTGATGCACATCATTGGGTGCCAAGGACATTGCAATGATATCAGATGAAAGAAGATAAGCTCCGAAACTCGCAACACCACATCCAACATCAAGAACTGTCCGCAATCTTCCTTCATTATTAAGAATATTTTGTGAAAAATTGAGCATCTGTCAATACAAACTCACTGTGAGATCCGTAACGTGAATTTTAGTAATCAGAATGCAGCAAACAATAAACACTGTGGAACATGATACTGGAAAGCCCGTCAAATTATAGATCACATTTCTGTCAATCAAACGAAGGCAAACGGCATAACATGCAAAAAGTCCAATGATGCTACCAATTGTAGAAAATAATACATATACCAGTAAGCCTTACATTTGCAATCGATGCAATGTACTTGTCAGCTCCTTTATGAAAATGTGTCCCTCCTCCAGGAAACACTATCTTTTCACCTTTTACGATCATCCAGTTCTGGTCAGATTTCTCATGTGCAAGGTGAGTGTGTGGTATGTTTGCTTTCCATACCTCATCTCTGCTCTGTGGCCACTTTATAGGGATCTGCAACACCAAAGAAACAACAATTGTTTGGCATTGACAAACACAATACAAATGTATCGACAAGGAAATGAAGTTGCAAATCACATCAACTCTCAGTATGCTCTTTACCTTATATCCTGCCGGAGGAGGAATCAAACAATTGAATCTCCTCTCTGGAGGAGGACAGTGTCTCTCATAATGTTCCATCAAAGAAAGATCCAGCTTCAATCTCAATTGATAGATAAGATGTCTGTCTAGACAAGGAATCAACTCCGAATGACTATCATCACAAACCTACAAAAACAGAAATGTTATGAATTCCACTATCTTGTTGATATGCATGAACCACCTTCAAGTAGATGGGACTTAAAAATTTACTGACTTAGATAACCTTTACAATACATGTGGTGAATGTATCTCATCAGAGACCAAGAAATAGAACCTAAATATGGTGAGGAAAATAATGAAAATTTTAATTTTACCTCTTGCACTATGGCGAGGCTGTGCTCTCTTGATTATATCATGAAACTACAAATTTTATTTTAATTATGTAATCAAGACCTCAGTTGCTTGAGTTTGCTATTAGTTTTGTTCAAGTTTTCTCGTATCAATGGACCTGCATTGTTTATTAGTAACTTGATAATATGTGTAGTTACGTATTCACTTACGAACTATTAATATTGTAACATGATCAAAATAACCGTAAGCAACTAAATTAAAACAACTAGAATATAGAACCAAAATAACTCTTCATGATATATAATAGCAGGGTCATAAAGTGCAAGCTCAGAAGCAAAAAGGAGTGTTCATGAAAAAACAGAGTGAAATCTGACTTGAGTATTAGCTTGCACAAACACTTACAGGGAAACTCTTCGGTACAATATCATCCTCACCATCTCCCAGCCCAATCCTTGGTGAAGAATCCTCTTGCTTGCTATCAGAAGCATCATCTGTGCCCAGATATGATACCCCAAGTCTTTTCAATGACTTGCTGCCATATTCAAGTGCAGATGAACTAACATTCTGAGAACCAAAGATGGATCCTTGGTACACATACAAAAATCCGATAAAGATAGCCACGCCACAAGCATAAGCAACTACACGCTTCTTTTGCGATCCATCAGATCTTCCCCTCGACATTTATGAAAGTAATGCAAATCCAAATATATTTTTCACGGCTAAGTTATGAACTGAAACTGATCACAGCACAGATATTGTTTCACCAGACATGAGGCACCAAATTTATCACCCAAAACAACACTTAAACTAGCAAGCCCCAACAGTTCAAACTAAATAGCATGGTCCAGCTTCCTAACAAAGTTTGTCAGAAATTGACCTCCTGATAACTGCTTCAAAGATTAACCTGCAAAAAAGGAAGGAGATTGCAGTCAGCAAATAAATGCAGACATCCATTTCAAATCTGTCTTCTTAATTAAATCATAGAGCTAAAATAATTAAAACAAATAACAGGTCCAAATACAAAAACCAATTTAAAACTTTTTTGCTTTTCTAGTGTGATGTGAGTTTGATGAGATGTAAGCACGTAAAAAGAAAGAAATAGAAGATGATGCTAGCAATAATTGGTAACATGATCAAATGTACCGGTATACCCTGTCAACTAAAGTAATCCTACTAAATGGCCAAGGATAATTAACATCCATAGGAATCAAAGAATTATGGCCTTATCTAATAGAAGTTCTAACATGCAATAAATGAGTGTAAGTGAAGATATTCTAATTAATTCCACCAGAAAGGTGAAACCCGTTCCATAACATTCACTCCTAGTTTTCCTCAAATTGTGCGCGCTAACAAAAAATAATAAAAGATTAAAAGAAATGAGATGAAAGAAAGCGATAACGACCTCAAATCCATTGATACCTAACCAATGAAAATGATGGATCCATAAAGATCCCACGACTCTGATAATTGAATGAATCATGAATAATGAAAACCCGATTATGAAACATCATTCGATCTAAATCAAATATCAGTCAAAGAATCCAATGGAACTCCCAGATCTGGCACAATGGGAAACAACCTCAACATCAAAAAGGGTAGAACTAGTTGATAATTCAACCACCATTCAATACAACAACAAGAAATTAAAAAAATAAAAAATTGCAATCACGGGTACATTAAATATATACATAAGCAGACATTTCCGTGAGCATTGGAAGGGTGAAATCAGACGAAACCAGAAGGAAAAACGATCCAGATCGAGCAAAAAACGAAAACTTGAGGCAAAATCAGCAGGGAAAGGGAAGGAAAAGAAGAAAAAACTTACTGGGATGGGATGAAATCTTAGTTTGGGGTGTGAGAAGAGGAAGTTAAAGAAGTCAGATTTAGAGAGAAGGTATATGATATGGAATGAGGGAAGGTATCAGATTTGAGTGTTGGCTTTAGATTTTCTATTTAGGGAAGTGGCACAGGGGAAAAAGGAAATATGTGTCACACTGTTCCATGGTTAAGGTAGTTAAATTTTAAGGTACTCTCTTCCTCTTTCTGTTTCACTGTCCTTAGTACCACACTTGAATTATAAAAATTTATATTCAAATGTAAAATGTACAAGAAAAGTTTTATTTTTCTATAATATATATATATATATATAGATATATATATATATAGATATATATATATATATATATGTGTGTGAAAAAAATATTTTTCCATATAGTTGTCTTATTTTGTAGAATTTAAATTTCATTAAGAGGTAAAATCACCTGGATGGCTAAATTTGTATGAGTTTTAGTTTAAGCTTTTGTTTGTAAAATTATTACTCTTATCACATATAATTAAATAAAACCATGTTATTCTAGAGTTAGATTTTGCTACCATTTTCAATCGTATGTTAAATTTATGTAGAATCGTAATCATAAATCATTAAAATGTTGCATATACAAAAGAATATTAGCCATTACAGTTGAAACGTATCTGTTTTTTTACTGCATTATGGACTTTTACAGCATCGATATTTTATTTTTTCTTTATAGAGCATTATGTTTTTGTCCATGATAAGTATATACAAGTACATTTGAGTATCACAATTAATATCTCAAAAAATATAATATATGTATCTACGATAAATATATGTATATATGTACGTGTATATGTATATATGTACGTATATAAGATTTTTTTTATGTTGGAAGTCTTACATCAATTAAAGATAAGGTCAATGCAAACCTTATCTTACAAGTTTGTTTTGTGGGGTTAAGTTAGGCTTAAAGTTCACTCCTTAACATGGTATCAGAGTTATGGTTAAAGCATATCTCAGCGATATATATTGTTTGCTAGACACATTGTTTCATCCGCTATCGAACCACCTATTAATGTTTAGTCTCACGCTCACGGTGATGTTTATACTTTAGTGTGAGGGGGGGGGGGGGGTGTTGGAAGTCTCACATCGACTAGAGATAAGGTCAATGTATAATATATAAGTGGGTGCAAACCTCACCTTATAAGTCGATTTTGTAGGATTGAGTTAGGCTTAAAGTCCACTTCTTAACCCCTTAAAAGTCAAGGCCCCCAAATATAACATTCAACATACAAGATTTCTATTCCATCATGTCTCTTTCATACCCATCAGTCCACTCTTCATTCCATAAATCCATTTTCCTACGTGGTTCTCACATTTCATGTTAACCAAAAACTTACCATGAAAATTATCAGTCTCGCTTAAAGAGATCATTTACTCACCCAACAAGTTCCCCTAGGGGAACCCTCGCTTAACGACTAATAACTTTACTCAGTAAGTGGAGCACTAAAACCAAAATGGAAATTTATTTGCCTAGTAAGACCTAACTCTTTGTCAAATTCGAGTTGGGTTGTTGCTCAGCAAGAGTCTACTCGCCCAATGAGTAGGCCTCCCCTAACTTTCTATCAAATTCGATTTTGATTGTCGCTTAGTTGGAATAAGGCTCGCCTAATAAGCCTACATAATGCAAAACAATAATTTGCATCTCAGACAATGCCAACTCACATAAGATGCTTCATTCGATACACCAACATACCAAATTCAATCCATTCAACTCCATATTAAGAAAACATACTACCTTTACATATTCAAACAACATTTTGCATCTCAAAACCCAATTTCTACACCTATCTAAGCTTTCAAATTTACATACTATTAGATGTTAAGATGTGTGTTTCTGTTAATTGGGCTCAGCCCATTTTGTATTAAGGCAATTGGCCCATATCTTACATTATAAATAAACTACCCTATGTGTATGCAAAAGATACAAGGGATATTTTCTCCCAATCTTCTCTATTTCTCACATGGTATCTAGAGCATAGAATTAGTTCCAGCCAACTCCACGGTCTCCGGCACACATCATCGCCGATGTCGCCGTCGTCGCTGTCGTCGTCGCCGCCGCAACCGCCACCGTCGCCGGAGTTTCAGAATCGACCGACGACCACACCATCGGAATTGCCTCGGCCGGGCGACCACCGTGGTACAAAGATCGCAGCAAGTGGACCACCCACGCGCCGCCGCAACAGTCGTCGGCGCCGCCGCTTCCGCCGCGCGTGCCGGCGCGTCGCTGGAGAGTTCCGTCGCCGATCAAAACCTTTGTGATCGCCTCCTCTTCCTCTTTCTGGATCTGTGGTCGTTGCGTCAATTGGAGCACTTTGGATTTTTAGGGTTTCTCCTTCTCCATGGCATCTTCCTCGTCTACAAACACCTTTGTTGGGTGTTCATCTTCTGATCCCTCAATATACACCAATTATGTGAATGTACATTTGTCCATTGACAAGTTAGATGGCACAAATCATGCAACATGAGCGTCCGACATCAAACTTTGGTTGAAGAGTCAGGGGTACTTAGATCACCTTACTCAAAATGTGACTACTGTTACCATAGATGACACTTCCCGCTGGATGAAAATTGATGCTCAGTTATGCATTGTTATAAAGTCCACCATTCACTCCTCACTAAAACAAATGTTTCGATCATATGAAACATGTTCAGAAGTATGGGCACAAGCGAAGTTGTTATACACAAATGACACTCAGCGCCTTTATGGTGTTTGTCAGGACCTATTAACTGTTATTGGTCCGCGCAATCATGGTCCCATGGCAGAATATTTGGGTAAAATTCATGCCCTTGTTCATGATTTTAATGATATATTACCTCCTGCTTCCACTCCTGGTGAAGAATTGGAACAACGATCAAAGTTCTTCATGTTGTTGGCATTATACGGACTCTCTGATGATGTCTCTCATGTCCGTGATCAGATTTTGGGTTCTCCTGTCATACCCAACTTTACTTCTACTTGTTCTGCTCTTTTGCGTATACCGAGCAAACCAGTCACTGAGACATCTCCTCATATTGATGATTCCTCAGTTATGGCTATCCAACGTGATGATCGAAGTCGGTCTCGCAAGCCAAGTAAAGGACGTCCAAAATGTGACTACTGTGGCAAGTTAGGCCACAAAATTGATCGATGTTATGCGCTTCATGGGTGTCCTCCTCGACCTGTAGCAATGGCTAATTCTGATCCATCTCCCCGATCACCTTTTGCAAACCATCCTACTTCATCTAATACCGTAGAAAAACCTGCAATCTTTAACGAATTTCTCAGATGGTATGAGGATCGTCAGCACTTTAGTTCCACTACATCCGTATCTATTGCACGTACAGGTACACCTTTTGTTGGTCTGACTCACTTTCACTCTCTCGGACCTTGGGTCCTTGACTCAGGCGACACCGATCATATCACTGGTAACAAGTCCTTGTTTTCTTCCTTGTCATGTCCGGATAATTTACCCTCGGTAACAATGACTGATGGGTCTAGAGTCTCATCTCATGGTGTTGGTACTGTTGATATTTTTCCGTCCATATCCATTGATCATGTACTTTATGTTCCTGGGTCTCCCTTCAACTTATTGTCCATAAGTCATCTAACTCGTACCCTTAATTGTGTTATTTCATTTACTAAAGATTCTGTTTGGTTGCAAGACCAGAGTTCGAAACACATGATTGACACAGAATGTGAGTCTCATGGCCTATACCCTCCACCCTTCTCCACGTGTTGGCATAATCATGGAGTCACCATCCCTTCTTCATGCTCAGTTAGGTCATCCTAGTCTTGCCAAACTACAACAACTTGTCCCGAGGTTGTCAAAATTATCAAGTTTGTCGTGTGAGTCTTGTTAGTTAGGAAAGCATACTCGTAGTTCCTTTCCTCGTAGTGTCTCACAACGGGCGTCGTCCCCCTTTTCATTGGTTCATTCTGACATTTGGGGACCTAGTCGTGTTAAGTGCACTTTAGGTTTTCAGTATTTTGTTACTTTTATTGATGACTATTCCAGATGTACTTGGTTGTTTTTAATGAAGAATCGTTCTGAGTTGTTTCCTATTTTCCAATCATTTTTCAATGAAATAAAAACACAGTTTGGGGTTTCTATTCGAAATTTACGTAGTGATAATGGCCGTGAATATCTTTCTCAATCGTTTAAACATTTTATGGCTTCTCATGGCATTCTTCACCAAACCTCATGTGCTTATACCCCTCAACAAAATGGGGTGGCTGAGCGCAAGAATAGACACCTTATTGAAACAACTCGTACTCTTCTAATTCATGGTCAAGTACCCTCACGTTTTTGGGGTGATGCAGTTCCCACGACATGTTATCTTATAAACCGCATGTCATCTTCCGTCCTAGATAACAAAATCCCTCATTCTATCTTATTTCTTCAAGACCCTCTACATCCATTACCTCTTAGAGTTTTTGGGTCTACATGTTTTGTTCATGATTTTAGTCTTGGTCTTGATAAGTTATCTCCTAGGTCTCACAAATGTGTCTTCTTAGGATTTCCAGGGTCACAAAAGGGCTATAAGTGTTTTTACCCTTCCCTCAATCGTCATTTTATCTCTGCTAATGTCACTTTTGATGAATCTTCATTTTACTTTTCACATTTATCTTCTAGTTTTGTACCTCTACCTACTACTGTTGATATTCCTATTTTTTGTGATCCTCCTGGTGATGCTCCACCCATTTTGTCTCCTCCTTCTTTAGACTCTCATTCACCACAGGATCGTCCTTCACCACCACCCCTTCAGGTTTACAGTCGTCGCAATTGTCTCCCTCATGACTCACTTCCAGTGTCGCCTCCTGTGTCTCCTCCGGCTCCAGCAAATGAGTATGATCTGCCTATTGCCCTCCGTAAAGGTATACGTTTTACCTATAACCCTTCCCACCATTATATTGTTCTTAGTTACCACAGATTATCTCCATTTTTTTATACATGTCTCTCCTCCATTTCTTCTGTGTCAATTCCCAAGTCTGTGGGTGATGCCTTAACTCAAGCTATGTTGGATGAATTAAGTGCTTTACAGAAAAGTGGAACTTGGCAGCTTGTCCAATTACCATCTGGAAAGTCTGTTGTTGGTTGCAGATGGGTGTATGCTATCAAGGTTGGCCCTGATGGCACTATTGATCGTCTGAAAGCTCGACTGGTTGCCAAAGGCTACACACATATTTTTGGTTTGGATTATGGTGGTACTTTTTCTCCAGTGGCAAAAATGACCTTTATTCGCCTATTCATTGCCATGGCCGCTCTTCGCCAATGGCCTCTTCACCAACTTGATGTCAAAAATGCTTTTCTTAATGGTGATTTGCATGAAGAAATTTATATGGAGCAACCGTCTGGCTTTGTTGCTCAGGGGAGTCATCTGGATTGGTATGTTGTCTTCGCAAATCCTTATATGGCCTAAAACAGTCTCCTCGGGCCTGGTTTGGTAAATTCAGCTGTGTTGTTCAACAATTTGGTATGTCTCGCAGTGAAGCGGATCATTCAGTGTTTTATCGCCACTTAAGTGCTGGATGTATCTACTTAACAGTGTATGTCGATGATATTGTTCTCACAGGAAGCGACTATCTTGGCATCTCTCAGATGAAACAACACCTTTGTCATCATTTTCAAACCAAAGATCTTGGCAAACTCCGGTACTTGTTGGGTATTGAAGTAGCACAATCCAACACCGGTATTGTCATATCTCAGAGGAAGTATGCGTTAGACATCTTGGAGGAAACATGATTAATGAACTCTAAATCTGTTGAGACACCTATGGATCCTAACATCAAACTCCTACCAAATCAGGGGGAGCCTTTCTCAAATCCTGAACGGCACAGAAGATTAGTTGGTAAATTAAACTATCTTATTGTTACACGACCTGACATTTCCTTCGCAGTTAACGTGGTGAGTCAATTCCTAAACTCCCCATGTGAAGACCATTGGGATGCATTTATTCGCATACTGAAGTATATTAAAGGATCACCTGGAAAAGGTTTGCTATATGGTCTTAACAACGATACAAAAATCGTTTGCTATTCAGATGCTGATTGGGCTGGTTTCCTTTCTGATAGGAGGTCTACTTCTGGATATTGTGTCTCTATTGGTGGCAACCTGATATCTTGGAAAAGTAAGAAGCAAAGTGTTGTGGCAAGGTCCAGTGCAGAAGCATAATATAGAGCTATGACATCAGCTACTTGCGAGCTTGTGGGGCTTAAACAATTACTTAGTGAATTGAAATTTGGAGATGTCACTCACATGACACTTATATGTGATAATCAAGCTGCTCTCCATATTAGCTCTAACCCTGTCTTCCATGAGAGAACCAAGCACATTGAAGTTGATTGTCATTTTATTCGAGAAAAAATCATATCCGGAGATATCAAGACTGAGTTCGTTAACTCAAGCAACCAGTTGACATACATATTCACTAAGTCCTTACAAGGAGCTAGAATTGATTATCTTTGTAACAAGCTTGGAACATATGATTTATATGCTCCAGCTTGATGGGGAGTGTTAGATGTTAAAATGTGTGTTTCTGTTAATTGGGCTCAACCCATTATGTATTAAGGGCATTGGCCCATATCTTACATTATAAATAAACTACCCTATGTGTATGCAAAAGATACAAGGGATATTTTCTCCCAATCTTCTCTATTTCTCACACATACATTACATTCATCAAACCAATTACAGCAAACACGATCTAGTAATCAAACTCAAATTACCACAACATTAATTAACCAAAAAAAAATTCATATGACAAGAAATTAAAACTAACTTTATATACCTTGTTTAAAAAGTCTTTACTCTCATAAGTAATCTCTAGAACTCTATTCACAAAGGAAGACCTGATTTGACATTAAGAACCTCAATTAGAAAGTTATGCACATCATTTAGAAGATATAACAATAGAGATTGATTAAGAGATTTCTTGAGCTACATGCAAGGGCTGGGCCTTACATGCACCTTAATAGAAGGAAATACCTCATAAAGGGAGAAAATAAAACTTGTTATGTTTGACTATGATGGAATCCATCTTGGGAAATAAACGGAGATCAATCAAGGGACCATCAACTTAAGCTAAGGCTAGGAGATTGGAAGAATAAGAAGGACTTTCAAGCTTGTTCTTGTTTTCCCTCAAACCTTAGAGGACATTGGACTTCTCATAAAGAACCATTGTCAAAAAAATGGAAGAGAAAGATGAAACTTCAAGAAATTTACTTTTGTGGAGGATCGCATTTTTAGCCTTCTTTTATCTTAGGTATCTCTTATAAATATGTAGTATAGTTCATTTCAGACCTTGTATTTGGCCAAAAACATGGTTTAGCTTTGTTTATAAGGCTTGGTGACCTTAAGAATAACTTAAGGGCATCTTTAGTGCCTTAATAAGGTAATTATAGCTTAAAAATGAGTTTCAAAATGGGTTTAGAAGGGGTTAGTTATAAAGGAGCCTCTTCATTTAATGTTTTGACTAAGTTAGTTACAAGCATAGGTTTCTTCATTTAATGATGGAGAAATGCTTTAACTAGTTAATTATAAAGCATAAGGATCCTCACATTTAATGTTTAGGCTCCTTCATTAAATGTCTTAGGTTGCCTTTTGTACTTTAGCCTTTCTCCTACACCTATAAAAGGAGAGACACTCTTTGTATATTTTTAGAACTTTAAAAGATATTTTGCCAAATTTGCAAATCGTCTCTTCTTTAGTTCTCACTTAGGATATGTTTTCTACTAGACTTCTTCATACTTTCTCCTTCAAGATTGGCTCAACCTTCTTAGAGGAACTACACTAGACCACACCATTCAAAGCATCATCTTCATCTTTTCATCAAATTACTTCTGCTACATCGTCTCTTCCATGGAGTTCATTACTTTTGAAGAAGCTTCATCAACCTATATGGAGATTATCACTTGTTGAAACAACTTTCTCAATTCACTCTCTATCTTGGATGATTGTGTTGAGTTCTTCACCACAATCAATTCAACTATTTATAATCTTCAAAAGAATGAAGACATAAGTCAATATCCTAGAAAAAAGATAGAAAAAACTAAGATGTATGTTTTATAATAATAAATTTAATTATTAAAAATTTACTTCACCATTTGAACCTTATTACAATATCATTATTTTAAAACTATAAATTCTTCTCTAGACTTTGATAACTTATGTTTCATTATTGTTGTATCTCCATTATGATTCTCTCATTAAAAATTTATCAATAAATTAAATAATAAAAAACCGTTGTTTTATTATTAATAAAAATATAAAGTATTGTGTATTTTAATCCAATGAATACGAAAGAAACATCAAAACTAAAATATTAATTAAATCTAAATAAAATAATGTCATTAATATGAAATATATTATTATAATTATAAAAAACATTCAATAAAATTTAATAAATCAGTAATCATATTGAGTGAAGTTATGATCCATTAAAGATTTAATAATTTTATTATTTGAATTGATTAAATGATATCTCTCTAATAAGCATGTTGTGTATTTTATAATTAAAAATAAACAAATAGATAAAAGTGACATTTTTACACGAGAAAACAAGCTAATTTGTAGAGTTTTGAAAAAAAAACACATGTGATACCTCTGAAAAGTGTAACATTACCAATTTCAGGTTTGTCCCTTGTTCAAATTCTATGCTTTGGAAACATCTTCATAATTTTTATAAAAGCTTGGTTTGTCATGTCTTATTTATTAAGTACTTATACTGCCATATTATGACTTAATTTGTGCTGCTCAGTAATTAAGTTATTGTGTTGACTGACTTTTGAATTATCCGTACAACTCAACTTCATGTCAAGTTGGTTTTGAAAATACTGAATTAACATCACAAAACCTAATAAAAAAATATTTTGACGTACACAAATCTTTTAATTATTTTTACTTTTTTTTATTCTCTTCTTTATTAAAAGTACAAAATAAGACCATTTTACCCTCAAAAGAATGTAAAAGTCATGATACCATTTCTCAATAAAAAAACCTTATTTATTATATTTTTTTACATATACAGAAATTCTTAGCATTAAAGCAAACAGTCTTGCAAGTGCATAGTTTCGAGGAAGCCACTAAAAACAGTTCACTCTGCTTCTCTTTCTTTCACTTTATCTCTACCAATCCTTGCTTACTTCTCTTTTCTTAACATTTTCAAATCAACAAACGAATTGACCCTTAGTCTACTTCAACACTATTAATCCAAATTCCTCTTCTTCTTCTTCAAAGGTTCATCATTTCTTCACCATGGATGCTTTCATCAATAGGGATTCACACTTTCTTCTGAGGGCGTCTACACTATTAGAATCTCAATCCACCATGGATAGCTTCACCAACTGGTAAGATTATGCCATTTTAGATGCATCCAGATAATATACAGATTTTTAAATTGTTTTCTTGTTTTTATGAGATCATTTCCATGCACTTGGCAGATTTTAGTTTTAGTTTAATCTTGTTTTAGATCTTGATCATTTTCTCTCTCTCTTAAGTTGAAGAAGAACTTTAGTTACTTTTTAAAACAAATCCGTTTTTAATCCTTAAAAGCACACGGTGTGATTATCTTTGTTGGGACTAAAACAGAACTTTTTCAAATTCCAGAAATTAGAACATTTTTTTTTTCATTTTGAGGACAGAAATGAAATCGTCCCAACTTTAAACATGGCTAATCAACTTCATAAAAGTGATATTCGTTTGGGATTCTTTCAAACTATTGAGAGCCTGTTTTCTTCCTATTCAGGGGTTCCAGCTTTCTTCACAGTCTTCAAACCATGATGGATTCTGTCATCAACTGGTGAGATTATACCCAATGTGGTTGATTCGAGACACTGTAATTATTTTACTTATTATTATAAAAATATATCATATATACATATAAAGATCGGTACACAGTATATATACATTAAACAATAAGATTTATTATAATGTGATGGTATCTTTATATTAATGAGATAATCTATTGATCCAATTTGATACGGTTGACTGAAACAAAGAGAAATGCTGCTATGTTTCAGGTTGGTGTCCCTGATAAGTTGTTTAGGGGCAAAGATTAATCCAATACTTGAAAAATTCACAGGATATACATTTAATGTTAAGGACAACTCTTGTGATGAAGTTGGAGTTGATGGAGAAATGTGGTTGCGTGTTGCTGGTGCTGTTGGGGTTGCTCTGGTGGCCATTGTTGTTGTTTGGATTCTGTGGAAGATGATTATGGTGATTTTCAGATGTTTTTATCGTCGTTGCAGAAGAGGGAGGACAATGAAGGCTCCAGGGAGGAACTATCGCATTTCAAGGAACAGCTTTGAACGCAATCCTAGAGATTATTTTCGTGATCTGCGTAATGATCAACGTGCGTGTTTGGTTTGAAATTTTGAAGAAGTAAACCCACGACAAATTACTACTTTTTACTTCTTTGACGTGAAAAATTATGAACTTATTAAGGCTTGTTTGTGTTTGGCATGATTTGGGTGATTTGATGTTGTACAAAATGTGTTGTAATTTGTGTTGATATTTGAAGTGTGGTATCTATGTTTGCTGTTACTTGATGTGAATGAAGTTTCTGTTGGTTAAACATTTCTTGTTTATTCATGAATGATTGTATGGTTAAATTATTTTGCATGTTCTTGAATTTTTTTTATTTGAATTAAGAGGAAATTTTATATTGTTTTGTTTTAATGTTTTTCAGAACATTTTCTTAAGTTCAATTCCTGGGAAATAAATGTATATATAAAGAGGTGAACAATTTGAAAACAATCTGCAGACACTGATTTGCTTGACAATGCAGAAGTTTATAAGATGTGGTTTATGGCCTGTTTGGTTTTATATTTCAGAAGTAATTCTTACATTTGAATGTAATTTTTAGAAATTATTAAAAAAAATCATATTTTTGCTGCAATTTAAAAAATAAATGATTATTTTACGCATTTGAACCTTTTATTCTTAACTAGTTGTTCTCGTAATTCAGCTAACTTGAAGATAAGGGTAGGGAGGGCAACAACTAGGTTAAAAACTGCCACAGTATTAAATGCTGCAAATAAAAATTTACGAGGATAATAATTAGCATTTTCCTATCATATATAAAAATACTAACTATATATCTTAATGTATAGCATTGCCTTAAATAACGTTTAGAAACAAACCAATAAATGTTACACTACCAAACGTATTTTTCAATAAAAAATATACTGAAAAAAATCAATTTTCTACCGTCTCTAATCTTCAAATGAATGAAGACGTAAGTTAATATTCTAGAGAAAAAACAGGTAGAACTAAGAGGTAAATTTTATAATTATGTATTTAAGTTACTAGAAATTTGTTTCACAATTTGAACCTTTTAAATTTCAAAATATTATATTGTTATTATTTTAAAACTACTATGGATCTATAAATACTTCTCTGGGCTTTCATAACTTATCTTTCATTATTGTTGTATCTCCATTGTGATTTTCTTATGAAAGATCTATCAATAAGTTAGGTAGTAAAAATCCGTTATTTCATAATTAATAAGAATGTAAAGCCTTGTGTGTTTTAACACAATGAATGTGAAAGAAACATCAAAACTAAAATTCTATTAAACCTAAATAAAATAATGTCATTAATATGAAATATATTATTATAATTATAAAAAATCATTCAACAAAATTTAATAAATCAGCTATCATATTGCGTGAAGTTAATTATGATCCATTAAAGATTTAATAATTTAATTACTTGAATTGATTAAATGATATCTTTCTAATAAGCATGTTGTGTAAAATAAACAAATAGATAAAAGTGACATTTTTACATGAAAAAACAAGTTAATTTGTAGAGTGTTGCAAAATAAAATAAAATAATAAACACATATGATACCTCTGAAAAACATAACATTACCAATGTCAAATTCTGTGACTTTGGAAACATCTTATAAAGTACTTAATACTGCCATATTATGAGCTGCTTAGTAATTAAGTTATTGTGTTGACTGACTTTTGAATTCTCCGTACAACTCAACTTCATGTCAAATTGGTTTTGGAAATACTAAATTGTTATCATAAAACCTAATAAGAAAACCTTATTTATTATACTTTTTTTACATATATAGAAATTCTTTGGATGACTAAATTAAAACTTCATCATTTACCTGTTTTGCTTAGCATTAAATCAAACATTCTTGCAAGTGCATAGCCACTGAAAACAGTTCACTCGCTTCTCTTCCTGTCACTATCTATCCACCAATCCTTGGTTCCTTCTCTTTTCCCAACAATTTTAGGTCTTCAAGGGTTCACACTTTCTTCTGAGGTCGTCTACACTGTTAGAGTCTCGATCCACCATGGATAGCTTCATCAATTGGTAAGATTATGCCATTGTTATATTATATATATTTTTATGAGATAATTTCCATACACTGTGCAGATTTTAGTTTTAGTTTAATCTTGTTTTAGATCTTGATTTTTTTTCTCTCTCTTAAGTTGAAGAAGAACTTTAGTTATTTTTTTTTTTGAAAAAAAAAATCCGTTTTTAATCCTTAAAAGCACCCGATGCGATTATCTCTGTTGGGACTAAAACAACTTTTTCAAATATATTTTTTTTTCATTTTAAGGACAGAAATGAAATCGTCCCAACTTTAAACGTGGCTAATAAGATTCATAAAAGTGATATTCGTTTGGGGTTCTTTCAAACTATTGAGAGCTTTCTCCGGAGTCTTCAAACTATGATGGATTATGTCATCAACTGGTGAGATTATACCCAATGTCGTTCATTCGAGACAGTGTAATTCTTTTACTAATTGATATAAAAATATAAATTGATCATATATACATATAAAGAGCGGTACATAGTATATATACATTAAAGAATAAGATTTATTATAATTTGATGGTATCTTTATATTGGTTCTGTTAATCCAATTTGATATGGATTACTCAAACAAAGACAAATGCTACTATGTTTCAGGTTGGTGTCCCTGATAAGTTGCTTAGGGTCAAAGATTAATCCAATACTTGAAAAAATCACAGGATATACATTTAATGTTAAGGATAACTCTTGTGATGAAGCTGGAATGGATGGAGAAATGTGGTTGCTTGTTGCTGTTGCTGTTGTGGTTGCTCTGATGGTCATTGTTGTTGTTTGGTTTCTTTGGGAGATGATTGTGGTGATTTTCAGATGTTTTTATCCATGTTGTTGCAGAAGTGGGAGGACAATGAAGGCTCCAGGGAGAGACTGTTACATTTTAAGGGACGACTTTGAGCGCAATCCTAGAGATTATTTTCGTAAACTGCGCAGTGATCAACATGCGTGTTTGGTTTGAAATTTTGAAGAAGTAAACCCACGACAAATTACTACTTTTTACTTCTTTGACGTGAAAAATTATGAACATATATAGTTGGTTGTTATTGAGGCTTGTTTGTGTTTGGATGGTGCATGTTTGGCATGATTTGGGTGATTTGATGTTGTACAAAATGTGTTGTAATTTGTGTTGATATTTGAAGTGTGGTATCCATGTTTGCTTTTACTTGATGAGACTGAAGTCTCTGTTGGTTAAACATTTCTTGTTTGTTCATGAATGATTGTATGGTTAAATTATTTTGCATGTTGTTCTTGAATTTTTTTTTTATTTGAATTAAGAGGACACTTTTTGTTTTGTTTTAATGTTTTTCAGAACATCTTAAGTTCAATTCCTGGGAACTAAATGTATAAAGAGGTGTACAATTTAAAAACAATCTGCAGACATTGATTTGCTTGACAATGCACAAGTGTATAAGATGTGGTTTATGGCCTGTTTGGTTTTATATTTCAGAAGTAATTCTTACGTTTGAATGTAATTTTTAGAAATTATTAATTTTTTTTTTCATATTTTTGCTGCAATTTTAAAAAATTGATTATTTTACACATTTGAACCTTTTATTCTTAACTAGTTGTTCTCGTAATTCAGCTAACTTGAAGATAAGGATAGGGAGGGCAACAACTACGTTAAAAACCGCCACAGTATTAAATGCTGCAAATAAAAATTTACGAGGATAATAACTAGCATTTTAATATCATAAATAAAAATACTAACTATATTTCTTAATTTATAGCATTGCCTTAAATAACGTTTAGAAATAAACCAAGAAATGTTACACTACCAAACGTATTTTTCAATTAAATACAGGAAAAAATCAATTTTCAAGAATTGTTGTCGTCATGATCCACATATGCCTCAAAACTCCACACTTGTGGAAGTCCTAAAAAATGGCTTACTAACAAAAATCCTTACATCATGAGTGATAGAAGAATCCATATAATTGTAGAAAGAAAATAGAGTACAAATTAGATTGAAAATTCATTTGCAAAATTTTTAACTTAGTTCAACCCATGTGGCGGCTGATATTGTTTACAGAGAACTTACATGAAGTTGCACCTCCTAATCCCAAAACTTGAATACATGAGTCATGAGTAACACCTTCCCAGGAGATGAAGTTGGGAAGGCAAGAGTATTGTCAAATGAATGATCTCAGCTCTTTATACCCTTTCTTATCATTACTATTTGCTTCAACTTTCAATATTGAGTGGGGAAAGTAAGGCCTAGCTTATTCTCTAACCACCCCATAAATATTCTTCCAAGCTTGTTCATCATTTATCCACTCTAGAAGCTAGGCAGTAGAAAACCACTCCTTGAGCTGATTAATACGAAGGTAAAGCCCTTTAACACAGTGAATGTGGGAAAATATGCAAGCTTTTATCTCCTTCTTTTCCTCCCTTTACCAAGCTGTCCTGATTTGAAGGCATGTTCTTGCTCTTGAAGGAAAGCTTTAGCTCTTCCATACTTCTCTGCTCTATCTTTTTCCTGTAAAGACTTCTCTTTTTCCTTCACCTCAAGCAGGAAGTAGTTGTCTTTACGCAATTCTCGTGCAGCCCCCTTAGCTTCACGCTTCAACTGCTTCTTCAATTTTCTCATTTCTGCTCGTTCCCGGTCAGGATCATAATCTCTACCCTTGACATAGCTGCAGAACAAAAAATATTACATTCAAGTGCTTAATTTATGTTATTTTTCAGATTCACCGTGACTAAGGAAACATGTCATCAAATTCAAGCAAAGGAAAAGGAGGGACTTACTTTTCCTCAAACTTAGGATTCAGTAGTTTGATCGATACTGGCTTTTGTTTCCGCATTTGAAGTGGTCGTCTCGAAGAGTGAAGCTCATCCACTTTCAACTTAATAATCTCAGCCACATTTTTTATTTTATCTCGTAATGCATTTGGCATATTTTTCTGTTCTTCTATCTCATTTAATATTCTCAAAATTGGTAAGAATATTTCAGGAAATGAACTTAGGCCTTTATAGATGTCAACATATCCCTGTAAAGTTTCAACCACTGTAACTAACACACTGGCCCTGTAATGAATGAATAATAATTAGCCAAGATAAATGAAAACCATAAGCCTTCAAAAAGAAATGAACAAGCAATACTCTGAACAATCTTCAATATTAGCAGCAGCCAGTATTAATTATCAAGACTATAGCTATAACACAATCTAAATGACCAGTTCTTGATAATGCAAATCAAGCACATATTATACAGTATTCATACTAACATTTTTTGGTTTAAAAAGCCTCGAGACCCCATTCAAAACAAAGATTGCCAACATAATAACAAGGACGTAACCTTTTTTTCCTTTTTGGATAAATGGTTCTAACAACTTATTGTTACCTGAAATCAACTTCACTGAAGAGAGAGGAGTCTTCTGGCATGTCTATAATCTTGAAGAAATTCAGAGTGCTAATCGCATTCACTGTCTCATGTATGCACAGGAGAGGCTTGAGTGCTTTCAGTTCCATAAGATGATATAACTGGGATAAAACAAATTATATGGTCATTTCAGTGTCCAAACATGAAGCTGTAGTATTTAATAAGTACTGGGATATCAGTTCCATAAGATGATATAACTAGGTTGTGGATTTACCAAGTGCTGGGATCAAGATTATCAAATTCGAGAGTTTACATAAACTCGAGAGAGTCGAGTAAACTCAACTCGTAAACTCGTAGAGTTTACTTCAGATGAAAAAAATTATATAAATAATATCTTAATTCAAATAAGTTTACAAAATTATATAACTTAAAATAAACAAAATTTATAGTTATATTGTTCATAAAAATAAATATTGTAAAACATAAATACTTGGACTATTGCCATTAATTTTGATGCATTTCATTAAATATATAACTTTCAAGTTCGCAAAATCGCTCCAAACTCACGATTTTACACGATTCTACCAATTTCCCAGTCGATTCTACCAAGTTTATGCAAAAAACGAGTTTACTTCTGAGTTAACTCGGAAACCATGTCTGGGACCGTAAACTCGTACGAGTTAACTCGAGAGTTTGATAACCATGGCTGGGATATCATAATTATCCTCCATCATCTTCTGCTCTTATTATGTTAAAAGTATAGAAAAAGTAAAATGGTTCTTCCCATATTTATTACTTATTATCAAGAGAAACTTAAATTATCCTTGGAATTGTAAACTTGGAAAAAGAAAATGTATGGTATAGGGCATCAGAACAGAAGCCCAAAAAATGTACAGCAACTGTCAGAATGCTCGTTTTCTCAAGTAAATTTGCAGTAGCAAAAAAAAACAAAACTTTTTACAAGGAAATGTGGGTACAGTCTAAATGAAAAGAGTAGAATATTCACAATATTTGTGAGGACGACAGTTTTCTACCAAAGGGCTAAAACTAAAATATCTACAACTGTTTTCTTGTTCAAAGAAGAATGGAGGAGGCCAATAACATACATACACCCGTCACATAATATGACTCAAACTACAGATGATCAATGGAAATATTATTACCTGGGAATCTTCTTCTGAAATATGTTTACTTTCAGTAGCTGCCAGCAGTGAAGTTCGAAGAAACATTATTGCTTCCGGACAGAATTTTCTAGAATGTCTAAATACCTGCCATTTTATATTTAGTACATAAGCAAGCACAAAATTTAACAAGGGAGAAAAGTGAAAATTGAAGTTCCGCAATACAATAAATATCTTAGTAAGTAATCATTCAAAAACTAAACTCGTTTGTGGAATCATATACCATTAATGAAATTTTCCATTTTGACTGTACATATAGCCACCATTCAACGACAGAATTCAAATAGATTAAAAGCAGATGAAAAGCATATAAGTTAGACAAAATAAACTCAATGAAGTATGTTGAAGAAGTACTTACTGAGAGAAGCATAGAACATAAGAAAGAGCCAATGGCAATATCCCGACCAGATACAATTGGGCAACGCATCAGATATTCACACATCAACAATACCACGGGGGTCATAACTGGATGCCTAAAGTCAGAGCATGGAAATATCATGGACCACAAACGCAGGAGGCACAATGTTTTTGAAGAAGGCCAAGAGCTACTTTCTGTGCCAAGAGAATAATTAGTGTTACCAAAACATCTAACAAATAGTTCTCAACATGTTAGCATAAAGAATGCAACTGTTCAACTATGTTTTATTTTGACCTGATTTCTTGATACTCTCAATGAATTGCTTTCTAGTACTTTCAATTCTGCGGCGAGCACATATTGCAGCAAAGTATGGGATTTCCGTACTCATCTCTATCAATGGTTTCACCAGCAGATTGAGTAACTCGACATTCAGTGGTTTCTTATTTGCCAAAACAGCAAAATATTGCAACAATATTCCATAGAATATCTAAAAAGAGAAGATATAGCATGAGCACCTCTAATAGTTAGAGATTTAACAATAACAAACCACAATATCCTGACAAAATATTTAGAAACAGAATATAAAAGTGTCAAATGTTTCATCCAAAAATAGTGCTAGTACAATCTGGTCTACCACAAAAAGAAAAAAAATAACGTTCAGGCAAACTACATTGCCATATATACATCAATGGAAACAAACTAAATTAACTCTGTGGTGCAGAAGCAAGTAAAAGCAAAATAAAACAGGATAAGGAGGACTGAGTTAGAGTTCAATGATTATGCCATTATATAATTTTTGTACAATCTTTTTAGTTTACATATAGTCCACTGCATTGTAACATTCTTAGTTGATATTTTATTTTAACCTTCCACTTACATTTTATCCAAGTTAATAAAGAAAACTACGATTAAATGAATCCGAATGGTTAGGATTTGTCTTTAAATAAGATTTCAAACCTATAGAGAGGGAATTGTTCAGATGTCCTACTTAAGATTGAAAAGAAATAATTCTTGAGGGCTTGATTGATCCCTCTCACAATCTTCTATTTATAAGAATAAATTGATACACAAATACATGATAAATAGGGTAACCCTAGACACAATATAATCATGATAAATAGGGTAACCCTTGACACACTATAATGATGATAAAATAGGATAAATATCCTAACACTCCCCCTCAAGCTGGAGCATACAAATTGTATGTACCAAGCTTGGAACAAATAAACTCAATCCGAGGACCCCTTAATGACTTAGTCAATACATCTGCGAGTTGATCGTTTGACCCAATAAACTCAGTACATATTTTTTTGGTCAACAACTTTTCACGAACAAAATGACAATCAATTTCTATATGTTTAGTCCTCTCGTGAAACACTGGATTTGATGCAATGTGGAGAGCAGCTTGATTGTCGCAATACATCTTCATAGTATGGATGTCACAAAATTTAAGCTCTTGAAGGAATTGTTTCACCCATATAAGTTCACATGTTAATGATGCCATTGCCCTATACTCGGCTTCCGCGGTTGATCGAGCTACTACATTCTGTTTCTTACTTTTCCATGAAATAATGTTTCCTCCCAGAAAAACACAATATCCTGTTGTAGACCGTCTATCAATAGGTGAACCTGCCCAATCTGCATCACAATACCCAGAGACATGAATGCTTCCTTTATCTTCATATAACAATCCTTGCCCGGGAGCCTTCTTTACATACCTTAGAATGCGAATGAGAGCATTCCAATGGTCAACACATGGAGCCTGCATGAACTGACTAACCACTCCAACTGCAAAGGATAAATCTGGCCTTGTAATAGTGAGATAAATCAGTTTGCCAACCAGCCTCCTATACCTCTCTGGATCGGAGAATAATTCACCTTCTTCTGTCCTTAATTTCTGGTTTGGGTCCATGGGACTGTCTACCGGTCTACAATCAATCATGCCTGTTTCTTGTAATATATCAAGAGCATACTTCCTTTGGGAGATTACAACTCCATCTTTTGATTGCGCTACTTCAATGCCTAAAAAGTATTTGAGACTTCCAAGATCCTTGGTTTGAAAATGTCTACACAAGTACTCTTTTAGTTGAGATATTCCAACAGCATCATTTCCTGTAATGACAATATCATCAACATATACTATTAAGTAAACACATTTCCCGAGAGAAGAATGACAATAAAAAACTGAATGGTCTGCTTCACTGCGTTTTAGCCCAAATTTTTGAACAATGGAGCTAAACTTTCCAAACCAAGCACGTGGGGATTGCTTAAGGCCATATAGAGATCGATGCAATTTGCATACCATACCAGACTCCCCCTGAGCAACAAACCCAGGAGGTTGCTCCATATAAACATCTTCCTCAAGATCACCATGTAGGAAGGCATTCTTGATATCCAATTGATGAAGTGGCCAGTGACGAATGGCTGCCATGGCAAAGAAGAGACGAATAGTAGTCATCTTGGCTACAGGAGAGAAAGTGTCACAATAATCAAGACCATAAACCTGAGTGTAACCTTTGACAACAAGCCGAGCTTTGAGCCGATCAATTTCACCATCAGGGCCAACTTTAACTGCATACACCCATCGACAACCAACCGCCTTTTTTCCTGGGGGAAGGGGCACCAGCTCCCAAGTATTACTGTAGTCAAGAGCCTGCATTTCTGCAATCATAGCTTGTCGCCATCCAGGATGATCAAGTGCTTCTTTCACATTCTTGGGTATAACAACAGAGGACACTGAGGATAAAAGAGAAAAATAGGAGGGCGACAATCGATGATAGCTTAGAAAATTATAAATGGGATGAGGGTTCCGAGTGGAACGAGTACCTTTTCTGAGGGCAATAGGCCATGCTGAATCATTTGCACCAGGAGGCGTGGGAGGAGGTGACGAGGGAGAAGAATCTGAAGTAGGAGATTCACCATTGTCTTGGGGAGGTGGACTATCCATTGAGGCCCTGTGTGGGATGATCTCAGTATGTGGAGAAACAGGTGTAGAAGGATTGTGATCAAGACTTGGAATGACAGAGACAGTGGAGCTATTTGACTCAGCCATTGGAATAGGAAGGACTTGCTGGAGGATAGAAACATCCTGAACAGATGGAGAGAAGTAAGGAGTCTGTTCAAAGAATGTGACATTGGCAGACATGTAATACTTCTTAGTTTCAGGAGAGTAACACCGATATCCTTTTTGAAGTCGAGAATAGCCTAAGAAGACACATTTGAGAGCGCGAGCGGAGAGTTTGTCTAGACCTGGAGACATGTCATGAACAAAACATACACAGCCAAACACTCGGGGAGATGTATGAAAGAGAGGATCATTAGGAAACAAAATGGAGAAAGGGACTTTATTATCAAGAGAGGAGGAGGGCATCCTATTAATAAGATAACATGAAGTTAAGATGGCATCCCCCCAGTGATGGACAGGAATATGGGCACCAAGCAAAAGGGTACGAGCAGTTTCAACCAAGTGTCTATTTTTTCGTTCTGCTATACCATTTTGTTGTGGTGTATGAGGACAAGTAGACTGATGTAAGATACCATGGGAACTCAAGATGGCAGAAAAGGAGGATGAGAAATACTTTTTGCATTATCAGTTCTTAATATTTTGATTACTTGACCAAATTGATTCTTGATTTCATTCAAAAAGGATGTAAAGATAACTAACAATTCAGAACGATTTTTCATAAGATAAACCCAAGTACATCTTGAATATTCATCAATAAAGGTAACAAAATATCTAAAACCAAAGGAGGAGATACGACTAGGTCCCCATATATCAGAATGGATGATGGAAAAACTAGAATTACATATTGATTGAGACCTTTTAGGAAAGGAAGATCTAACATGTTTTCCTAATTGACATGACTCACATTCTAAAGTTTGGAGACCACTAAGTTCAGGACACATCTTTTTTAATTTGGACAAATGAGGATGGCCAAGTCGATCATGTAGCACTTTAGGATTAGGAGCAGCAACACAAGACACCCTTGGACGAGATCCAAAATGGTATAATCCGCCAGCTTCATATCCTTCTCCAATCTGGCTCCCCGAACCACGCTCCTGTATAACAAAAGATTTATGATCAAAGGTTATTGAACAATTTAACATTTTAGTCAACTGGCTTAAGGAAATTAAATTAAAAGGACAATTAGGGACAAAAAGGACTGAGTTGAGATTGAGGGAGGGAGACAAAGAAACATGACCGACTCCTTTGGAAGAAGTTTTAGATCCATTTGCAAGGGTTATGAAATGAGGTTTTTCTCGAAAGGAAATAGATGAGAACAAAGAGGTATTACCAGAAATGTGATCAGAAGCACCTGAGTCAATTACCCATGAATTTTGACATTCCATAGATTGAGAAACGCAGGCTGTTGATGTATTGGGAGATTGAGATGGTTGTGCCAAGCTGTTAGACTTTAACCTTAAATACTCTTGATATTCATCCTCAGAAAACATAGAAGTGGAGGTTTCAGTTTTCGAAGTGGAAGTTTCAGTCTTCGAAATATTGGCGATTTTGGAAGGGAAACCATGTAAGGAGTAGCAATTCTCTTGAGTATGACCCATCCTTTTACAATATGTGCATTGAGTACGTCCCCGACCTCCTCGTCCTCCTCCTCTAGTGCCACGTCCTCCTCTTCCTCGTGTGGCAACCATGACAGATGGTTCCACTAGTTCATGCGCTTCTTGAGTTTGAGATACCGGGACACGCAGAAGGCGAGTGGTCAATGTTTCCATAGAGGGAACCTCATGACTAGTTAGAAGTTGATCTCTGAGATGATCAAAATCGGGATGTAGGGCACGAAGGATCAACACCATGTAAAATTTGTCTAGTTTCTTTTTGATATCCTCTAATGGATCTACTTCCAAAAACATCCTAAGTTCTTCGACAGCAGATTGGGCTTCAGCCATGAAGGACACCATATCATGGTCTGCCATTTTAAGAGATGCAAGCTTGTTCGTAGTGTCATAGAGACGTTGAATATCGTTGGCATAAATGCTTTGGGCTTTCTTCCAAAAGGAGTGACAAGTTTTGAAAGCCCTCAAAGATACAAGAAGTTTGGGTTCCACTGATTGCCATAACAGGGTACACAACTGGAAATCTGCTTGTTTCCACTGATCAGCTTTTTCAGTAGGCACATGGCTTCCATCTCGCTCAAGGTGGTCATAATGCCCTTGGCCAAGGAACCACATTTCAACAGCAGCAGACCATGATAGATAATTTTTTCCATTTAGCTTCTCGGAGGTAATTGATGGACTTCCAGAGAAGGAAAGAGTACTGCCAGACGCCATCTCTGAAGAAGACAAATAGTACTAGCGAGGAACAAAAAAACCCTAAGGGTTTAGACGAAGGAAACTGTGACAGTGATGGACGACGGTGGCCGGCAACGGCGGGCGGTGAACGGCGGCCGGCGACGGACGACGGTGGCCGGCGGCGACGGTGGCCGGACGGTGGCCGGCGGCGGCGACGGTGACCGGCGGTTGACGGTGGCCGGACGGTGGCCGGCGGCGGCGACGGTGACCGGCGGTTGACGGTGGCCGGCGGCGGGCAGCGGCGGGCAGCGGCGGGCAGCGGCGGGCAGCGGCGGGCAGCGGCGGGCAGCGGCGGGCAGCGGCGGGCAGCGGCGGGCAGCGGCGGGCAGCGGCGGGCAGCGGCGGGCGACGAAGAACTATGGCGCCGGATAGATATATATTACGAGACAGAAACCAGAGCGGGATCGACCCGCTCTGATACCAACTTAAGATTGAAAAGAAATAATTCTTGAGGGCTTGATTGATCCCTCTCACAATCTTCTATTTATAAGAATAAATTGATACACAAATACATGATAAATAGGGTAACCCTAGACACAATATAATCATGATAAATAGGGTAACCCTTGACACACTATAATGATGATAAAATAGGATAAATATCCTAACAGTCCTTAACTTATTTTCCTGACTGATAACCAGATCGGCCATCTGTTGGCTTGTATCTCTAGGTCAATTCTTCTCTCAAATTATCTCAAGTATTAAAGATGTCACCGTAGGCTCCTAATCTTAACAAATTTCAAATACATAGTGAGCTATTCATAATACCTATACATTTCATCCCCATGAATGGAAATACAAACTGGACCTTCATATCCACATTTCAAATACTCAATGCTTAATTCCAGGATCTTACCAAAAGAGGATAGTAAAAGAGTGTACATCTACATGAATGGCTTTCAAAAGAAAAATAATTAAATTTAGATGAATAAACAATTAAAAAGTTACAACATAATATAGGCACACAAGCACATGCATACAAACTAAGTCTATATATAATAACACAAGTCATCATCTGGCCTGTATTATTAATCCATTAGTTTGACCAAAACAACGATGCAGCATTCCTTCAATAAAAAATGACATATTTGAATCAAATCAATTCGGGAAAATTTTTCAATCACTAAACTATAGACATTAGTGATCCTATAGGCAGTAACTACAGCAACAATATTTTGTTCCCTAAGCTAGGTTTCATTAAATTATAGAGTATGAAAGCTGTAAAAACCAATATATTTACACAGTTGAGGGAAATATTTTAGTTATTGATACAGGTTTTCCATTAATTGTCAATGAAACTTTGAAGTTCATATTATAGGAAAAGTATCGCCAAGTTGAAAACATCCAAGAGTTTGCACTTTTCCAATAAAACAATTATAGATGCAGTACACGTATGTACAAGAAGTGAAAAGAGAATATCAAAGTCTAGACAAAAAAGTAAGAAAGGTATGAGTTTCATACTTGCATTTTCTTTCGATTTTCTGCAGCAAGTGTGATTGGATTACTTTTCCGAATCCGATTGACAATCAAAATAATGTTGGAGTTTGAATAGTTATCAACCAGTGTACATAATTCTTCAAAGGTCTTGGGAGCTTCAATTATATAAGGAATTTCTGACTCTTTTGACTGTTTTCCTGCAACATCTATCTTCTTCCCATTTGAAAAATCCTTGTCCCTTTTCACACTTTTAACAGAATCATTTTTCTTTGCCTTTATATGAACCGCATCATCTAATCTTTCTACCCCGTCAGGGTCTTCTGAATCTGTTTCTTTGTCCTCATCACTATCATCTTCGTCTTCTGAATCTGCACCAATATCATCATCATCACTTTGTTCCCAATCTTTTAAAGAAAGATCCTTCTCATGTTCTTCCCCCTCGTCTGATTCTTCATCAGCATCTTCAGAGCTTCCCAAATCATCAGAATCGTCATCATCACCATCTTCACTAGCAGAATCTTCATCTTTTCTTTCAAGAATCTCATCAACCCACCCCTTCTTAGTCACAATCTGTTCACTGACAGAGAAGGAATCACCTAGATCATCCCCAGAGAGAGATCTTGGTTTCTGTTCAGATGCCTTTTCTGAATCATCATTGTCTTCATCACTTGAATCTTCAGCAGCAACCATCCTCTTCTGCCGCTCTTCCTTAATTAATGAACAAAAGCATTCATTAGTTTACTCTAAAATTAAATTATATATATATATATATATATATATATATATAACTTTGCCCTGTGCACATAGTCCATGATTGGAATTCACAACCGCAGGATTAAAAAGGCAGCAACCTTACAGAGCCACCAGGTTCACTCACCCCCAAAAACAAAATATTATACTAAATACAAATATCACTCATGATTCATGCATGAATTTAGTTTACTAGCCCAGGGTTCAGTCCCATTCCTCCACTTCAACCATAACAATAGTCTAAACCACTTTAAAATGTAGCTTAGCTATATAGCTAAGATCAGAGCTTTATTATCCAAATATGTGGGAAAATGCTCCATCATATGTAAAGTTAATTTATCAAATGTTCAAAAACAAACTAGAGTTAAAAGTCGCTCAAACATACCTCCAATTGCTCTAGACGTTCTTTTTCTTCCTGAGCAATCTCTTCTGGTGTCTTTGTCCTGTCTGAAGGGCGAGCACGCATTTCCAATCCCATTTGTTTGACAAGTTTGTCATAATCGTCAGGTTTTTCCTGCCATAAAAGAGAAAGTTAGAACGTAGGATGTTCTTATAATAAGAGGAAGTTCATGGATAAATGGTACCTGCACAGAATTTTCTATGGTACGACTGGCAGGTATGTGGTCCTTACTACTTTGTTCATTTGTGTTCACTAGAGCCTTCAAAGCTTTCATCTTGTTTGGCTCAGTCAAAGATAACAAGGCCTCAGAGTGAACCAAGGAAGTAAAGTCCTTGTCCAATTCTTCCACCAAGTGTTCATTTTCTTCCTTATCTCTAGCTTTTTGAGCCTGGAAAATATCGGAGTGAAGAAAAGATGTCAACAAATATAAAAGACAAAGAAACCATTTTAGCCCTAATGAAAGAGAAATATTTCCCACCTTGTAAAATTTGCTTTTTGTGATGATTTCCTCCATCACTTCCTTCTTGCTTTTGTGTCTCTGCAGAAAATGTCAAATTTAAGAACCAACTTCAAAGTATTTCAAATATTGAGCAACAATTGCAAAAATTTAGGATGGACAGGATATTAAAATTTCTGATAATCACCACATTAGAAATCACTAGCAGATTAGGCAATCCATACATGATATAACACATTATGTAGGCACAATGCCATCATAACAGCAAAAAAAAAAGTAAGCATGTCAACAGTAATAACATAACAGGCCTTACATTTTCCTCCCCATCAACTGCATTTTCTCCAGGTATCTGCATCCTATGCTGAACCAAATCTCTTTCCTCTGCAAAACCGGCACTCAATATAAACCCAACATACAAAAACAACTCACCAGCTTACCAAGTCATTCGTTACAGTTGAAGCAGAATGTTCACAAATAAGCCATTGATTTCAGCAGTCATGAAAAAACATTGCATAAAATCACCTAACTATCACATAGTTAAAATACCGTAAGTCTCAGCATCAACATCGTCAGGATGCATCTCTTCCTCAAAATCATCTCTTCCAAGAGAATCAATTCCCTCAAAATCATCTTCCTCTCCATCTGACAAGTGATACTTGCTTTTCTTACTCAGCTTCATGTTCAACTATAAACACCCAAAGAAATAAATAAGTAATGGCACATCAGCAACAATGAGTTAAACTAAAAAAAAATAGTTTTTTCACTGCCAACTAATCAAAATTCATATGAATTCTAATATAATTATGATAAACACCAACATACTTGCAACATATAGGCAGTTTATGATTGGAAAACATTGTAATCCATCACCATTGCTTGTGCTATTTATTCTAAAATAAATTTACAAAATACTAATATTAAATTAAATACACTGAAAAGTATAAAACATCGGACAGATGCTAACAAAAACTCTAACATACAGTGCGTTACTAGAACTTCTCAAAACTTTTTTACACTGTCATCCATTCATGAATGCTAAAGAAAAATGCTTACAGCACAATCTCTGACATATTCACTTTAACTCAATTTCCGTCATTAGTTAAAACTTCTTCAAAATAACAAACTTTTGTGTCTCTAACTTCTTATATAAAAAAGTCTTACTTGAAGGAATTTTAACTAGCACATGTTGATGAGACTCGCCAACAAAATTTACATTACCATCTATGCGTGCAAAAGAAAAAAAAAAATACTCGCAACCCAATCTTCAAGATCACTCTCGTAAACACTTATTCTCTCATTAACAAAAATCCATTAAAATCATAGCCTTTAGTGAGTTTCTCACTCGTTTAAAAATTTTTGCTTGAATGTCTTTTAACCAAAATATGTAGCCAGCACTCCTCCAAAGCTAAGGTTCTCGAATAGTACCATAACTACATTAAAAACCAGTAATATTAACAGGATGTCATCGTCTACGCTGTACCAAAACTAAACTTAATCATTTTTTCACAGGTATCCACTTATTTTCTGAGTCTCTACAAAATAAAAATAAATTATCCAGAACCTGACGTTCACGTTGGGATCGCAAGATGGCTTTCCCAAACTCGTCCAGTGCGTGGTCATTCTCTCCAATTCGCTTGTCAACGAAGAGCGATGATTTTGCACTTTGCTGGTACTCCTTCAAGAGAGTGTTGTTCCTCTTCTGGATTGCCAGGGTTCGGGCCAGTCCCATGCGGCGGGCCTCGCCCTTCCGCTTCTGACCCAGCACCTCGAATTTCCGGCGCGACCAAATCGACTCGAAGGGATTGCTGCCACTCCCGCCGCCAGTGCTCTTGCTGCTTTTGGCCTTCACTTTCATGGCTACGCCTTCGGGACCTGATTTCTTGCTCTTCTTCTTCTTCTTCTTCGAGTCAGTGTTGTTGCCACTGCTGCTGCGTTTTGATGATTTCGCCATTGATTTTGCAAGCAACAACACAGGGTTTAGTTTAGGGTTTTTCTTTGGTTTGCTGTGTATGTGCGTTTTGTTGATGTTACTGTCTCAAACTAAGAAAAACTTAAATAGATACGGTCTTCAAATATTCTAAGGTTTAATTTATTTTCCAAAAATTAGTTCTATTTGTTTTAATTCTTCAATGTTTCAAAGTTTAATTTGATTTTTTTAAAATTGTAGTGATTAAAAAGATAGGAAAATATAATTTATAAACTAAATTGATTGTTTACTCTAAAGAATTATGAATGAAATACTAAAAAATTTAGTCTAAAATATTTAAAACAAAAACATCACTATTACTTAATTTAATTATATTTGTAGTCGGTAAATTTTGAAATATTTAATTCTCAAATTTAGAAAAGAAACATTTTAATTCCTCAAATTTAAAAGTAAATATTAATAGCTATAGTTATCTATAAAATTTTATTCAAATACATACATTAAAGTATTCAATAAATAATAATATTATTAGTTTTTCAAAAAGATGTTTTAGAAGAAAAATATATATATATCTTTCAGAAGATAATAATTATATAATCTTGGATTAATCTTCTTGGAAATTTAAATTATTGATTTCATATTATATAATTTATTTAAATATTATATTTTATACATTATACATACATATACAAAGGTCCTATTTTCTTTTTCCTGAAGTGTTTAGGTGTAAAGATGGTAGTGTTAGATTTTGAAATAATCTTTATTTTATTATTATTTTAAAAAAATGTCTGAAAAAGTAAGTAAACAAATAATTGAATTATTTTTGTTAAAAGTAGATGCTAAGAATACTTGTTACATGGATTAAAATGTAGTGGTATTTGTAAGATTCAAATAACAGGAACTAATATAAAATCTTTATCTGAGGATTCTGACATTTTTTTTCTTTAAATTATTTAGTATTCTTTACTAAATATTTAAATATTCACGTTAAACTAGAATAACTATCAAGGTCTAAAATATATGCATACATATACTGAAACATAAAATATCTATAAATATAGGTCTCACAATATCATGTATTATAGACAATATTTCAAGAACAACTTGAAATTAAAACTTTAAAATGTAAAATAAATATATTATAACTAGTAAGTTAATATTCTTTGTTAAACATGCAAAATGGTGAGTTCACATATTAAAACATGATTATTATAAAATTCAAAATATGCATATGAAATAAGTTAAAAGAAAACAAAACCATGAAAATAAAATGTATAATATTAAATCTCATCTCACGAGAGACTTACAACTTTAATATGGTTTTCCTACAAATTCAAAACTCACATTTTGTTTAATCAAATACTTATAGAATTTTCGTAAAGATAAATATGTTTTTAGCCATTTAATTTTTAGTAAAAATTAAAAATAATTTATTTTCAAAATTTTATTTTAATTTAGTTTTCTAATTTTATAAATATATAAATTTAATTATTTTAACTAAATTTTATATATTTCATAATGACAAATGAATTGTTTACATAATTTAATATATTTTGTAACATCCCAAAAATACAGCAATAAACCATATGATAGAATAATTACATTAATAATAATCCAGATTAGTCTTACACTAGAGACGAGCGTACGCTCATGGCCGAACGGCCTTACAGAAAGAGTTACAAATTAAAGTCGTACCTCACTACCCAAACTATGCGACCGGTTTACAAAATAACAATACCGATCATTCATACTTAAACAAAAGGAAAGGTGAGCGGACGTCCACCTTACTATAACTAGACTATTGCCCGAACGTCCTACTCTCCGGTCTTTACTTCGATTTCTTCCAAATTTTCTTCTTCCAGCGCCTTATCCAACAACTCGACTCCTTCTGCTCACATCCACACGGATGATCATTGCAATGACAAGGACGGACGTACAAAACCAGACACGACAGGAAACACAGGGTAAGCTTATGTAATTTAATTCATGCATAAACATACATTTCAAATAATTCAACACCAAATAAATTTCAACGTATGTATTACACAAGCCTATCACTAAACTGACTGTCCGGACTGTATGAAATCTGCGTAGCTACAGGCGTTCATGCACCCGGGTGATGTAGTAACTGGAATACTCTCATCAGCTGCCACCCGAGGTTAGTCCATTCCGTCCAAAGTACCCCTAAGGACTAGGACCTCCTGCCGTTCCCACACATGACCTACCCTCCTCTACGTGAGGACGAGTACTCACGGAACATCAAGATGAACTGCCAGCATTAGCATGCCCACAGTCATAATTTACCAATTCCAATATTCATCCACGAGTCGTTCCTCCCTGGAACGCTCGTTCAAATCCACATCATTTCATTCATATCACATTCTCTTCCTATTTCATTCATAATCATTCTCAATTTCATCTTTCATTATCATTTTTCTCAAATTCATCTTTCATTACCAATAAGTTAAATTTCATCTTTGTTCAAAAATTCTCACGGATACTCGATACCGAACGTTCAATCCTCACTCAGAACGAGGACGAACACTTGGAACGAGACAGAGAGGTCTCCAGTTCCAGAATAGAATAAGACCGAGAGGGTTACTATCGAATTACGAAAGAAACCGAGGTCAACTACATATCGCAAGAATGACTAGAACGGACGTTACTTACAAAGTGAGTCAATTAGATGAACTGACCCTTGAGAGTTCTAACCGAACGCAGAAAGAACTAGGCTAAATACTAAAGCTCTAAGCCGGAACCAAATGGACGTATATACTTCAAGACTTTCATAGTAGAATACTTAAAAGGATTCACCTGAAGAAACCGAACGCTTAAGAATATTTAGCTTATTTAAATTTACATCAAGAATTCCGAATGCCAGTCAATGACCGAGCACGGTGAAGGAGAATATTTTATTTAGACAAACGCTACTTTGCATCAAAATAAATTATATAAGAAACGAGAACGAGCGCTTGGTGTAAGACCGAGCACTAATGAACTTATAATAAAAGGCTTAATAAATATAATAAGATACTATCGAAGCAGTGTTTACGAACAACAAAATATACCGTTACATATAGAAATTTAGTTTCTTACAGGATACCCAGATACAACTGTGCTTGGCCGAACGCTCAAGCATAGTATTACCACACGAGGACGCTCGTCCTCAACTAGGAATCTCTCCAAATGAAAGAATCTCATTTCAACTATATTTACCAGAAGAACCGAACGGTCAAAGACCGTTCAGTTACGAACATACACTATCATGGGGAATACATATTCAGATTTCATTTATATTCAATTCATTTCTCAATACATAGTTTCATAACTTTATAAAATTCTAATCATAATCAATTTGATTACTTCATACAATCCATATCATACCAAGAAATCATATTCCACATCAACCACCATATCAGTATTCATACTTGATACATACATTCAACCATTCATCAACAAGCATTCATTATCAACGAACGTACAACAACATACAATTAAATTAGATAAGCTTCCCTTACCTCTGAGCGTGAACGTACGTCCTACAGACTGAGACTCAGTTTGCCGAACTACGATTCTTTCTACCCTCAACGCTCAACAACTCTTCGAACCAAAATAAAACAACAGTCCAAACTCGTTCAGAATGAAACTAAGGACCCATGTAAGCAGAACTTGGTTTGCATGTTTTCAAGAACGAACGGTTAAAGACAAGGAAAACTTACCCGTTCAGAATTTGAAACCAATCGGATCAAACTAAAGCTTGGGACGCCGGAAGTGCTCCTACGGTGCCTGAACGGAGATCGGAGAAGAGAAAGTGAGTGTTTACTCAGGGAGAAGATGAAGAGGAGGTAGAGAGAAGGAGGAGAAAATGAGGTTCTTCAGAAACGTGAAAAGAGGGTGCCTGTAGAGAGTGGAGCAGATTTTCTGAAAATCCAAGTTTTGCTGCACACGTCACAACGAACGTCCCATCTTCAGTCGACACCTGCTTTCCACTAACTGATTCCCCGGGTCTCCTTTGCTTTACACCTGGCGTTCTTCACCTGAGTGTCGAGCCTTCCTCTTGACACGTGAATTCCACTAACGATACGTGTTTGGATTTTACTGATTCTGACATATTTTTACTTTAATATTAATTGAAAATATATTTAAAATATAAAAAAACAATTAACAAAATTTAATTAAAATAATTAAATTTACAAAGTTCCAAAAATTATAAATTAAATTAGTCAAAAATTTCATAAAAGAATTAATTTTAAATTTTATTTAAAGTTAAAAAATTGAAAACATATTTATTCTAATTTTATAATATTAAAACTTCTCTCACCAAATACTTTGAAAAAAAAAATCCAACATAAATAAAAATTATCAGAATAATTAAATCTATAATTAAATGGTACATTTGATTCCTTTGTCACTTTAGCGATATTTTGTCCTTCATTAGGACAATGTGTTCTTGGTTAAAATAAACAAGACATTTTGGTTTACGTGATTAGCTGTTGCTTGGGTAGTGTAGCACGTCACTTAAACAATGTATTTTGAGTAACTGTCAATCTCAGATACGTAAAAAAAACTTTTGGAAAAAAAGAGAATGACAAAAAATATGGTTAAATTGCGATGAAGTTGGGGTTTGAGGCTGTTCGTGTTCGTATTAAGCTGCTTCACTGGCAATATACATGTATCATTATTTCTTTTAGTATAATGATACTTTGACAACATTTTTTTGACAACATTTTAACACCATCTACGTGTCATTTTGTGATTGGTCTATGTTGGTGTTTATGATTATTATTATTGATTGTGGAGTAATTTTGGATAATGATACTTGGACAACATTTTTTTGACAACATTTTAACATCATCTACGTGTCATTATGTGATAGGTCCATGTTGGTGTTTATGATTATTATTATTGATTGTAGAATAATTTTGGACCAATCAAAAAATGACACGTAGATGATGTTAAAATGTTGTTAAAAAAATTGTTGTCAAATCACTATCCTTTCTTTTAAACCCACAACATTGGGAAAGTAAAACAACATTATTGTTTATTCACTACCTTTGAAGTTGGATAATGATACTTTGACAACATTTTAACATCATCTATGTATCATTTTGTGATTGGTTCATGTTGATGTTTATGATTATCATTATTGATTGTGGAGTAATTTTGGACCAATCGCAAAATAACACGTAGATGATGTTAAAATCTTGTCAAAGTATCATTATCCTTTGAAGTTACACCAATTTTATTTCACATATTGATATTGATAAAGTCTATATGGAATTAAACAATTTCAATATTACAAGTTCACTAGTCTATCTATTCAAGATTTTTAAAACTTCCTCAATTTTGACTTAAGAATTTTGTTTTGTTTAAATAATTAAACCTAACCATTAGACATAGTAAACTCAAACTCAACTTAATTTATTTTTTCTCATCACATCCACATGCACCCAAACATCTTGATATGAAAGCTTAAAGAACAAAATAAAAAAAATAAATTTTAAATAGATTTTTTTTATCCCAAACAAACTTCTTATGTGTTAAAATTGTTATGAAATATATGTTAAGACAATATTATTGAAAGAGATTACATTATTAATAGTAATTCATGTTTTGAAATTTAACCTACAAATACTTAAGAAAATATTATTTATTGAGTGAAACGTCTAAAGATTGTACTTGTTAAGAATAATGTTAAACAAAATATGTGTTGAATGAAATAAACATTTATAACATTTTATGAAAATAACATTTTCCAATTTTAATATATATATATATATATATATATATATATATATATATATATATATATATATATATATATATATATATCATCTAACAAACAATATTTAACAAACATCTCACATGTGAAAATGTTTAACAAATGCTTAACTCAACACTAAAACTTAAGAATTTATATCCAAACAGTGTTGAAGATAAAATCATCTAAAGAAATTAATCATCTATGAGAATATCAGTTAAATGTGTCAAAATTATCAAATGAGATTATAACATATGATATCACAAAAGCATCCAATGTATACATAAAAACACTAAATGTTATAGATCTGCTAATAATGTGTCTAATCGTCATATTATATGGTAAAAAAGATAAAGCGTCTAAACACAAGTTTCGCTAAACATAACTAAAGGATGTTTTTATTAGACGAGCTAACATGTGCCAATATGTTTTAAACGACAGAGGGTGTTTAAATATCACTAATGTTTAAAACATTTATTAAATATACGAAAAAATGGTTTTTGGCTTGTATGATTTGCTATTTGTTTGTACAAATGTTGACAACACAAGACCTTACTGAAATTCCCTCACAAGATAAATAAATACGTTAAAAAATAAGAAAATATTTTTGGAATGTTCCTCAAAACTTTAAGCTTTGAAGAACTGTACAAACCACTCTTGAAGAAAACTCTAATAAAGCATAACAACTTTATAACATAAGTCTGACTACCTACCTAAAAAGGCTATGAAGTCTACATGGAAGTCAATTATATGTCTAACAATTATCTATTGAAGAAGACTATATAAAGAGGACTAACTCAAGAGAATAATAGAATAACAACTCCTTGAATCCTTACTGTGCTACTTTTTCCTTTAAGTTTATATCGTCTAAAGTTTTTCATTCAAAGAAAAATAACTATTACAAGTTTTCAGAAATTCATTGTGTTATTCATATATCATTTATACAATAATAATCTTTTGTCTGGTAAGAACTTAAAAACACTTGTTGTGTTAAATTCAAAAGTGAATTCAAACTCTTGTATTGTTTATCTTAATGGTGTTAAACATCATAGACAATTTGTCTAGTGTAGTTAAACTCGTATAGTCATGTTGACTAGTGTTGAAGTAAGAGTGATTGATAATATTTGTTGTATATCAGAAACGATTCATACTCGTTATAATGTTTGTAAAAAATCAATGAAACTCTTTAAGAGGTCTTAAAGGATAATTAGACATAGTTCAGGTTGGAACAATCCCGTATAAAAATATTTATATTATTATTTTTCTGCTTTAAATTTTTTCCTAAAAGCTATATTGTGTATCAACTATTATAGATCATATAATCTTTACAATAATCAGGAAAAATTGATTTGTGAAATTTTTTAAAATACTACTGAAACTCCTTTTTTTAGTGTTTTAATGTATTTCAATATATAAAAGAACATATATTCTCTAAATTTTTAGAAATAATTTTGAGAAAATAATTCATTAAAAAAATAAAGAAAAACAATTTAAAATATATTAAAATTAAAAGAATCAAAATTAAACTTAAAATATGTTTTTACTAGACTCAATAAACATATTAAAATATGAACCTTTTTAAAAAAAATTCCATTATGTAACAGCTTAAACTTACATATTTATATATTATAACTAAATTTTAATAATTTAGTATGTTAAATTATTATTTATCATATTATTAATATATTTTCCATTTATGCATTATTCTAATAAAAACTTAGATCCATAAAATTGATCATATTAATATAACTACTTCTCAAAGAATACGCACTCTTCTATAAACTCTAATATAAATGATCATATAAAAATCTTAACTTACTACTATTAGAATCTTGTTTGTTAATCCACGCTTAAAATTCAAGAGAGATGAAAACCTTTATTAAACTTTAAAAACTTATAAAGTAATATTCCCAAAACTATATATCTTTAAACTAACCTTCGAATCTCAAAGAAAAAATATTTCTGTTAGGTGTAACCGATATTTTAGTATGCAAACAATATATGCTATTTGGTACACACATTATTTATTATTTTCATATTTCTAACCGTAATTAACTGAGATGGTTTTGGAACGGTCCTTACAAATATAATTAATTCTATTAATCTAATAACCTATACAAAATTATTCACTGTAAACATACGTTATTTTTATTAACTTAATAATCTATACAAAGTTATTCATTATAAATATTAATTATGCAGTGAAAAATTATAAATATTATAAAAAACAATAAATATAACTAATATTATCTATACTGTTATGAATTTTTTATGTATATATTTTGTTTATAGAATAAATAATTATTTTTTGTCAATTTTATTTTTTAGCTGACATTTTTAAAATTTTACCGTTCCATTTGATCGTGTTTTTTAAATTTAACCATTTTTTAAAATTAAAATAATTATTTATAAAAAAACATTAAAAAAAAATTAAAAATTACCTACAATAAAATTACATTTTGGTGTATATATTTTGTTTCTAATTTTATCTTTTAAGTATATTTTTTAAATCAAAATAATTATTTATAACAGTTTTATCTTTTAGTCACCGTATAGTCACAAGTGATATCAAACACGTTACATGTATAGAAATATTAAATATTAAAATTAAATTTAATATTAAAATTAAATTAAACATTAAAATGAAATTAAATATTAAAATTAAATGTATTAAATGTTCAACGTATATTTAATTTATTAATATTGATATATTTTGAAAGTTTAGCAATAACACTAAATGACCATTAGAGAACTTGAACTCACCTTGAATTCTTGAAATAATGTTTTGAATTGAAGTCTTGTAATTCTTTAAAACCCATTTAAAGCTTAAATTTGTGATCATTAACAAAAGTTAAACGCTTTGCACTTATGAAGTGAGTATGATAAAAGAAAGTAACTTTTAATAGAAAGAAATTGAATTTAGAAGATTAGAAATAAATTTAGAGCGTGTTTAGTCGTGGATGTTTGAAAATCGAAAGAATTAATGAATCCGTGTTATTAGGGTAACAACAAAAGGAGGAAGAAAAAGAAAAGAAGAGAAAGAAACGTAGTGTGTTGTGTTGGGTAAGGTGGAATAGAAAGAAAGGAAAGAAGAAAGAACTCGGTTTCCGCTGTGTAATCCAATATCCATCCAACTTTAATATTATTCTAAAAGTGCCTTCCAACTTTCAACTGTGAACTTTCAACTCACAACAAAACAAAAAGCTAAAACCAGCAAATTGAATCGCATTCACATCACTGTCACTACCACCATCGTCATCATCAACCACAACAACTACAACAAAGCAAACTGCTTCTCTACGCTCATCCACCCCCCTTTCTTCACTTCTTTCTCTCGCAACTTCCAGATTCAAGGTTCCTTTTTTCCTCCTTTTTCAATCCAAAATTGTACTTTTGCTGCTGCTGTTGAATCAGTTTTGACTTTGATTCTTGGTTTTGTTTATTTGTTCTTTTGGGTGTGTCTGTGGGGGTCCTATCGTATTTCTGTCACTGGGTCGGTGGGAACATGTGGGGAAAGGGAAAAAATCGTTTTTTTTTGGGATTATCCAAAAAGGCTGTGTTTTGACCATGTTCCTTGCTTCCCAGAAGAGTGTTTTTGAAATGCATAGGGAATTGTTTGATTACAATGCGCTGGATAGGTATTCTGGCTTTTGATTTCGTTGGTTTTGGATATGATATCCTTGTGTGTGTATTTTGTGTGCGCTCTTGAAGAAACCTAGAAGTTATGGAAAGGCTTGATGGTATGGAAAATCAGATGGTTTTGGAAGATTTGTTGTGAAATCGGGATTGTTGGGAAATGCTTCAGTTTTCTGAAATTTGTGACTGGTGGCTTCACTTTTGAAACATTTTTGTCTTGTTTGTTAAATTCTCGAGTTAACTCCTTAATTTGTGAACTCTTAAGAGTTTATGGTTCTGATTAGAGAAAATGAGTTAAGTTGCAAATGAAACTACTTTTAGATGAGCTTAAGTAATGTCATTCTTAGAGTGAACAAGCGAGGGAACAAGCTTGAAATCGATTGAAAATTTTGCCCCCCATTGAACTGAAAATGACAGTGTTGTACTAGGGTTCAAATGATTTCAATATTTTACCTCTTTTTCAAATATTTTCAATTTTGGAACATATGTTTTGATAAATTTATATATGATTTTTTCATTTATATGGTTTGATCTTATTCAGTGCTAATAATGTACCATCCAACTTTATTATTGTTATTTGCTACTTGTCTTTTTGATGAAGTGGAAATTTTAATTCTTGCCATGTTAAGTGTATTATGCTATGCATATGTATCATTAATAGTTTTCTATATGGAGTTTTATACTAGGTAAGTATTCCAAGCATATATTTTTGGGAGCCCATAAGTTTTCTAATAGAAAAACCATATCATTCTGGTTTAAATACCACGTAATCAATAACAGAATGGTAGCATAGCAGAGGAATCTTTTCTGTTATTAGTGGACATTCTAGAACAACAATGAGCTGTCAATAGGTAGTACAAAAATATGCTTTTATCATTCAAGATTTTAGGTCACACCTTTTCCCTTTTTGCACAGTATATATATGATGTAATCATTTTGAGAATGAATATACAGAGTTTTATGCAGATTACCTTTCTTCCTTTTTTTACTGTCATGGTTTCTGTTATGGTATCAAGAGCCATCTAAAGGTTCAAGCTTTTTCTAGCTTACCTCTTTCATGGCCGATTCAGGATCCTCTGGAAATGAGGACGAAAATATTCTACCTCCTCCTCTCTTTGTTGATCCCAACCAAAATCCTTCCAGCCCCTTCTACATACACCCAAGTGAGAGCCCTTCATCTGTTGTGGTCTCCCCACCTCTTTCGGCCAACAACTTCCAGTCATGGTCTCGTTCCTTCCGAATGGCCCTCATCTCTAAAAACAAGATGGGTTTCCTCAATGGCAACATCCCCATCCCAGCACCCACTGATCCCTTACACCCCTCTTGGGAAAGATGTAACACTCTATTAATGTCATGGATCCTCAATTCCCTTTCTCCTTCAATAGCTCAAAGTGTTGTGTTTTTTGAACGAGCTATTGATGTCTGGACTGATCTTCGCGAGCGTTTTTCTCAAGGCGATTTGCTTCGAGTCGCTGAGTTACAGGAAGAAATCTATTTTCTCAAACAAGGTGCGCTTTCCGTCACCGACTTCTACACCCATCTAAAATCACTCTGGGAAGAGTTGGACAACTACCGAACCCTGACCCCTTGTTCTTGCTCTGCTCGCACCTACCATTCACAAGACTTCATTATCCGCTTTCTGAAAGGGCTCGACGATCGATTTGCCATGGTTCGCTCACAAATCTTATTACTTGACCCTCTTCCCTCTGCTAATCGTGTTTTCTCCATGATCATCCAACATGAGCGCCAACAGCATCACCCGTCTTCTCCCATGGAAACCAATCCCTTCATCAATGTCATCTCTGGTAAAGGTCGAGGCCATCCACAGCAAGGGGGGACAAAACCAACTCGCAAATGTGAATTTTGTGGCCGCCTCGGACACACCATTGATTCGTGCTTCCAGAAAAACAACATCAACCCGACAAAGTGCACCCATTGTGATCGTGTTGGACATAGCAGTGATGTGTGTTATACCAAATTTGGCTATCCCCCTGGACATCCCAAATATCCAGGAAAACCACGCCTTTTCAATAACAAATACACCTTTGGTAGCAGCGGCACAACCGTCGGAGGCAACGTGAATAATGTTACTGCATCTTCCTCTTCAGATGCTGCGCCGGCCCTAATTCATGAAGGAGAAAGAAAAGATGTTTCAACTCTGGGCCAAGGGCTTCACATTACTACGGCCCAATTCCAACAACTAATGAGCCTTCTTAACAAAGCTTCTGGATCTGGTGGGGGAAACTCAGAAATCCCTTCAAGGGCCAATCTCACTCACTCAAACTCAAACCAATCTCACAACTCTGGTCTTGACAGTAGGTTTATTTCCATTAACACCGCACATACACTCAATAATTTTTCACACACCACACCATGGGTAATTGATTCCGGAGCCACCGATCACATCACAAATTCATTAGATCACTTTTTTGAGTATTCTGAAATCCAGCCATTAAACATCAATCTACCAAATGGGTCTACTGTTCAGGCCCATATATCTGGAAGCATACAATTTTCTCCGGATTTCATTATTCATGATGTTCTTCTTGTTCCAAATTTTATTTTTAATTTATTATCTCTTCCTAAATTATTAACTACTGTTCCTTGCCGTATAATTTTTTCAAATGAGTTCTCTAATGTTCTTTGTCAAATACAGGACATGAACACATTGAAGATGATTGGTTCAGCTAACTTAAAGGAAGGACTTTTTCATTTGACAATCGGAAAGGAAAGACGCCCATCTACCAACAATACTACCACCACCATCAATAACTCCAACCTTTGGCATTTTAGATTAGGACACTTATCTAGTAGCCGTCTTAATGTCTTGAATCAACAATTTCCTTTTATTTCAAAGGATTCTCATGAAATCTGTGACATTTGTCATTTAGCTAAACAAAAGAAATTGCCTTATTCTCCTAGCTCTAGTAGAGGTTCTAAAATTTTTGAATTGATTCATATGGATATTTGGGGCCCCTTTTCCAAAACATCTATTCATGGGCACAAGTATTTCCTCACTATACTTGATGATTTTAGTAGATATACATGGGTTGTTCTATTAAAATCAAAAGGTGAAGTGAGAATGCATATACAAAATTTTATCAACTTAGTTGAAAATCAATTTGAAACCACAATTAAATGTATCCGATCCGATAATGGACCGGAATTTTTTCTAAAAGACCTTTTCAATTCTAAAGGAATTATACATCAAACTAGTTGTGTTTACACACCTCAACAAAATGGGAGAGTGGAACGCAAACACCAGCATATTCTCAATGTTGCCAGGGCCCTCATGTTTCAATCCAAAATCCCATCAAATTTTTGGTCCTATGCTATCAAACATGCTGTGTTTATCATTAACCGTGTTCCCTCACCCATCATTTCATATAAAACACCTTTTGAACTTCTAAATAAAGTTCCGCCTGATTTTTCAATGATCAAAATCTTTGGTTGTTTATGTTATGCATCCACTCACAATCAAATTCATAAATTTGAACCTCGATCTAGAAAAGGTGTTTCTTTGGGTTTACAAAATGGCACAAAAGGATATGTTATTCTAGACATTAATACAAGAGAAATTTTCATTTCTAGAAACGTTATTTTCCATGAAACAGTTTTTCCTTTCCACACTTCTCCCTCACTCCCTACACTTATAACCCAACATACCTTAACCATAGAACCAAACCCAGATTCTCAATCCACACCACAAGAAAAACCCCCAGAAACTCATCGCCCCAACCCAAACACGTCTTCATCTTTACCAGAACAAAGTTTCTCCCTTTTCCCTGAAACCACAACCTCCAACCCTAATTCCATTTCACCAGAAATCCAAACCCGCCACACACCAACCCCAATTGATGTCCCACCATCGCGCCGTTCAAAACGTGACACCCATCCTCCTCCATACCTTTCCGAATATCAATACAAGCTTCCTTCCCTTAAGTCTGCACAATCATCCACAAGATGTTCACATCCGATTCAAAGTTTTATCTCATACACCAATGTCTCCCCTTCACATCATCGTTTTCTCATGGCCATATCTTCTGAGTGTGAACCCGCCAGTTTCTATGAAGCAGTGAAGCTACAGTGTTGGCGTGACGCCATGCAATGTGAGATCAAAGCCCTCGAGTTGAATCATACTTGGGATGTGGTTGAAACTCCTCCCTCTGTTCGACCCATAGGTTGCAAGTGGGTATACAAAATCAAGAGGTTACCCGATGGAAGCATAGAGCGCTACAAAGCGCGATTGGTAGCAAAGGGGTATTCACAAATTGAAGGCATCGATTATTTCGAAACATTCTCCCCTGTCGTCAAAATGACCACTGTTCGTATAATCCTTGCCCTAGCTTCTATCAACGACTGGCACATCCAACAATTAGATGTCAGTAATGCTTTCCTACATGGAGACCTTGTGGAGGATGTCTACATGGAGATGCCACCGGGATTATCAGGATATCGTTCTGGTCAAAGCTGCAAATTGCGCAAATCCCTCTACGGGCTGAAGCAATCAAGCAGGAAATGGTATGAAAAGTTATCTAATTTATTGCTAATATGTGGTTATAAACAAGCTCATGCTGACCATAGTCTCTTCACCAAAAAGCATGGTTCAGTTTTTACTGCCTTGATAATATATGTGGATGATATTGTGCTAACTGGTAACTCTGTCCAAGAAATCAACCACATTAAACAGATCCTTCACAGCAATTTTCATATCAAGGATTTAGGAAAGCTCAAGTACTTTCTAGGAATTGAAGTGGCTCACTCTTCAAAGGGGATTTCACTTTGTCAACGCAAGTACTGCTTAGACTTGCTTATGGATTCAGGAATGCTTGGCTGCAAACCCTCTTCCACTCCAATGGACAGTACTCTTAGGCTTCGCAATGATGCTTCTGGCTATCTTGATGATCCCTTGCCATATAGGCGCCTTGTCGGCCGATTGGTTTATTTGACAAATACTCGGCCTGACATTGTTTTTGCAACACAACAACTGAGTCAATTCATGTCCAAGCCCACCAAAGCTCATCATGCTGCAGCCATGCATGTTCTTCGTTACCTTAAAGGTTGCCCAGGTACAGGTCTATTCTTCCCTAGAATCTGTCCTACTCACGTCTCTGGTTTTAGTGATGCTGATTGGGCCACCTGTGTGGATTCAAGACGTTCTATCACGGGTTATTGTTTTTTTATTGGAAGCTCTCTTATCTCATGGAAAACCAAGAAACAAACCACTGTATCACGATCATCCTCCGAGGCTGAATATAGAGCCCTCGCTTCCGCTACTTGCGAGCTACAATGGATCATTTATTTGCTCAAAGATCTCCATATTTTCCCCTCTCAGATTTCTCTACTTTACTGTGACAATAACAGTGCCCTTCACATTGCTGCCAATCCCGTATTCCATGAAAGAACGAAACATCTGGATATAGACTGTCACATTGTGCGTGAAAAATCCCAAGAAGGCTTGATGAAACTACTCCCTGTTCCTTCCGCCAACCAGCTCGCGGATATTTTCACAAAAGCCTTACCTCCACATTCCTTCAAGCTAAACTTATCCAAGCTGCAGTTGCACAACATTTTTGCACCTCCAGCTTGTGGGGGGCTAATAGAAAAACCATATCATTCTGGTTTAAATACCACGTAATCAATAACAGAATGGTAGCATAGCAGAGGAATCTTTTCTGTTATTAGTGGACATTCTAGAACAACAATGAGCTGTCAATAGGTAGTACAAAAATATGCTTTTATCATTCAAGATTTTAGGTCACACCTTTTCCCTTTTTGCACAGTATATATATGATGTAATCATTTTGAGAATGAATATACAGAGTTTTATGCAGATTACCTTTCTTCCTTTTTTTACTGTCATGGTTTCTGTTATTTTCTTCGACTCACAAGTTTGACAATGATGCGTTTAGGTTTAAATTTTACTTTCAGTACTGCAGTTTCTCTGATAGTTCCTTTACTTGAAGTTGGATTAGTTATGATCAACCTTTTCATCTGATTTATCCTTTACTTGCTTAACAAACGAACTATTGAGTTATTTTTGTTTTCTTTTCTTTTATTGGTGTTTCCTATTTAATGAAAATTGAATGCTGCTTCTATACTTGAATGAGTGTTAAAGTTTTAATTCCGATCAGCTATTACTTTGTGGTGGATTGTTAGCTGAGTGTTGTTTATTTTCTTCTTTGGACAGACATAGCAATTGATGTGCCTTGAGTTATTCTGGTGAAGAATAGTAGTACCTTGTTTTTCATGTCTGATAAAACGAGATCCTTATTTGGCAAAGCTTTTGATCTTTAGTAAAGTAGAAACACAAAACAGAGACATAAGAGGTGAACGAATAAAATGGAAACTACAAGGCGGTGGTTTAGTAAGTTCAAGGGAAATGATAAAATGAAGTCTGCAAAAGAAACTACAGGCGTGACCAAAGAAGGGCCAAAGCCCCCAACAAATGAAGAACCGCCTTCAAATGTAACCAAACAGAAGGTTGAAGCTGCAAAGCAGTACATAGAAAATCATTACAAGAAGCAGATGCAAAGCCTGCAGGAGAGGAAGGAAAGGTATCTTTACTTCAAATTATATATTTTAGGCCATGATGACAATTCAATCTAGTGTTCTTGATGAGTTCTGTACATATGAAGTAATTTTCTAGCATGCTTATTGTCATCTCTGAGCTGGTTGAAATGTGTTTTCCTTACTGCTGCTGCTTTTTTTTTTTCCAAGCAAGCTCTCTTCCAACTGATTCTGGAATATAGTTTTGCGTGAGATCTTCTCTAATGGTCTCTGAAGTGACGTGTTATTATGTGCTAATAGCTAACGGAAATGGAGATTGTTTTAAGTCTTTAATAAGACCTGAATTATTGTTTTTTTTTTTTTTTTTGCAGACGTAATATGCTAGAAAAGAAGTTGGCAGATGCCGAAGTGTCTGAGGAAGAGCAGCACAACTTGCTTCAGTATTTAGAGAAAAAGGAGAGGGAGTACATGCGGCTTCAGAGACATAAGATGGGGGCTGATGATTTTGAGCCGCTGACTATGATTGGAAAGGGTGCATTTGGAGAGGTATACACTATCTTTATATGTATTTAAATGAAACTATCTTTATATATCCAAGTAAAACCATCTTTATGTATGACCTTAATAATTTTTATATTAACAGATGTTGGCAATAATGTTATAGTAGCAAGTGTTGTTAAAATTGTGATTTAACTCGTTGACTTGTACAATTCTACGAATTTTGGCCCCTAGAGCGAGCTAACTTGCAGTTGCAGCCAGGTCAGATTGCTTCTGGATTGTGATCTTGACCATGTAATCACAGGATCAATGACCTTGAACGAGAGTTTCCACTTTTCTGTTAGGTTCCAAAAACTTATATTATTAGTCTCTGCCTTTCTATTCTGCGAGTGCAACAAAGCCATCTTTCTCTCACCCTCTATTTTCCTAGGTGGATAGCCTTGACTTTTATCCTTCAGCATTAATGCTAGAACAGGGTGTTGGTCGGATCCATGACGGCAATTGTCCATATTCTTAATTGCAGCTATCATCGCTGTTCTGGCTGTAGGTTACGCAAAAGGCTGAATGATGCAATATTATTGGAATGATAAATTTTATTGTCTTTTTTTGTTTCTATTAGAATTAGGGAGTAGAAATGATGTCTGAGAACTCTTTTTTTAGGGTAATAGGTTGTAATGAACTGAAATTGGCAATAGTTAGCCCGAAACGGGTACATGCAATATGTATGGTGATTTTCTAATTTATGTTTCATAATTGAATGAATTTCGGTTTTCTGATTTATATATCATAATTGCCATTACTTTTTTCTTTCTTTTCAAATTTAAATGTGCTGTTTTTAATCAACTGAAAGGAAAGAAGGTTAATTGTATTCACATTTATCGGCTATTTCTTATTAATATTTATGGTTATGATTTTCCAATTTAAGATAGTTTAATGTTTTGCTTTAGAGGTTGTTTTCTTTACAATATTTTTTTGTATGCATATACATGTGTGTATCAGTATAATTTTTCCTTTTAGGTAGGTCCTATGTAAAATCTTGAGTAGATTGCATTGAGTACTGTTACCTCCAGTGACTAAAAGGAGTTGACTGATATGTATATGTGGTGGCTGGTGATGTTGACTGCAATTTGAAACCATAAACTCTGATTACAAGTTTATAGCTCTCTTTGACAATCAAATCGGTTTTGTTCTTCTCTTTTTTCATTGCTTTTCCTGATATTTGGAGGTAGAATTGCTAATTATATTGAATAATGACACTCATATTAGTTATTTAACTTTGCTATATTAACAGGAACTGAAATTTACTATTAATGTTTGATGGGAATTTATGGAACTAGCCTTGATTGCAGTGAGATTAGTATAAGAAAGAAGCAAGTAGAAACTGCAAAAAGAAAATCTACTGAGAATGCTCCATGCTCAGTGACAAAAATCACCCTCCTCACTTGCTCCTCACCCCCATCATATCCATGTCATCTGCATGATTTCCCCATATCTTCCTCTCCAATCCCCTCGTTACCGTTGTCCATTCTGTTAGTCCCCCTGCACTGTTTCTGTAATAGAATTCTCCTTCTCAATTATACCCTTAACCCCTTCTTTCTCATGAAAAAAAGTTGGAGACCCAGCTGCCATTGGCCCATCGTTTTTATATTGCACTTGTTTCTATTACACATGTTAGAAATTTTCAGATTAAGGATATAACTATGGTATGCTAGGGAGAAGTGGTCTTTCAAAGTGGGATATTGGTATTTCAAAATTCGTAGTGATGATGAAGTTTAAAATCAAGAACCTTCAATTTAACGATTTAAAGAACCATTGTATTTTGACATTGTGCTGGTTTAAACTCTATAGGATTGCTGAATTATATGAATTATTTTAGTTGCAAAGAAAACTCTAGTTTGTGTTATGCATATTAGCTGTTTCCACCATTGAGTAGCATGTGAAGTTTTATGAAGGATTTGGCTTGGAGACATAGTGCTGTTATTGCATAGCTTCTTTGGCAAGTAATGAGTATTTTTTTGAAACTCTGATTTTTATATAAACTTATCTAATGATTTTTTACAATGTTGCAATTCCACCTATTCATAGGTTAGAGTCTGCCGGGAGAAGGCTACTGGTCATGTATATGCTATGAAGAAGCTTAAGAAATCTGAGATGCTTCGTCGTGGCCAGGTATTGAAATGATCACATTGTTAGAGTAAATTGTGTTTTCTTAAACTTATTGGATACTTTTTCAGGTTGAACATGTCAAAGCTGAGAGAAACCTGCTTGCTGAAGTTGACAGCAATTGCATTGTTAAACTTTATTGTTCCTTTCAAGATGAGGAATATTTATATCTCATAATGGAGTATCTACCTGGTGGAGATATGATGACATTGCTGATGCGGAAGGATATACTGACAGAAGATGAAGCCAGATTCTATGTTGGGGAGACTGTCCTAGCCATAGAGTCCATTCATAAACATAATTATATTCATAGGTAAACTCAAAGTTGTAAACAATAATGTCAAATGATGTAAAACTGTAGTATCCTTTTATGACATGGATCACCGGTACTTAGAGTGGTCTTCTTTTGGATCTATAAATACTTTTCATAGTTTGAATTTTAAATGCATTCCAGAGATATCAAGCCTGACAACTTGCTGCTAGATAGAAATGGTCACATGAAGTTATCAGATTTTGGATTATGTAAACCACTAGACTGCAGTAATCTTCAAGAAAAGGACTTTTCTGTTGGAAATAACCGAAGTGGAGCCCTCCAAAGTGATGGACGTCCAGTGGCTCCTAAACGAACTCAACAGGAACAACTGCAGCATTGGCAGAAAAATCGACGAATGCTTGTAAGACCCTCAGTATTAGTTTTCACATACATTTATGATCATTTTAATTCCTTGTTTAATTTCAAGCCAGAACCATTTCTAGGATTAAATAAACAATTAATTGTTAATTACTTACAGGTTTTGGATGCTGATATGTTTATTTTTATAGGCATGTTTTAGGTGGATATGAAAGTGATACACCACCTCTCATTAGGAAAGTGTATGTAAGAAGATAGAGGAACAAAAATAACGATTGGGATACAAATACAGTTGGAACTAACTCGGAGCAATTAGAGTAGTTATAACTAACTGGAATACATTTTTAATGAACTAAGAGTAGTTATAGTTTTAATTAACTGTTCAGTAGTTAGTAGTATAAATAGGAGGTTGATCAAAGAAGGGAGGCTGTGGTTGTAGTGTATATTGGGAAAGTTTTTGGCCCTCTTGAAATTTACATCATTTCCTCTTGGGTTTAAGGATGACAACACTCTTGAATTTTACATAAGAGGGTCAAATAAAAATTGGATAAAATAAATATAGAAAAATAGTAAAAATGATCAAATGTGTGCCTTAGAAAAAAGTTACTAAACTAAGGGTCAAAGTGTTACAAAAAGGTTAACCAATTCATACAAGAATCCAAAATTCCTTAACAAATGTCCCTCCTTCAAAGGCCGACACCTGGCAGCTCGGTGAATTTGGGACTCCTCTTCGTAGGAGTAGGAGGCTCAACAAGGTTTGAACTCGAGACATTGGTTTTGTTGTAAGGCTCTACTACCATTCTTATGAAAAGGTTAACCTGTTCATACAAGGATCCAAAATTCCTTAACAGAAAGAAAGTTAATATAAGTTTGTTGGGTTACCTAATAAACTAAAGTTATTTTAGTAATTTAAAATGCAGATGGGTACGAGGCCATTTATTAGGATGAGGATTGGATGAATATGTAAAATACCCATTCCCGTCCCTATACCCAATTTAGAGAATAAGGTATTATCCATATTCATACTTGTACCCACTCACTGCAGAGATTTCCTATCAAAATTTGGACAGGTTCGAACAATACCTATAGGAACAAGTTCATTTGTCATTTGGAGAAAGGATCCCCCAGTAGAAAATTGTATTCTTTTTGTAATCTTGTTTGAAACTCTAAATCTTTTACCAATTACTAGTTCATCCTATCAACTTGTATTGGAGGTGGTTAGTCAAACAGAACAAGGCATTTATGATGAAATCCAAAAGTGGATTCAAAAGTGAACAGTATGGAGAAAATCTAGCATGAATTACAAAGGCAGGCCACAGAAGATGACAAATAGTGCAGAACATGGTTATAACCATGCGATAGGTGTTGGACCAGTCGAAGGAGCTGCGCAAGGGAACAATGGGATCTAACTGAAATATATTTGGAAATAGATAGGATGAAGGAGCTGTACTAGAAAAGGGTAACTACAGAGGGCAGGTCAAACTAGAAAAACTTGAAGAAGCAAAGTATTTGGAAAAGAGAAGCTATGTTTAAGGTGGGATGAAAATTTTTAATATCTACATGACTGCAAGATCAAGCAATTCTGGATTATGTTGAATTTGAATTTTGGTCCCAATACCTTAATAATATGAAATTATTGGGTGGTCTTTCACCAAAATCAGGGACTGATGTTAATGATAGGGATCAAAATTCAAAAGGTTGAATGTATACGCGCACATATCCAATAAACAAACTCTAAAGGGGTACCAAGTGCATGGGACTCGCACCGAGTTACTATATTTTTTTTTTGTCATATTTTGGTTAAGTGTTCATTTTAATATGCTTTGGCTTGATGGGGCTATTAAAATATCTATAAAATATCTTTACGGACCTTTGGTGGAGAGAATGTAGTTTTGTTTGGTCATTTATGCTATTTTATTTGAACTAGAAGTGTATATCTAAGTCTTAGTATAAACAGGGGTTAGTGCCCTGTCTTTTGGAAGATATCATTCGCACTATATGTCAATATACATTTTTGTTATTTGAAGTCTCATTTCTTCCTTCAGTTTAACATGTAAATTGTTGAACACTTGATTTTGCCTCAATTTTAAGCCTTTCTTTCTTTGCAATTACGCAGGCCTATTCTACAGTTGGAACACCTGATTATATTGCTCCAGAAGTTCTGCTGAAGAAAGGATATGGCGTGGAATGTGATTGGTATTAGATATTATGTCTTCTCCTTCTCCATTCAAAATTCTACCCAAGGCCCCCCAATTTCTTGTGAACTTTTTCTTGTTTCAGTTCATTCTGATGTTATGTGGATTCTTCCAGGTGGTCTCTAGGAGCTATAATGTATGAAATGCTTGTGGGGTATCCACCCTTTTACTCAGATGAACCAATGTTGACTTGTAGAAAGGTAACATGCAGAAGCACTCTTAATGGATTCCATTCCAATTATCATGCATTTTGTATGAATTGGATTATGCCATGTATGATTTTGAGTCCATTCTGTTCTGCAAGGTTTAACTGTTTCTCATGGCAATTAGCGTGAAATATTATACATTTCAATAGAATAGATGTATGCACCTGTGCTTTGTAAATGCCTGAGTATTTAAACCATACAATGTAACTATTATTTTGAAGAATTATCTGCTTACTGTTGTACAGAAAATTTTAAGAGTCTTGAACGACATTACCTGTAGCTAAGCATGCAACTTGGTTTAGTAGAAAAATGTGATTGCATATTTTTTAGGTAAATGTAATCTAACAGAGGGAATACAGTTCAGAAAGGTTTGGAAATATTGAATTTGCAAGGAGGCTGCAATTATTGAGTATGAACAAGTTTAAGAAAAAACAATAGGATTTCCTGATTTAGACAATTGTTTCTTTCTCATGATATTTTCTTTCTCCCTTCTTATAGTTTCTTGTTACATGGAAATCATTTGTATCATGCTTTAGTTGCTAGTTATGGCATTTTGTTATTTATAGTAATAGATGAAAATTGACAGTTATCCACTATTTATAATGATCCGAGTTGATTGCTTTTATGGCTTCCTCTTTTTGTAACATTTTTTTTCTTCGTCAATTATAATTGTACCATACATCACCTTCAATATGCAGATAGTAAATTGGAGAACTAATTTGAAATTTCCAGAAGAAGCTAAACTTTCAGTAGAGGCAAAAGATCTTATTTGTAGACTCCTGTGTAATGTAGAGCAGAGGCTTGGAACCAAAGGAGCCTATGAAATAAAGGTGTTGTGGTGTGTTCTTTGCTAAATTTTACAATCTACTTTACAATACAGTTGTACATTAACAAATAAGTGGTTGAGGATTTTGTCCAGGCCCATCCATGGTTCAAAGGCATCGAATGGGACAAACTGTACAAAATGAAAGCTGCTTTCATACCTGAGGTCAATGATGAATTAGATACTCAAAACTTTGAGAAGTTTGAAGAGGTATGTTAGGTGTCTTGGTGTTCATGGATATAGAAGAATTCATTAATTTTTTTGCCACCAATGTCACGCTCTTTTTGTTCTACCAATGATGTATAGGTAGACAAGCAAACTGTAGCTTGCTCAAAAGCAGGGCCCTGGAGAAAGGTTGGTTCTTGTTATTTACATTTTGTATATAGTTGGTCTACAAGAGCTGCTGTAATTGTACCATTTATTAATGTCATTGATGTGGATTGGGCCATTAGATTTGATATTTAGGATTTTTATTCTCGCAATTAGTGTCTTTGTCCTGGGATTTTTTATTGTTACTTTGATTAAGGGATCTTATTCTGTTTTGGATATCTTATTCCAACTTAGAATAGAAATAGTTTATTAAGTTTCTGGATATTGGGTTATAAATAGACCTCTGGGATATATATTTGATTAGATATGTTTTTTGATTAATATACTATATTGAATTTCGGAATTTCCTTCATTCACCGTGTACATATTGAAATCTAGGTTTATGAGGAGTGTACTCTGCCAAGTTCAAATTACACATAATCAGATTATTTTGGGTTATTCATCACAAATAAAGCTGCTAGAATGAGTTTATCTCTCTATTATTTTATGTATCTATCTATCCATTGATCTATCTATTATAAATTTTTGATTAGTTTCTCATGTGATGAAACATCTTGACAATTTAACTTGTATGTAATTGAGAAAATAAGGTGCTTAGAATTGGTTTGAGTAATTTCCAGAAGGTTGATTCATTATCTTTGGAATCTGCTATTATGCTTGTAGCAGATTGCCACTAAAAACATTTGGTTTGCCAATGAATTTACATTGGATGACCCTGGAATTTAACAAAAATTGTTAATGGTAACTCCTATTACAATTTCCTCTTGATTTGAAAATCATGAACCATTAGCTTTACAAGGACCATCGTTAAAGCCCAGGCTGTTACTTAGTTGTGTCGTTTTTGCTGCAGATGCTGCCATCTAAAGATGTTAACTTCGTTGGGTACACATACAAGAATTTGGAAATCGTAAATGATCATGAAATACCAGGAATTGGTATTTACAAATCTCTCTCTCTCTCTCTATATATATATATGTGTGTGTGTGTGTGTACCTATGTATATATCTACATGTGTCATAACTGTTCTACTATGTAACTTTTCATTTCATTTTCATCATTTTCTTTCCAGAACAAAAACATTCCTGTTTGATGTTTTCTTTGTTGTGTTTTAAAGATTCTTTTGACCATTTAATCTAATTGAATATTTGATTCTCTTGTTAATTTAATTTGATTCCAAAGTTGTATAATTGATATTTCATTAACTATTTGTTTTATTGCCATGCAATTAAATGAAGCAGATATGTTTCTAAAGATTGTCTTATTCCCGTGTTATATATATATATATATGGTTTCCTGGATGAGATAATAACTAACTTTGGATCTTGATGCGTTGAGCAATTTTAATTTTGATTTACCATAATTTTTTGGTGAGATCATGCGGGTGAAGCTGGCCCAGTGTAAATAGAGCATTTCTTTCTTTTTTATTTTTTCACTTTATAGCGATCACTGTTCTATTCATCACTGCATTTCTCCTCACAAGTATTTTTTTGTGTGTACATTATCAGCTGAATTGAAGAAGAAGAGCACAAAACCTAAAAGACCATCTATTAAGGCCCTATTTGGTAAGAATATGTTATTCTTTTTGAGATATTTGTCTTTCTATATATCCAGTGAAGTATAAGTGATACTGAATGATTCCATTCTAGAACTGCATATACTTCTTCCTTCTACTTTGTATCACAGGCAGTTCCTTCTTACATATTACAAGACTATATTTTATGTTGTCTTCAAAGGAAATAGATAAAGATATAGAAAAATAGGGGAAAGTAAACCTCAACCATATGATTTTTAACAAAATTTCACCTTCCCTTTTTTTCTCCCAAATCCAAATTATGCAGTTTCTAAGATATATGCATAGAAAAACTCATTATGGCCCTTCAAAGTTTTTATTTTTTTTGCTGTGCACAGATCCTACCTTAGATCCCTTTACTTTAAAAATTTGTAATTTGGATGTTTCCAAAGCCAACTGAAGAATAACATCAACGTGGAACTCCAAAACCGGAGAAAAACCACGATGGTTGTTTAATGACAACCAGAAAATGACTCTGAAAATTTTTGACAGCCTTTTTAGTTGCAATTAAGGCCAATAAAATTCCAAGTTTTCCCCTAATACCATATTGAATATAACAAAAACTGTACGAGATTAATCCCCCTTGTGTAGAAAATACACACAGTTATTGTATTTATAATAAAATAAATATGGACTAAGCCCACGATACAAATAAAAAATAATAACAAAGTAATTATTGAAGATAAAAGATAAATATAAGATATCTAATAATCTTATATATCAAACACGATCGATAACCCCAAAACTAAGCTGAAATGTAGAATCATCACTCAAACAACTAAAGATTACTTACAGTCTATAAAAAATCTTGTTATGCGTGATAAACTAAAAACACTATGCAAAGAATTAAACTAGCTAGGGTATCCATACCTATATACAAGGAAGTTGCTCCTAGAATTAACTACTAGATGTAGAAATTGCAACGAATTAAAAATTTATAATGGCTGTTACTAGAACAATCCTAAAACAGAGACTTTGAAATTTAGAACTGAACTAGAAAACTGAAACTGCAAACTAAAACTACCTCAGTAACTGGACACATTAAATTCTTCTGCACTGAAGAAGACATCTTGAGAATTCGTGCCCACTTTGGGGTCAAATGGTTTCCGAAAAGAAAGCAGCTATATGTGCAGAATCATAATTCAATGCATTCAATACACCATCACAGAATAATACTCCTAATCATAAATCCCTAAAAACCAGAGAATTAAAGCATGAATGAAACACTGAATATAAGAAAACCATGCACATTGACAACTCTCCTATGTTTTATGACCCCCAAGTATACCCACACTCTTCAAAGCAAAAATTTAACCCAAACCTTACAACACTCTACTACAAGAGTATAAGAAAAGTCAAATACAAAGTATTTTTGAATTGGGAACTAAAACCTTGAACCTAGAGTCCATTATATAGTTACTAAAACTCACGTCATTGTTTATCTTAGGTGATGTGGGTCTTTCCAAGATGTAACACCAACTCTTGTGTCCCAATAGTGGACGAGATGAACACTGAATCACTTCAGATAATGTGTGTATATAAAAAATGCTTTAGAAACTGCCATAAAGCAGATTATTAAGTGGTTTTAGAAGTTCACAAGTCACGATAATTTCCTCATGCAGTTGCTGTTACTTTGTCACTATATCTTCTGGTTTGGCTTGACAGATTCTCTAATAAATTAGTTTTATTGTGATACAGAGGATGAATCAGCTGTGGCTGCGAATCAACCTGTCAGAGGGAGCTTCTTAAACCTCTTACCTCCTCAAATGGAAGTTCCTGAAAAAAGTGAATCACAGTGATCTATACCAATATTTTTTACAGGATATGTTGAAGACCATGGACACAAACAAATGTGGATGTCTACTGATTGTTCATTTTCTCACATTCTTTTGTTAGATTGGAGTTGATAGATTTGGAAGCCAGCAGATCCTGAAATCTCTGGTTTTGGATGGCTGATTTTTTTGGCTGACTGGTTTTGCGTAGAAAAATGTTATAAGGTGTATATTCCTCAATTCACCTTCTATCAAACTTCTATATGTTAAATATCATACTTTCTTTTTCCTGTAATTATGTTACTGTTGAAGTTGAATTTCTGACAAAGATGTGCAATTCTCACATTTTTATACAATTTATAGATTTTGATTGGTTTGTAGGTTAACAATTTCTGTTATCTGACATTAGGGTCCAAATATACTGCGGAAATCATGCCTTATGTTAGAATAATTAGCTTGTGTGTTTGTTAGCTGTGTGAGTGTTTTCCATTTTAATCTTAGTTGTCTTCTATTGTTATAATCCTATAAATAAAGGATGAAGAAGGGTGAAAAAGCTCTTCACTTATCGAACACAGATCCACTTCTCTTTGTTTTTAATTTCAGTATGGTATTAGAACAACTGTATGAGTCTCTTCCAGTTGTCTTTGTTGTTCATTGATGCTTAAAAATTTCATCTTTTTTGAAGTACCTCAATAAGAAGTCTTGCTCTCCAAATATCAGATATTTCCAATGTCTTTTTAGTTGTTTTCCATTGTTTACCACTGTTGTTCGCAATCAGTCATTGTGTGTCGCTAGAGTTTAGTATGATGACTAACGAATCTGGATCGTCTCCTTGAGCGACAACCAACCCTGCCATGACCAGGACGAACATCCTATTCATGTGCTTCCACACACGGACAACCTCAGGTGTGTGTTGTCATGCGCCACCTTCCTAGTTTCGAAATCACATCGCGCCACTACCCGTTGTTTTGTTGCACCTCTCTCTCTGTTCTAACCCTGCATAGCAGTCACACCAGAACAAAAGTCGTGCAATCTCGCATTAGCTTTTCGTGACACCCTTCCAAGCATTCATCGCGAGGGATTGTGAATTCGTCCTTGCGCCAATCCCTTTTGACCTAGGATGCATCAACCATGGGAAACAATTGGGAACACGGGTTGATTCTTCATCACCCTCTTTATGAAGCCCTAAAATCGAAAATTTTCCAAATTTCTTTTTGTTTTCCTTCTGCAATTGTGGAACATGGGTTGATGCTTCATCACCCTCTTTATGCTAGTTAAGTATCACTAATAGAAGCCCCCTAGGTATGTTCAACCAAAGGCTTACAACACAATCCAGCCATGGTACTCGTGGTGTTCTGGTTTCTGCCCCACCACTTGCTTTCATCTTTTATTTTCTTGTGCACCACCGCTGGGTCTTTCTTTATGCTCTTTTTGTGAACATTCACCATGACTAAATTGTTTAGACATGTTTTCTCAAAATCAGTCCTAGTTGATTTGGCCCTTTGTTCATGGTAACTATAAAAAAAAGTTGAATCCCAAAAGTATGCAGGGCCTTAAGGGGTGGTAGTATTGGGAATAGTTTCTCACTAAAACATAGTGAAGCTTTTGGGTTACTACTGTGACAATGTGGAGTTTCTCCTTGTGTACGAAACATGCCAAAGAGAAGCTTGGAGACTCATCTATTATTGGAGAAATAATAACACATAACCTTTGTCTTGGGACACTTGACTGAAAATAAATATTGGTGCAACTCAGGGTCTATCTTATCTTGCTACAAATTATCTATATCAGTTTCCAACAAGGAATTTCACCAAGTCATGGGTTGAAGGTTAGTCATGACGTAAGGGGGAGGTGTTTCTGGTGAGATTCATAATTTCAACAAAAACACAAATCCCTTTTAAATCTATTTTTAGGTGCTTTGATTAATAAAGGAGACCATTCTTTTGAGGTTTAATTACTCGAGTATTTCCAATTTTAGAGTAGAGTGTCTATTTGGTCCTCGCTTTTAAAAAAATATTAACTCCGTCCACAATTTGGTTTAATGTGCATCAATTAAGTCCATTTCCTTAATTTTCATGTAACAGTGTTAACAATGTGGTGATGTGACAAAATAGAGTAGAGATGTGGCAAAACACATTTGCAACATGTAGCCCACTACGCCTTTTGAGTTCCTGGGTCTTCTGGTTTTGCAGGTTGGTGATGCACTTGGCTCGTTAAAGGTTCGAACTGCACGAAGAAGAAAGGGATTCACGATTAGGGTTCCATGGCAATTTGGGGATTTAGGTTTTTGGTTTTTCGATTTGGGATTTTGAGGTTTTGATTTGTAGTTTAAATAAATTTTGTTGTGTTCTCTGTGTTTACAAGTGAGAAGAGAAGGAAAAGGAAGACACAATGGTTAGCGAGGGTGATGTCGCGATCTGGTGGAGAAGACGAACATGGTTGATGTGTGAGGAAGCACAAAGGAGTTCACGATTTAGGATTTATTCGTGGAAACGTGATTTGGTGGTTCACGGTGGGTTTGGGTTCAATTTGAGTTTTTGTGGTGATGGCATGGAGGTTTCGTGATGGCCGACGTTGCAGTGATGGCCAATGTCGCAGTGATGGTGAAAGGATTCTCGGTTTAGGTTTCCTGGTGAAGAGATTTAGTAATTTTCTGTTTCCTTGATTTGTGATGAAGGTGATTGAAATTTTTGGGTTTCTGTAGGTATTGGGTGGTTGAACAAAGAATATAATGGTGACACATGGAGGAGATGCTCTCGGTGGTCTCGCGATTGGGTTTACATTCCCTCTGGTTTTGTTTTTGAGTTTCTACTGGTTTTTATGGTTACTTGTAGGTTAGAGGTTGTTGTGGTTCAGGCACAATGGTTGTTTCTGGGTTTTTAGGTTGATGATGGTTGGTCGTGGAGTTTGGGTGATGTTTGGGATTACAATGATAAAGGTTGAACGCCATGATGACTTCATGATTTTTGACACGGTGGATGTTGGTGGCACGTGGTTGTCAGTGACGTGGTATATAGGAGAATTAGGGTTTTTTATTTTTGGTGATGAAGGTAGAGATGACGTGGCACATATCATGATATGCGCGTTCTGATTAGTCCATCGTGTTAGGATAAAGAAAAAATGATTTGGATTTAATGTTACTGTATTTATCTTTTTTTATTTAGTATATTTTTACGCATGTTTTGCCACATCATCACAATGTTTTGTCACATCACCACATTGTTAACATGGTTACTTGAAAATTAACGGAATAGACTTGATTGATGCACATTAAACCAATTATAGATGAAGTTGATACTTTTTAAAAAGCGAGAACCAAGTAGATACTCTACTCTAAAACTGGGGACTACCTGAGTAATTAAACCTTCTTTTAAATAATCTGATCTTCCATTTTTACAGTTTGTCATCGATGTGCCGTCATTTCCGAAGTTTGCCGTGAGGGGGAGAATGTTTCAGCGACTGTAGGCCCCCTACAGTTTATCGCTTTTAGGGACTACAAACCCCATCCTTACTGGATGTCAATCTAGTCCCTACAGTTTTTCGCTGTTTATTATTGTTGGTTGATGGAAATCTCTTTTGTCAAAGTCATCCTATTTGAAGTTTCATGGTGCTAGTTGAAGTTTCGCGATGTTCCACTACTATCCGATATTATTCTCCATAAGCTGTTGTTAGTTGTTCATCAATCTGTGTTTGCACTTTTGCTATCCGTTGACCACTATCATTTGTTTGCTGCACATTCTTGAAAACGAGTCACATATTTCAGGAGGAATCTCTTTGACTACGCTAGTTTGAGAGTCCAATTTGGTTTATAGATATTCTCTCAATAGTCTAAAGTATACATGCATCTTGATCTAAACCGAAGTTCTCGTATCTATTGTCTCATTCAAGACAAGTTGATTTTGTTGGATCAAATGATCAACTTTTATATATATATATATATATATATATATTAAATTGAGTTTATGTATTCAAAGTTTGGTTCATATAATATGTATGCTTCAATTTGAGGAAGAGTGTTAGAATAATTAGCTTGTGTGTGAATTGTGTATGAATGTTTTTCATTTTAATTTTAGTTGCCTTCTATTGTTATAATCCTATAAAAAAAAAAGGATGAAGAAGGGTGAAAAAGCTCTTCACTCGTCTAATACAGGTTCATTTCTCTCTGTTTTTAATATCAATATCATTTATGTTGCACCATATTCACATGTTAAGAGAATGGTACCAATAAGTGTAACTAAAAAATTTGGATAAACTAGAGAATGAGTCTAAAAATTGATTGAACTGGTCACGGATTTGTAAAATCAGTGAAAATTGGTTAGGAAGCAGGTTCTTAATATGAAAAGCACTTTTTTTTGTAGTTGATTTTTTGGAAGAGATTAGTATTTGCTAATAGAGTTTATTTATTGCTCAACTAAAATATAATATACTAAATTTATTGGTTTTCATTTATAGCTTAATTTTGTCATATGTTATGACTAATGATATTTTATTTTTGGGTAAAATTTAAATTTTATGAATTTATGCATGTTATTTTTATTTTGGTATTGTTTTAGTATATTTATTAATAAAATAAAATAATAATATTGTATTTAAACTGGTACAGTTTCCATATGATATTGTAGAACATTTTATTGATAGTTGTCACATTAAAACAATTTTGAATGTCAAATTTATAACGGATGAAATTGGTTTAATTTGATCTAGTTTACGTATTATTTTTATGTTTTAATTTATAATACAATTTTTTTATCTAATAAGGGAATCCAACTAAATCACAAGCATTTTGTATCATTTCCTTATTTCTTTTGAATTATGGTTGACGAAAATTATTTTATATTAATAACTTTCTATATGATTTTTAAGAAATTATGAATTCATTTTGAAATGTTAGCTAAAATATACACTCATAGTGCATCTATATTTGCATTTTTATTTTATTAAAATATTATTTTAAGAAATTTATACTTTTGTTATTATAATTGAATATGTTGTAGCGTCAATTCCAATTTTTTATTGTTTTTGAAAGTTAACTAAGTCTTATATAACTTATTTTGGAGTTTTTTTAACTGTTCTAACGGTGTGTTGATCAATATAAATTAACCACTATGTAATATCAACGGGATAATAAAAAATAATTTCAGTGATTAAATTTTATTTACCAGTCAAATTAAAAAGTTTCAGTGATTAAAAAAAATCAAAGAGTTTGGTAGCATTTCTTTTTCGTAATAAAACTTATGTCTACTTCAAGATTTTCTTTTACCATTGAATGAAAAACCCCTTTTCCAAAAACGCAACGTGGCTAAATAGAAGCCCAAAATCTAACCCAACACACCAAAAAAAAAAAAGAGAACACAGGAAAAAACACAGCACAAACAATCCTCGTTGCAATCAAATCCAGAACACAACACAGAGCAGCAGAAAGTGTTCCAATTTCAACTCTCATCAGATCCCATTGAACAATCAATTGCATCGCCACTGGTACGTTTTATCACGTGTTTTTTCATTCCTGTTCTTCCAAAACCAACAATGTTAGAGCTTCTCGAATCTGTCCCTAGTTTTCTCTGTGTCAGATTTCACCTTCAAAACATATTGGTGGTGACGATTCGCGTGCAATGCAATCTGACCACTTCTTCTTTCTTCCCAGACTTTGCAGACGCATGAGACCCATCGCGTTTATTTGTCTTTCTTGGGTTTCCACAATTCCCCATAATACGCTGTTTTTATTTTGTTTTGTGTAAAATTATTGTTCGGATTTTATGTTGAGAGAAAATTTGAATTTTTCTTTGTGGGTTGTTTTTTTTTTCTCTCTTTTTAGGAACAAACTTAGATACAGCCCCGTAGTTGCTTTTGGCACTGTTTTTTTCAATCGAAGGGAATTAGAGTTTTATCTTGATAATTTTAGTGATTAAGGTTTGCTTTAAAGGTGAACATAGTTAACAGAGATAAAACTCCAATTGTTATGAGTACTTATGAAACTGCATCTAAGTTTTGTCCTTGTTTATGTTATTTTATTTGATTGTGCTGAATAGGGTTTGATTATGAGTAATTGTAATTGGTAATTTTAATTCATGTGTTCATGTTATTGGCTAGTCCCTTAGTCAATAGTAAATTTTATTTGATTATGTATAGTTGTGGACGATTTGATTAACCCAAAATATTTTGTTCTAAAACTTGGAATTAATGTCAGGTAAGGCAAGCATGAGGGGAATTCTTTCACTAAGGACAGCCTTGGTTCAACATCGTAGTGAGAAATTGGGTCTTGGTTTAAGACAATTTAGCACTCAGGGTGCTTCTGCTCCTACTTCACCACAGCCGCCACCACCTCCTCCACCACCAGAAAAAACCCATTTTGGTGGCCTTAAGGATGAGGACAGGATATTTACTAACTTATATGGGCTACATGACCCTTTTCTGAAAGGTGCCAATGAACGTGGTGATTGGTATCGAACGAAAGATCTGGTAATCAAGGGTACTGATTGGATTGTTAATGAAATGAAAAAGTCTGGCCTCCGTGGGCGTGGTGGTGCTGGTTTCCCTTCGGGCCTCAAATGGTCATTCATGCCCAAAGTATCTGATGGCCGCCCTTCCTATCTTGTTGTTAATGCTGATGAAAGTGAACCTGGAACTTGCAAAGACAGGGAAATCATGCGGCATGACCCACATAAGCTGTTAGAAGGTTGCTTAATTGCTGGAGTGGGAATGCGGGCTACTGCTGCTTACATCTACATCAGGGGTGAATATGTGAATGAACGTAAGAATCTTGAAAAGGCTAGGCAAGAGGCTTATGCAGCTGGTTTATTGGGTAAGAATGCTTGTGGCTCAGGCTATGATTTTGATGTTCATATCCACTTTGGTGCTGGAGCTTATATTTGTGGTGAGGAGACAGCCCTCTTGGAGAGTCTTGAAGGGAAACAAGGTAAACCAAGATTGAAGCCACCTTTCCCAGCCAATGCTGGGTTGTATGGTTGTCCTACCACTGTTACAAATGTGGAGACTGTGGCTGTTTCTCCAACCATTCTAAGGCGTGGGCCTGAATGGTTTGCCAGTTTTGGTAGGAAGAACAATGCTGGGACAAAGCTGTATTGTGTGTCAGGGCATGTGAACAAGCCTTGCACCGTTGAAGAGGAAATGAGTATTCCGCTGAAGGAGTTGATAGAGAGGCACTGTGGAGGTGTCAGAGGAGGATGGGATAATTTACTTGCAGTGATTCCAGGAGGGTCGTCTGTTCCTCTGCTTCCAAAGAGTATATGTGATGATGTCTTGATGGATTATGACGCGTTAAAGGCTGTCCAGTCTGGGTTGGGAACTGCAGCTGTAATTGTGATGGATAAATCTACTGATGTTGTGGATGCTATTGCAAGGCTTTCTTACTTCTACAAGCATGAAAGCTGTGGGCAGTGCACCCCATGCAGGGAGGGAACTGGCTGGCTTTGGACGATCATGGAAAGAATGAAAGTTGGCAATGCCAAGCTAGAAGAAATTGATATGCTTCAGGAGTTAACTAAACAAATTGAGGGTCATACAATTTGTGCTTTGGGTGATGCTGCTGCATGGCCAGTACAGGGTCTTATCAGGCATTTCAGGCCCGAGCTTGAGAGAAGGATTAGAGAGAACGCTGAAAGGGAGCTGCTGCAGGCCACTGGTTAGGCTATTACTAAGGTTGTTTCTTAACTTGGTTACCTTTCTTTACCCTTTTAATCATTTAAAGAAACATCTCTTTATCAGACTTTTCCATGTTTTATGTTTGATCAAGCTTGGAAATGCTAGATAAACACAAGGTTAAATAGATAAAAAAATATATTTTCTTTCAAATTTTTGTTGTGAACAACTAGATGTTTGGAGAGGCACAAGAGAGGCATGATTAGACCCAGGAGAATTGCATATACAAACCAGATAGTTCTCTTTATATATTTTTTGGATTAAATCTGAATAACTTTAGAACAGAGATCTGATCAAACAACAAAGGAAGAACACTGGACAAAGTCTCTCATAGAAGGACCTTTCTCAATAAACAATACACTGGTCTAACCCCCAACACAGGCATTTTCTCTTTCAAACACATTCCCTACCAATTTTGAATGCAGAAACTGTTATGCCACGTATATATATAGTAACACCACACAAATCCATAACTTCCCGAGGACACAAATAGTACACCAACAAATACTTCAGATACATAACTTCCTAAACAATAACCTAAAGACGCATCAGATACGTATTCAGAGCTAGCACGAACTTAAATGCATACTAATGTGTTCTAGAATTGAACTTTAGTAGTATGTTATTCCTGAAGTGATAAATGTCGGACATCTACATATTGCTGAAAGCTATTTTCAGGATGTTGCTTGTTAAATTAACTAGCTTAGAGAAAGTTCTAGTGTTTGGCTAATAAAAGCAGATTTTTTTGTTCATATATTTTGATAAAAACAAAAAATTTTGTTTGTAGAAAGTTGTGACCCTAATTCCAAGTAAATTGCACTCCCCTCCCTTGAGAGATAAATCTGTTGGATACTTTGGTTCATTTTAGTGTAAGCAGGCTTATGGGAGATTTGATAAATCTTGGGAACTTTAGAAGATGAAATGAAAATTATGGGTAAACTTTCAAACCAGCGGGATTTTAAAAATGTCATCCAATATTATGAAGTCCTCAAATCAATAAGAAAGATGTTAACAATTAATCAACATCTTGATGGTGACATTGAAAGTTGTGGAGAATGGAGAACTATCTCTAACTAGTAGGTCTATTCATAGTTGGTTTCCACTAATAAGTAGCTTGTTTTCTAGTTGCTATTGTGCTTCTATCCAATAGCTGCAAATATCTAATCTCATACTCAAGATGTCCAATTTTCAAAGTGAGGGAGTGTATAGGACATCTCAAATTAACTAAAGATATAGTCAAATTCTAGTATATAAATAGGTATAAATTTTATTTTACAAGTCGATTTTGTTAGGATGAGTCATGTTTAAAGTTCACTTTCTAAGATTAGGTTTGATTTATGCAACATTTAGTTCTCATTGAAATATATTGCTGAAAGAGTTATGTTTATGTTGTATGCTCTATTAGCAATATGAATTTGAATATTCAAAGTTATTTGAAGATATCAGGATGACAAATTATGATGGATTTGCCTCATAACTTAAGAAAACATAAAGTTTGAAAGTAAAGGTTTATCTACCCTTAATTTGTATTAAATAACGTGTAAACTTAGCCCACATAGTATGAAGAGTGTACATGAACCTTTACTTTATCACTTCATATATTTTTGTCTGAGACCAATTATCCCATTATAATTTCTTTGTCCGTGGTGGAGTTCAATATGGTTTCTTTTTTACGTTTTTTCTTATTGTATAGTTAGTTTTTAACCCGTGAGATTGAGATGCTTCTGACTTGCAAGGTTAACCTGAAAGCAATGCTAGGTTTATATCTTTATTTTATAAATCTTGACACACGTCTTTTGCATGACATTGCTACAGATTGATTCCATCTTAATATAAAAAATATGAAAGAACATTTATAGTTAAATATCAACATTAACTATGGTGTGCAATGGAGGAAGTTTGATTATATGATGTTTGAGGCCTGACCACTCTTTACATATGAACTGTATTATATGTAGGGGTATGACTGTCTGGTGGATAGCAAGAATCAGAATAAGACATTACCAGTCATTTTGGAAAGATAGGTGGCTCAGGTTACTGTAGCTTTATCGCTACTTCTATTTACTTTTTTTATGCTGTAGCAGTTATTTGCTGGACCATACCTGGGAAACCATTTGGGAGAGTTTAAACTGTGTACCTGCTTGTCATTTGACACATTTTCCTGTAATTTGTTAATAATATCTGTATACTGTATTAATTTTGAGAAACAATTCATGCTTACGCATGTCATCAGTGAATCATGAGGTATCATGTCCACCGGATAACCAAAACTTTGATCTTTGATTGGATTATTCATTTGGATTAACTTTTTTAGAGGAACATGTTATTCAACAACCATTCTCAACTTGCTTGTATGAAGTCTGTTGATTTGTATGCATGGACTAAAACATGTCCATATATACTTTGGTACTTTTCGGCTAGAATTATAATCCAGGCACCGAGGTCATTTCCTTATTTCTTTTACATGCAAAAGACATATTTGACTTCTACGAAATACTCCTTCCAATTTGCTGTATTTTGATTTTGCTACTCTTTATTGTAACACCAGCCATAGTTCTACCTACATTTGGTGTTCTTTGTTCTTATAGCATATTATTAACTATTCTTGATCATGTCCATCATAATTTGTCAATTTGTACGTCTTCGCAATACTATACATGTTGTTCAGACAAAACATTTGTCAAACAAGCACAACTTTTGGCAAACTATGACCAAAAGAAGTTTTGTAGTAAGAAAATAATTTCATATGTTTACATTTCTTTAATAATTTATTTGTTATGACCATTTAATTTGTAGAATAAATGAAATATAAAAATTAAGAAACTTGTACTATCATTTTACAATTTTTTTTAATAGTACAAATTTAAAATGGTAATAAATATTTAACTAAGTTGAATTTTATTTCAAGGGTAAATGACTATTAATTTTATAAAATTAAAATAAAGATTCATATTAATTAACTTTGATTTTGTTCTATTGAGTGAAACCAAACACATGATTGGGAGTAAATAAACTTGTTTAAGAGGAAACTGAGACAAGAAATGAAAGAGAAAGAAAAAGGAAATGGAAAGAATTGAGTGAAAATAATGAAATGAACTATTTATGTGCATGTTAATATATGAAATTAAGTTTTTTTTTTTAAAAAAAAAAAACTGTGTCAAGCTCGAATTTCCTGCCAATGACGATATATCCTAAAGTTTAGACCGAAAAAGTAGGTAGCTTGTGGGGGAAAAAGGTTCACATTCAGTTATGATCTGCCTTCCCTAATAGTGTAAATTTTTCTTCGAATTATTTTTACCATGATAAATTCTATATAGAGTAATAATTTGATTTGAAAGATCTTTGAATTTCTTAATGATTAATAGATTCATTTTGGGCATACTTGGAGCTATGCTGAATGGTTAGACAATTCGTAGAAAACTAAAGTATGAGTAAGTATTGAAAACATTGGTAAATTACTCATCCTTTTTAGTTTTCCTTATAGTTTTTTCCTTTCATCTTCTGATATTACTTAGTTTTTTATAAGCTAATATTACCTATTTACTTTTCTCATTTTTCTGAACCATAATTGTTTCATTATATAAACCAGATTTTATTACACTCTACTGCCTACTATAATTTAGTCCCAAAGCAACTAGCAACACTGATTTAATCGTTTTTCTTAGATGGAGCAGATGGAGAATACTAAACTTTTACACGGTAGTTAAAGATAAAAAAAATTCATGTACAAACATTTTGTATCATATTCATCTTTCATTTTCTTTAGAAAGCATACACGCTATCTTGTGCTTGCTCAGATATATTAAATCATTTTCCTTTCTCCAACCTTGTTTTCTGTCAGAATATGCAATGTGATATCTCTCCAATTGTGAAGAGAGGGAAAAGCAAAATGGTCACACCCTAAACAACTTAATGAACTTTCAAATACTAAACGATTCCTTATTTATTCTAACACTTGAGCTGTACTATGTCCTTTCTTCCCTTTTCAATCTCTAATCAACAGGGGACATAGAATCTGATGATAAAATAGAAGACAGAGAAATGATAAATGTAATTGATGATAGAAAGAAGAATAGCGATAAAAAGATATTGAAAGTGCTAAATAGGTGTTTACAATATTAAGCTGTCCATAAATCGATATTGAATCAACTAATCACTTGAAACTATTAGTTTGGCACATTGGATCTCTTCTCCTTCAGTTCTTGTGCAAGCACATCAATAGAATCTGAAATTTCAGCTCTATACACAAAGTGCTTTGTAGCAAACATGAAGAAGAGGAAATTCAGAAAGTTTAGAACCGAGAAAAATGCATAGTAGTAATCAAGATGAGAAGCATTCAGGTTGTTCAAAATCCATCCTTTGTGGCCATTTTTCTTAGTGATGTGTGAAACTGTGGAGAGAAGAAAAGAGCTGATGAAACTCCCAATGCCAACAGTAGTAATAGAATATGAAGTTCCAAGGCTCTTCATGCTTTCCGGGGCTTGGTCATAGAAGAACTCTATTTTTGAAACCTCTAAGAAGGCTTCACCTAATCCCATCAGCACGAATTGAGGAGCCAAAATGAATATGCTCAGAGGAACTTGTCCTCCATTTTGAACTACCCCATGTTCCTTGGCCACTTTAAGTCTATATCTTTCAGTCAAAGATGCTACTATCATAGTCACTATGTGGATCATGATTCCTATGCCCATTCTTTGAAGAAGAGTGATCCCTCTGGGGTTCTTGGTGAATCTCTTCATAATCTTAACAAAGACACGGTCATAGAGTACAACACAGACAAGCATGGTGAAAGATGTGAATGCAATCAAACTTGCAGGGGGAATGTTGAATCTGCCAATGTGTCTATCAAGAGTAGCTCCTTGCTTTACAAAAAGGGTGTTTGTCTGAGCAAGCATTGTGCTTGGAATAAATGTAGCAACCCAGATGGGGATCATCCTTAGGATTTGTTTAGTTTCCTCTACTTGAGTAACTGTGCACAGCATCCACTCACTAGTACCTGAACTAGTTCTCACACAAGCCTTGTTGAGGAACCTGCATGTTTGTATTTGTGAACATAACATTTCGTAGTAAAAGGATCACACATCAAATGATTGAGAAAATAGTCTGGAATTACACCTTGTTTGTTTACAGGTTTCAAAAACAATTTTATGTGGTCTAAACTGTTGTGCCCTAAGTACATTTGAAAGTATTTTGTCCTCTAAGCACATTTTTTGTTTTCTGAAAGTTTGTCCCTTGAACAAAGTTTGAAGAGAACAGAACAGGATGAGAAAGCATCTCCTAACTCTTTATGTTCTTTGGTTTTTAAAACACTTATTTTAGAAACTATTTTCAGAATTTAACAGAGTTTGGATGAGACATTATTGTGAAGTAGTGTGAAAGGAAAGTTTTTAAAACAAAAAATATTAGAAGAGAATCAGACAGATATTAGTACCTCAATGTATCAGTGGATTTAATCCTGAATTTCCCTTTATTTGTGTATTCTTCTACATCAAGCTCATGTAGTTGTGTAGAGTCAATAGTAGTAGCATTCACATTCCTTTTCCTCACAGCAGCCACTATAACCCTGGCAATTCTAGTGAAGGAACTCCCTGAGGCCAATCTGTGTCTATAGAGGGGTGTGCCTGCCAGGAATGTGATGAATGCTACAACAAGCCCAATAGTTGGAATACCATAACCAAGAGCCCACCCCACATTGTCTTGTATGTACACTAGAACTGTGAATGAAAAAAGGGTCCCAATGAAGATGCTGGAAAACCACCAGTTAAAGAATGAGAGTTTATGTGCCTTCTCTTTGGGGTCAAAATCATCAAATTGATCAGCACCAATGGTGGAAATGTTGGGCTTGGTTCCACCACCACCCACTGCTAAGATGTATAGTGCACCATAGAACACACCTAACTGTAGTGTGGTTGCCTTCTTGCATTTTGTCACATCCATTTCATGGCACTCAGGAGGCTTTAAACTTGGAAGGGAAACTGATAGTGTCAGCAGACACATACCCTGCCAATGCCAATACACATTAATTTTTCAACCCAGCCAACAGATTTAACAAGTTAGCAGAAAAATTGAAAGGTAGCAGAAGCTAAGCTAATGTACAATACCTAAACACTACCATTATAAACAATGAGGAAGATAAACCTAAACATGGATGCTTCCTATTCATTGATGATGAACTCAACAAGATATGTCAGTGAGATTTGCACAAAGATCTGGACAAACAACAACTTTATTTCACAAAGATCATGGCAGAATTGGCTTTGAACTTGATAATGATGTGCAAAATGTGTAAAAAGACATACCAGTAGGTAGATAACAGAGGAAATGACAAAAGTCCAATAGCGGCCAAGATGAGCATCAGCAACATAGGCACCTAATATAGGAATTATAAAGGTAGTGCCAACCCAATTGTTGACATTGTCAGAAGCAGTGACAGTGCCTTGGTGAAGCTTCCTTGTCAGATACAGAACCAAGTTTGACGATATCCCATAGTATGTCATTCTTTCAAACACCTCGTACACTGCATCACACATCTCATTGATTAATTCAACCAAATCAAATCCAATCAATTCAATAGACAATGCAATTCTGTTTTACATATTCACAACCTTATGAGAAACATATGACAATGTTTGATTTATGCATGAATACAATGGTAAGGACTCACCAAGAAAATCACAGCATAGACCTAAACAACAAATAGTTCTATTCAATTGGAGCTACTTTAAAAGAGGTTATCCATCAAGTAGAGAAAGTGGTATAAAAAGTTCTTACTTAATCCTTAACTATCTGACTTCACTCACACTAATTAATAATTTTTTAGTTAATGTTTTGGTAGTAACTTTTCGTAGAAAATTTGAGGACAATATCATATCATATAAGAAATTTCATTTCAATTGTCTACACCAAACTTTGATAAGTTATGGATATTAATCACTTTATTAATAAAAAATCTATAGTGACTACTTTGTTTTTAATAACTTCATGTTTATTATGTAAAAGCATCCTAGAATATTATTTCTTATTAGGAATATATTATTCGTATCACTCTTACAAGATTAATTTAATTAGCAAGGCTAATGCTTTATAGAAAATTTTAAAATTTCAAGAAACTTAAAATGTTTTTATTCCTATTCATTTATATTTTTTACACACATAATCTCATTACATAAAAAATATATATTTTTTTTTTCTTGTTTGCTTTGATATTTGAAACTAACTTTGAATTGTGATTTTTTATTTTTTATTTTTGAACACATCTTATTGATATGCTATATGCTATGTTATTGTTTTATCATTTGATCAAATATTAGACCTTAAGTCTATTTTTCTCTTAATAAGATCACACTATAGTTTTCCTAGCACATGAATATCTATGTAAAAAATATAAGATTTAAACAATATAAGATTATAAGTGTCTTTTTATTAAAAATATAAAGGAGGCAAGTATCTATTTTAAGATTACAGGGGCATGAGTGTCATTTAGTGTGGTATGGGAGTAAGTATAATTTTTCTCTCTCTTACCGTGTTCACTTGAGATGAATTAACTATTCATGAACAAAGGAAAACGCGGATTTGAAAGATATTTCATGTTCATTTTAAAAAAATTGCGAGCGATTGAAAGAAAGGATTTGTGGGATTAACTATTTTTCCAATCATCGATGCTCTGCGAAGATTTAAGATGATTCATAATCAAATGTCCTTTTAGCCCCTTGCACTTACGATTATGTGAATGTATTTTATTACCACTTTGTGAATGTATTACATCTTCAACCAAGAAGCATAAATAATAACTAATAATAATAATAACTAATAATAATAATAACTAATGATAATAATTAATAATAATAATAATTAATAATAATGATAATAATTAATAATAATGATAATAATTAATAATATTAATAATAATAATTATTAATAATCATAATAATGATTTTTTCTCTCTCTTTTTAATAATAATAATGATGATGATAATAATAATATTAATAATATTAATATTAATAATAAAAAAAAAATATTATTATTAATAATAATAGTTATCATTATTATTATTTCAATTTACTAAATTATCATTTTTTACATTTTTAAAATTAATTTTAATCTGTCACATCAATTAAATCCTACATTAATTCTCACAAACTTTACTTTCAAATCCACTCTCACTTACCTAAATCCACTCAAATAAACAACAAAAAATTTACTCTCAAATCCCCTCAAATCCATTTAATCACTCTCTTCCAAATCATCTTCCCCAAATCCATTCAAGTGAACAAAACCTTAAGCAATGGTTAATTGATCTAAGGGATGAGTTAGAAATTTAAGTTCATTCTAATCCTGTATTAGATCAACAAATAATGTTAACACACTTTAACAAAATATAAAATCTAAAAAATTAAAAAACAATATATATATTTTTTAAATTTAAGTAACAATAATAAAATTAATTTTAATTTTTAGATAGAGTTATTTCATATATATATATATATATATATATATATATATATAATTTCAAGGATTAAATTTGATAACATAACACACATTCAAGAACTTAATTACCCTCATTCAATAAAAGTATACTTAATTGATAAAATAATAAACACTTATTTAAGTTAATTACTCACCTAACAATAATACAATAATCACATCAATTTAAGATAATTTTTATTATGTTAATCATTTTAATTAATGTTTTTTTAGTAATCATCTAACTATAACTAACAACAAGAACATAAAAGGAACGTTAAAGATCTAAACACAAAAAATTGAATTAACTTAAAACATAATCAACTACAGAATTGTTTATTTATTTATTTAAAGATGCATCAACGTGATCTATTAATATAAACAAGTTTAAATTTAGAAGAAACCTATTAATAACATATGCCAACATACGTTGACAAGCTAACATTCCACGTTCAACTTGAAAATATTTTTTTCTTTTGACATCATCATCTTCCTCTTTTGACACTCTTCTCCTCTCTTTCTTATATGCTTTCTTTCTTCCTCTTCATCGTTTCAACTTTTTTTTTCTCTTTTAAACACATAATTAACAACAAGTCTTCAAAACCAGAAATATGAAAAAAGTAAATACATAAAGAAAATAACCATTAAATAGATATTTTATGATGGATAAAAATAATTTTCTACATGAAATCTAAAATTTTGATAGATATAAACATTCTAGATAAACATGTAAAGATTTATATAGAGAAAGTATAGTGAAATGGTGATAAAAAGGAGAAGAAGAAGAAGAAGGATACCAAGAAGAAAAGAACAAGCTTTCCAAGCACCACTTTTAGCTTTGAGAACAGGTTTTCCTTTGAGATCCACAGTTCCATCTTCTGCATAATCATTCATTCTTCTTCCTCTTTCCATAGCCATGATAATCTTCAGTTCTGAAGAAACAAAACTACGTGTTTGGATTTCTGTTCAGATTCCACGTTTGGCTACAAATTCTCAGCAAAATTCTGAAACTATATGAACAGAACAATTACACATGTTTCGCGTTTAATGAACATCCTATGACTTTCTTAGACTCTACCAAACACGCAAATGATCTTCTTTCTCTTCACATATGCTACTGTCGACACTCATGCACCAACAAATCTCTTTCTTCAATAAAATAACCATCAAAGGTATTATATATAACTACAATATATGTATTGAAAGTATCAATAAGTATTTAATGAACAATAACTCATTTATCAGAACTTTTTTACGTCACCACCAATAAATAATGCAGTCAAAAACTAATGACTCTATTGAATAAAATATTTTTTTGTCATGAATTTATGTCTTAAATAAAAAGAAAAGAAAAAAAAAATCAAATTTCAATGGTCCCCATGTATGTATTTTTTTTCCTTAATGAATTGGGGACCTGAATTAAGATGACCTTTTTTTTTTGTTTTTCTAAATTATGTTTAGAATTAAATTAAATTTGTTTATAATGATTTAAATTATAATCATTAATTAAATGATTTAATATATTATTTGTACTTAAATATGTATATATATTAAACTATTAAATTATAAATAGATATATTAGTTTGAAAGGTTTGGAGGGAGTCTATAGATATGAGTTCAACTTAAAAATTAATAACTATGCTGATAAAAAAATTATATAAGTAATAAATAATTCTTTTTACTAATTATTTTAAAATAAAAGTCAGGTTAGATATCATTATGAATTTTGACACTTCAACTATATTGATACTTAAAGTACAGTTCATAAAAGAAGAAAAATAACATAAATTGGCAACAAAAGAAGAAAAGTTTCAGTAAATACCTATCGAGACCTAATAATAGAACATAACCTTACTTTGTCAAAATAAAGAATTCTGACCAATTTAGATATCCAAATGTCATAATACCAAAGATCATTTCAAATATTATACAATCACACATAACTAGTGTCCAAAAAGTATTTTGAAGAACAACATCATATGCATCTTTAATACTGTGTCAAATCGACAATGATTTAAATAACATATTTTTTTATACTTAGACTTAAGAAATCAAATACACATGAGTTCAGTTCAAGTCATTTTACCATAGGGGAACTCTCAAGCTAAACGTAACATATATATTAGTAACTTTCAAACCATCATTCACTTTAGAACCACACAAAATAGACTATTTAATAGTGAACCATCTTCATTTTTGTGTATCACCAATCTAAACAAAATTTTTGAAATCATTGTTCCACTTAAAAAAAAAAGCTATGTAAACCACCAAGTTATAAGACAACAAGCTAACAATTACCAAAATTACTTGGTAATTTTTTTCTATCATACTAAATAACTTCCCTTTTAAGAAGTAAGCTTATAATCAATGTTACCAACCAAACTGAAAGTGGCTTAAGAGACCCACAAAGATTCACACACTCAAATACATAAAAGGAAGATATCCTTTATTACTGAAGAGAAACTAGTACAATTTTTACTAATTATTTATTTAATAAATAATAATAATAATAATAATCACTCATTTAATAAATTAATAAATTTAATTGAGAATATTAGTTTGACTAATTATAACTAATATACATTTTATTGTAATTAAATTTTTAAATATTAAATTAGTAAATATTAATATAATATGAATTTTTATGCATTTATTTTATTTGAATTTGTAACTGATAAATTATTAAATTATAACTGTTTCATTTTGATCAATAAATTATTGCTTTTAATAAATATATTAATTTCACCAATTATTTAATTAATAAATATTGAATACTTTATTGTAGTTAAAGTTGTAAATATTAAATAAATAATTTTTTAACTTATGCCAATATACTTTTAGTAAAAAATATGAAAACAATTTAGATAAATAAATAAATAATTGATAATTGATTATATCCACAACACTTTATTGAAAGTCTTATCAACCATAATAGTGGCAATTGTCTCTTGTTACATGTAAGATTTCTATGGGTTCATATTGTGATGTATAAGTTTCTTCTCGCAATTATTCCAAAGATGACATGGTGTAAAATGGTTTAACTAATGAAAAAAATATTATGATACCGATGACGAATTTTTAAACATAAAATACTCATTATATTTATTATTAATTAAACTCATAAAAATTATTTATATTGATACATTTAGTTTATAATAAATAATTTTTATGTGACTTCAATTAACAAATGATATGATAAGCATATATTAAAATAAATATGCACTTGTACGTGTTCTTTTACGCAACTATAAAGTACTTTAGTGATTGAGTAAGAAAAGTAACGTGAGTGAAAAAAATGCAATAAAATCTTCAATTTTTCTATTTAAATTTCATTTGGAAAATGTTTAAAATGTGTTCTTAGAAAGAATTTTGACATATTTGGCCGTGGAAAATGCGTAGTTGGGAAACCTTTACCACCCTTTTTCTAACAAAAGGGTCTACCTCTGGTCAATTTATAAAATGATTAAATATGTTGAAAATGAAGAACATGTTCCAAATAAATTAGAAAATAAATGAAAAATAGACATAACTGAAAAAAAATTTCATTAAAATTAACTTGTTGGTTATAAAAAAATATAAAATTTTGTTAAGTGATGATTTCAATAATTTTTGTAACATTTATGTACATTTACATTGCGTCTAACCTATGATTTACCGATTCTTACGTCAATATATTTATTTTAAAATAATAAAATGCGATAAGTGATATATATATATATATATATATATATATATATATATATATATATATATATATATATATATATATATATATATATATTTGAAAATAACAAATTTTTAAAAACTTGATAAATATATAATTGTTATTGATGTATTAAATGTTAAGAAAATAAAATAAAAAGTTATAAATTATCGTTTTCATAAAAGTATTACTGCGTGTGAGGACCTGGAAAATTATAAGGCCATTGGGCCCTAGTTGAGGCAGTCAGGCCCAGACTAAGGGAACCTTAACTTAGCCAGGGTCATTCCCCAAAAGCTAGAGTAAATCCATTTCTGCCTTTCCCTTTCTCTCTCTAAAAAGAAAACATTTTGCCCTAAACTCTTCTCTGCCTTCTCTCTAAATTTTTCAGCTCTTTGAACCGTTCAATCTTGGGATGGAAGGTGCTCAGGCGTTCATCTCACCGAAGGCTTCCTTTTGAACCGATCGCATTTTCGATTGGACCAGTGAGTCAACTTTTCCCTTCTCTGTCTCCATTCTCAAACCTAGAACATGCAATGTTACTGGTTGTATGTTACTAGGGGTTTTATTTTATAATTTTTGGTTTGTTAAATCAAGCTCTAAGAGCTGTTACTGTCACCACCTTGGTGGTTTGTAGGGTTTGGTTCAGTTCTCAGTTAGTGAAATACCGTGAGGGAGCGTCTCTGTGAGCTTGGTAGTTCGACTTTGAGGTAAGGGGAGCTAGTTATTTTGTTTGAAATTAATTTGAGATATATGCATGTTAAGTCCTGAATTGGTGTGTTGATTTGAACTGTTATGTACTGTTTAGTTATGTTTTGTGATGAGCATGTTGATTTGTATCTGCTGGATGTGTGGAAGTTGTGTAACCATAGTGTGCTGAACATTGTTTGACTTGGATGAGCATTATGTTGGCTGTACTGAGTTTCTGGATTTGAATAAGATCTCTGGGAAATAATTAAAAAGGATGGTGAGTGGATACATGTACTGCTTTAGGTTACTGTGAGGGAAATGGAGTACTAAAATTGGGTGAATGAGGTCTAGAGTACTATAAGGCAATTAGGACTTGTTGAGAGCACTGTGTTGGTAGGATAGAAGAATCATAAAAACCTGAGTTGGCACATCCCTGATCATAGAGCAGCCCTGGCCTGGTCCAGTACGTTGTGACTAGTCATATGTGTTGGCGGTGAAGGTGAGACTGATGCGTTCAGACATCTGATTCTTCTCCGGTGACCAATTGGGCAGTTGGGATAGTTTAGTTGAGTCAATAGAACTGGTGAGGGGTCAGAGAACTGAGTAAGTCCTGAGATAATGGTTGAGATGAGAATGTGTTCATAAGTTGCAAGGATTGATGTTTTAAATGGTAAAACTGAATTTAATCACTTTACATTAGTGCTAGGGAGGGTTTGGATCATCTAGACAAGAAGAATTACCAGTAATAATCGAATAAGAGGTCTTAGAAATTAACCAAGAGTCCTAGAAATGGTAAGGGTTACTGTAAGTGAGTGATTATGCAGAATTCACGTACTGCAGATTATGCAGTGTCGCTATGCGAGTCCTCTCGCATAGCGAGACCCTGAAAAGGGGTGCTCACTGTTTTGGAAATTCGCTGTGCGAGTTAGTGCGCTGTGCGAATTTCCAGAGGGTGATGCTCACTGTTTTTGGACTCGCCATGGCGAATCCTGTCGCTATGCGACTGGTGGTGGTTTAGGATCACTGCCTATTTAATTCGAAGAGCGAGTGGGGTGCATAGCGAGAGGTTTGAAGTTGATGTACGCTGCGAATTAATTCGCCATGCGAAATAGGGTGCGCTATGCGAATTTTAGCGGTCCTTTTGTCTGGGAAATTCGCATAGCGCACAAGGGGGTGCGCTGAGCGAATTATGTGTCGCAGGTTGAGTGTTTTTGGTGTTTTTGATGTTTTGGGAATTCCGGAGGTCCGTTTTGGACGTTCTTTAGTTCGTTCTGGGGGTTTTTGACCCTTCCGGAGCCATTGGTGAGGGTCTCCAAGCTGTTTGAATTACTTAGGTATTGAACATTAAAAGTCCTAAAGAAATTTGTGTTAATAAGTGATGATTTTGTGAAAGTATGTAATTTATGAGTTGTTTTTATGACATGGTTGATGTTGTATGATGATGTAAATGAATATGAAGAGGACATCTCGGGGAGAGATGGATGAAAGTGATGTGTGGGGTGATGATGTTGTTCTGTATAACTGTATGGAGCTTTGAACTAGTATGTCTATCCCTACACTCGAAGCACTGTTCATACTCAGATAGAGGAGAGCAGTGTAAGTGGTGAGAGTAGAGGGAGGTCCTCGTCTATAGTCTTTGAGTTTAGACATAGACAGGTTGGGGGATTTACCTTGCTAGTGTTGGGGAGTGCCAACTGAACTATGCAAGTGCAAAGACGACCAATAGTTCGACAGTTATACAAATCCGGATGAGTCGTGGAAGTGTGTGAGTCGTGGTTTAATGTGTATGCTTTAATTGTTCTTTTACACGTAACTAAGCATGATAACATGGATTGATTGTACTATATATCTATTGCTTGTTTACCTAGCTCACCCTTGCATTGTATGTGTTGCATGTGTTTGTCTTCTCCCTTGCGATGATCATCCAATCCTTTGGATGTGAGCAGTAGGTGATGATGTACCATTGGAGCAAGCTTTGGAAGTTGAGGAAGACCCAACCCCTAGTGCTTAGGATTTCTACTAGCTCTTATTTTAAATAGCTCTTTATTTTGGAAGACTTCTAGCCTTCATTTTATCATGATCAGTATTTTGGAAACACTCTTTAGGTCCCATTGAATCTTTATTCAATCATGTATTTTGGAGAATTATGAACTTGTTCTTAAGTTTTAAGACTTCCCAGCCAGACTTGGATAACTGTACTCCTTAATCCTATCTATTGTGTACTCTTAACTGCTTTCTATCATTATAATCGATACATTCTACATATATACATTGCTATATATTTTGGGATGTCACACTGCGCGCTCTATAAAATAGATAGTAAAGGATTTTAAGATATAAGATACATATACATGTCAAATATGGATACATGACACAATTATGAAAATACACAATATTAACGTATAAATATTCTCGTTTTAGTGGTACAAGAGATATATAAAAAAAATAGATACTGACATATTCAAGTCTAATATATACAAATGCTTATAAATTAAGGCTTTTACTACATAGTTAAAAAATAATTATTTATTAATATAATACAAATATATTCTCTCATTACATTTTCTTATAATATACATCATGGATTATATTGATTGATAATGAATTGGTTTCTAAAATAATACCATTTTTTTTTTGGGTTAGAGTGAGATTCTCTTCAAAAGTGTGACTTAATATAAATAATAAACGTGGTCCTTATATATTACATACACGTATATATTACCTACAGAGGTTGAGTGGTGGGAAATTATCACGGATGATGATCTGTATATTCTTCACAGATGGGTCGATATGTATTATTTACGAATTGATTTTTTTTTCACAGATCAAAAAGTCCATCCCTAATTTACCTATACCAAATATTTCATACAAAATTTTAATTGTGGGTAATTAGTGATTACTTCCATATTTTTGCCACAAGTATCCTTTCCTATCGAAATTTAGTTGTTTAAGTATCTTTTCCTATCAAAATTTAGTTGTTTAAGTAGTTGAGTGACCCTTATTTAAATGTGAATCCAAGTTTCATTGAATAAAAATGAGAAAATAAAGTAATATATAAAAATGAAAGATCATTAATTTATCGTCTTATGGTTTTGGATAGGGAATAATGTCAATATTAAGATACTTATAGGCCTGATATTTGTTTTGCAATTGAGGTTCTTAGTAGATTTATGCATCAGCCAAAGAAATTGCACTTATTAGCTGCAAAAAAGAATGTTAAGATATGTAAAGGAAACATTAGAACTTGGAGTATTGTTTCCTAAAAACACTGAAATGCAAGATGTTTTAGTAGGTTGGTCTGATTCTGACTAGTGTGGGGATAATAGTGATAGGAGAAGCACTACTTGGTTTTTTTTCAAGTTTATAGGTGCACTGATCTCCCGGCAAAAAGCAACACGTTGTGGCTTTGTCCACCTATGAGACAAAATATATAGCTAGATCTGATGTTGCATGCCAAGCTACGTAACTTGATTATATTGTTCGATAAAAACAAAAGTGGGACCCATCCACATGCTGAAAAGAAGGGTCAATGTTTTCATATACCATATATTAAGGAAGAATGTCTTCCACCTTCGCTAAAGCTCTGTAAATTGCTCCAATGCACCAACCATGTTTCTTGTCCTTTCTTCCTTCATTCATTATAAAATGAATGCAAAATGTGCAGCAAAACACAACTCACCAAGAATCAAACGGTGAAGAAAGAATTCAAGAGGAGAAAGAGAGAAAGCCACGGGTACTACCGTGAAGAGAGAAACATCACCGAGAGGTGAAAGACACTGTGTAGTAGAAACTGTGAGGGTGCAAAAGAGAGTTTTTTTGTATATCATCCGAGAGGGTGAGATTTATTGAGAGATCCTCAAAGAGTGAGAGAAACACTGTAATCCTACTTTCATAGTGGAGATAATTTTCTGGACTAGGTCCTATGGTTTTTTCCGAGAGGATTTTCCACGTTAAAATTTTCGGTGTTATTTTTTCCTACGCATACACTTTTATTTTTACGCTTCCGCATAGTGCCCATTTTGGGTTAGCAGAGGAGGGAACAAATACCGCTGTTTCCCAATAGTGGTATCAGAGCTACCAGTTCGAAAAAGTCAGAATCCTGTGAAACTCAAGATGGAAGGTGACATGTTCAAGCTAACTGCGGATAATTACTCCTACTGGAAGCCGATGATGGAAGATCATCTATACTGCAAGGATTTGTATGAGCCGATCACAAATCCGGAAATTCCAGAAGGGAAGACCGAAAAAGATTGGGAGATTCTGAATCGTAAAACAGTGGCTATGATTCGAAAATACATCAACAAAAGCTTGTTTGAGCATGTATCGACTTATACCGATGCGTATGAGTTATGGACAAAGCTTGAATCTATGATTCAAAAAAAGACTCCGAGAAATAAAGCTCACCTTGTCAGGCGACTTGTAAAGTTGGACTATTCTGACAACCAGAATATGATCGAGCATCTCAACACCTTCAAAGGTATTGTGAACCAATTAATGAAGGCATATATGAAGATAGATGACGAGTTACAAGCTCTTCTACTCCTTAGTTCTCTACCAGAGAGTTGGGACACATTGGTGGTCACTCTCAGTAACTCAACACCAAATGGAAAGCTCAGGCTGGATAACATTACAGACAGTTTGTTGAATGAAGAGTCCAAAAGGAAAGAAAGAGGAATGAGTAGTCACTCAGAAGCCAACGTTGTTGAGAATAGAGGAAGGAGTGAACACAAAGGCAAAGGAAAACGTGAAAAGTCACGAGGAAGATTCAAGTCTCGTTCCAAAGGTTTGAGATGCTTTTATTGTGGAAAAGATGGCCACAAGAAGCAAGAATGTAGATTCCTGAAAAGAGATCAGAAGAATGGAACTATACACCCTGATGTGATAGATCCCAAAAAGAAGTTGGAAGAAAAGACCACAACAGCGGTGGTATCAAATGATGAGAATGTGTTCCTTATCACTGAGGTAAACTATCTAAATATTACTTTTGATGACTGCACTTGGATAGTAGATACTGGAGCATCTTTCCATGTTACTCCTCATGAGGGATTCTTCTCATCCTATCAAAAAGGAGACTTTGGAATAGTGAAGATGGGTAATCATGTCACAAGCAAAATTGTGGGCATAGGAGAAGTGACTTTGACGACAGAAAATGGAAACAAACTTGTGCTGAAGGAGGTAAGACATGTGCCAGAAATGCGACTAAACCTTATCTCAGTCGGTAAGCTAGATGATGCTGGAATGAACAACCAGTTTGGAGATGGAAAATGGAAACTTAGCCAAGGAAGCATGATTATTGCTCGTGGCAAAAAGGAAGGCTCTTTATATGTCATACAAGGAAAGATATACAAAGGAGAGACAAATGTTGCTCAAGAAGAAAGTAAGGAGTTGTGGCACAAAAGACTGGGCCACATCAGCGAGAAAGGATTAGAGATCTATGCGAAAGATCATCTCCAGAGTATAAAAGGACAACCACTTGAATTATGTGAAGACTGCCTAGCAGGTAAGCAGCACAGAGTATCTTTCCATAAGTATGATAATAGAAAAAGAAGAGAGCATATTTTGGATCTTGTGTATTCAGATGTCTGTTCAACATCCGAAAGGTCCCTTGGTGGTGCTCAATATTTTGTTACCTTCATTGATGAGCACTCTAGAAAATTGTGGGTCTATCCTTTGAAGAGAAAAGATGAAGTTCTACGAATCTTCAAGGAGTTTCATGCCTTAGTTGAATGTGAAACTGGAAGAAAGTTGAAATGCTTGAGAAGTGATAATGGTGGAGAGTATAGAGGTCCATTCGAGCACTATTGCAAGACTCATAGGATCATACATGAGAAAGTACCTCCCAAGACACCTTAAATGAATGACGTAGCTGAAAGATTCAACAGAACGATTGCCGAGAAGGTCAGAAGCATGTTGTCTCACGCAAAACTTCCCAAGTCATTCTGGGGGGAAGCCGTGTTTACAGCAACTCATTTGACCAACTTATCACCATCAAGACCATTAAACGGTAAGATACCAGAAGAAGTATGGTCCGGTAAAAAGGCCTCATATCGCAACTTGAGAGTCTTCGGATGTAAGGCATCAATTCACATTCCGAAAGATGAAAGAGTAAAGTTCGATGCTAAGGCGAAAGAGTGCATATACCTTGGTTCTCCAAGAGATGAATTTGGTTTTAGATTATGGGATCTTGCAAACAAAAAGATTGTTCGAAGCAGAGATGTGGTGTTCTTTGAAGATCAGACAATCCAAGACATCAAGAAAGTGGAGAAACCAACACTTAAGCTGATAAGTGATCAAAGCCCTATTGTGATGAACAACTTAGGGAGAGAGACTCATCAAGCTGAGACAAATCAGGAGTTACAACTTGATGAGATGGCTGAAGAAGCAGATCAACCTAATCTGACGGTAGAAGATCAAGCAATTGAGAATGCTCCGCAACAAACCCAATTGAGGCGATCAACAAGGCAGAAGCAAATGGAGATGAAAGACAAAGACAAATGGTTGCAAGCCATGGAAGAAGAGATGCAATCCTTAAAGGAAAATCAGACTTATGATTTGGTAGAATTACCAAAAGAAAGAAGAGCATTGCAGAACAAATGGGTGTTCAAGCTCAAGAATGAAGAGAACAACCCAAGCCCAAGGTACAAAGCACGAATTGTCGTGAAGGGGTGCAACCAGAAGAAAGAAATAGACTTTGATGAAATATTCTCACCAGTAATGAAGATGACATCCATTAGAGCGATTCTCGGTCTGGCAGCAACACTAGACCTGGATATTGAATAACTGGACGTCAAAACAACATTCTCACATGGAGACCTAGAGGAAGAAATTTACATGAAGCAACTAGAGGGTTTTGAAGAACCAGGCAAAGAACACTTTGTGTGTCGTCTGAAGAAAAGTCTCTATGGTCTGAAGCAAGCTCCAAGACAATGGTACAAGAAATTTGATTCCTTCATGATCCAACATAATTTCAAGAAGACCTCCGCAGACCATTGCGTGTTTGTGAAGCATTATGAAGATGGTGAGTCCATCATACTTCTCTTGTATGTTGATGATATGTTGATTGTAGGGAATGACAAAATTAAAATAGCTGCTCTCAAGAAGGCATTGAGTAAGTCTTTTGCCATGAAAGACCTAGGTGCAGTGAAGAAGATACTTGGAATGAAAATCTCCAGAGATCGTTCTAGAAGAATGCTATGGGTATCTCAAGAAGATTACATTGAGAAGATTCTCAAAAGGTTCAACATGCACAATGCCAAATCTGCTCGTGTTCCAATTGCTGGACATTTCAAACTCAGTAAGTTGCAATGTCCAAAGAATGAAGAAGAAAAAGTAGAAATTAACAAGGTACCCTACTATTCTGCCGTAGGTAGTCTTATATATGCAATGGTTTGTACAAGACCAGATATTGGCTATGCTGTAGGAGTTGTGAGCAGATTCTTGTCAAATCCAGGAAAGGAGCATTGGGAAGCTGTTAAGTGGATACTAAGGTATCTAAGAGGGTCTGTCAAAAGAAGCTTGTGTTTTGGCAATGGAGATCTAAAGCTAATCGGATATTCAGACTCAGACATGGCTGGAGATGTCGATTCAAGGAAGTCAACATCAGGTTATCTAATTACTTTTGCAGGGGGAGCTGTTTCTTGGCAGTCAAATCTACAAAAAGGTGTGACATTGTCTACTGCTGAAGCAGAGTATGTAGCGGTGACTAAAGCCTCTAAAGAGATGCTATGGATGAAGAATTTCCTAAGTGAATTAGGACATGATCAAGATGATTATGTGGTGAATTGTGATAATCAAAGTACCATTCATCTAACCAAGAACCCCATGTTCCATTCATGCTCGAAGCATATCGACTTCCAATATCATTGGATACGAGAAGCGTTGGATGAGAAGAAAATGAAGATAGAGAAAATCCATACAGACTTAAATTGGTCTGACATGATGACTAAGTCAATACCAACCAAGAAGGTTGAAGATTGTTGTCAAGGTGCTGGTGTCGTGGTACCTTCCAACTAAAGACAGGATGCAATGATGGAATGAAGGATGGAATACCCATTTTGAGTTTTATGGGGGAGTTTTGTTGGATAAAAACAAAAATGGGACCCATCCACATGCTGAAAAGAATGGTCAATGTTTTCATATACCATATATTGAGGAAGAATGTCTTCCACCTTCGCTAAAGCTCCGTAAATTGCTCCAATGCACCAACCATGTTTCTTGTCCTTTCTTCCTTCATTCATTATAAAATGAATGCAAAATGTGCAGCAAAACACAACTCACCAAGAATCAAACGGTGAAGAAAGAATTCAAGAGGAGAAAGAGAGAAAGCCACGGGTACTACCGTGAAGAGAGAAACATTACCGAGAGGTGAAAGACACTGTGTAGTAGAAACTGTGAGTGTGCAAAAGAGAGTTTTTTTGTATACCATCCGAGAGGGTGAGATTTATTGAGAGATCCTCAGAGAGTGAGAGAAACACTGTAATCCTACTTTCATAGTGGAGATAATTTTCTGGACTAGGTCCCGTGATTTTTTCCGAGAGGATTTTCCACGTTAAAATTTCCGGTGTTATTTTTCCTTACGCATACACTTTTATTTTTACGCTTCCACATAGTGCCCATTTTGGGTTAGCAGAGGAGAAAACAAATACCGTTTCCCAACATATATTTTGACAACAATAAAAGTGGAATTTAGAAGACCCATTCAGCTATTTTTTGATAATAAATTAGCAATAAATTTGACTAATAATGCTGTGTCACATGGAAGAACAAATACACATACTAGATTTCATTTTTTGAGGGAACAAGTAAACCATGGAAGGTTAAAACTGTTTTTCTGTATATAGACTCTATAAATAAGAACCATTTATTCTTTTTTTTATATATAGAGAGTAAATATCATTTTACCGTATTTCTTTTTCTTCGTGTATCCTGTGTTTTCTTTTACCAACAAAAGAAACACTTAATCTGCACAACTAATTATCACAGATTATTTAAGCCTACAGTAAATAAATTCACATATTCTCTTCTACCTTGTTCTTTCCATAATGAACATGAATTAAGTCCAAAACATCACACGTTAAAGACATTATAATAGCAGCTACGACATATTCTCGATTTCTGCTAATCTGGTTTCCAGTTGTCCCAACCATCCCATGTTATCAGTCCACCATTTTCATCTAATCAATCTCTTGGAATCACTTGGTTTGATGTCTTTTCTCTTAGCTCTTCTCCAAGCACTTTAATGGAATCTGAAATTTCAGCTCTGTAAACATAGAACTTTGCCACAACCATGAAGAACACGAGGTTCACCAAGTTGAGTATGGCCAAAAGTGCATAGTAGTAGTCAAGATGAGAAGCATTCAAGTTGTTCAAAACCCATCCATGGTGGCCATGTTTCTTGGTGACATGTGAAACTGTCGAGAGAATAAAGGTGCTTAGGAAATTCCCAATGCCTAATGCAGTCATTGAATAGGAAGTGCCAAGGCTCTTCATGCTTTCTGGGGCTTGGTCATAGAAGAACTCAATTTTTGCAACTTCTAGAAATGCATCAGCAGTTCCCATAAGAATGTATTGAGGAAGCAAGATGAAAATGCTGAGAGGAACTTCTCCTCCATTTGCCACCAACCCATGTTCCTTGGCCACTCTAAGTCTATACCTTTCAGTTAGAGATGCAATTACCATGATCACTATGTGGATTATGAGGCCAATTCCAACCCTTTGCAGAAGGGTTATTCCTCTGGGGTTCTTGGTGAACCTTTGCATGATCTTCACAAAGAAACGGTCATAGAGCACCACACAAATAAGCATGGATAGAGTCACAAATGTGCTTAAACTTGCAGGAGGGATATCGAAGCTACCAATGCCTCTGTCAAGTGTAATACCCTGCTTCACAAAAAGGGTACCTATTTGTGCAACCATTGCACTAGGAATGAAAGTGGCTATCAAGATAGGGATCATTCTCAGCATTTGTTTAGTCTCCTCTACATGAGTAACAGGGCTTAGTTTCCATCCACCTGCACTTGAATCAGTCTTCACACAAGCCTTGTTGAGGAACCTACATGCATATATATAAAGGTAGAGCCAGAAAACATTAATTAGGATAGCCAAACACCAGATGAGAAGTTAAGAATATGAAGTAGATGAGAAATTAAGGTAGAAGTTAGACCTCAAAGTTGGAGTGGGATGAATTCTGACTCTCCCTTTCTTGGCATACTCTTCCAAATCAAGCTCATAGAGTTGTTTAGTGTCAGTAGGAATAGGAGTTTTCCATTTTCTAATAGCAGCCACCATGACCTTAGCCATCTTAGTGAAGGGACTCCCAGTGGGTAATTTGTGTCTGTAAAAGGGTGTGCCTGCCAAAAAAATGACTACAGAAATTGCAAGTCCAAGAGTGGGAAGACCATAGCCAAGAGTCCAGCCCACATTATCTTGTATGTAGACTAAGACAGAGTTTGCAAAGAGGGTTCCAATGAAGATGCTGAACATCCACCAATTGAAGAAGGAGAGTTTGTACTTCTTCTCTTTGGGGTCATAGTCATCAAATTGATCAGCACCAATGGTAGAAATGTTGGGCTTTGTTCCTCCTGTTCCCAATGCCAGAGTGTAGAGTGCACCATAGAACACAGCTAGATGCAGTGTGGAAGCTTTTTCACATTTTGTCACATCCAATTCATGGCACTCCGGTGGCTTTAGGCTTGGAAGGGACACTGATAGTGTGAGTAGACACATACCCTGCCAACATATAAACATGATACACTTATTTTTGTTTTAAAATTGTAAGAACATTTCAAAGAAAATCTCAGATATGAGAAACGAAATTCAGATTTTCTGCTTCTAAATTGTGATGAGTGATACCAATAGATAGATGATTGAGGAGAGAATAAAAGTCCAATAGCGACCAAGATGAGCATCAGCAAGATATGCTCCTAAGATGGGAGTTATCCAAATGGTGCCAACCCAATTGGTGACATTGTTTGAAGAGGTGACAGTTCCTTGGTGAAGTTTCTTTGTCAGATAAAGAATCAAGTTTGATGATATTCCATAGTATGCCATTCTCTCAAATATCTCATACACTGCAATCCAATTCAATGCATCATTCACACATAACAATTGCCCAAATGGGTCTCTAATATGTTATTTTATCAAACAAAATTTATCTGAGTTTCATCAAACATGAGGTTTATTATCGTATTTAGTTGGTCTTGTTTTAAATTAATAAAACTCAGGAATTTTAATCAGTAAAAGAATGTATTGAGAATAAAGTATAACAAAGAATGTGATGGAAAAAACTCTGTTTATGTATTTATTATTATTTATTATTGTTGTTACTTGTGTTAATATATTTTTTATTACTCATAATTATTATAATTATTAAAATAAAAAAAAGTAACCCCACAATCAATTATTTAAATATTTTTAATTATGAAAATATTAAAAAAAACCACAAGGTTAATTTTTACCAGTGTAAACTTTTTATTCTTTTTTTTATAATTATTTGTTTCTGTCACGCCCCATTAATTATTCTGCTTAGTCACCTCCCTGCTTCCATTAATACGTGTGACACGTGTTCTGTGCCATTAAAGAAGCACACGCCCTCACTCTGCATGCCACCGCCAGGTGTCAAATTGGAAGGTTCTGAGTTTGATAGTGGAAGCCAAGTGGCAGCGCAGGAGAGAATGTCCGTTTGACTTGGGAAGAGAAACTAATTTTCTGAAACACTCTTCCCTTCTCTGCGTGCTCTTTCATCTTCCTCAGAAAACCAAACCCTCATTTTTCTCCTCCTTCTCTCTAGAACTCTCCGTCTTCCCTCTTCTGCAACTCACCCTCCTTTTCTCCGTTCACGTTTCAGCACCGTGATAATCAGCACTGCACCGTGAGCTTTCCATCAAACCGATTGGTTTTGGATTCTGAAACGGGTAAGTTTCACGTCCTCAACCACTCTTCATTTTCCACATGCAAGCTCGTTTTAAATCTGCATGCACCTTCTCTGAACCAGTATTGGTTTTCTGAATTTTTAGTTGAAGAGTTTTTGGGTTTTTGAACGAAAAAGGGTAGAAGAGTTGATACTGGGATCTGGTTTTCTTTTAAAGAACGAAAGCACGTTTCCAATCCAGGTAAGGGAAGCTTGTTAGAATTTAATTCACATGATCTCTGTACTGCATGCGCGTTACGTAATGTTTGAAAGTATGATTTATGATATTTGACTTTGGAGTTTAGGATTATGATTCTGAGATGATATATGAAAATGTTGCATGTATGTACTGGGAATTATATGCTGAGTGTATGAATGGTCTGTGACGTTGTACGTGGATGATTTTGATATTTGAATGTTAGTATATGATGTTGATTAAAAGCATGAGAAGTATGGAAAAATACTATGTTAAGATTGATTTAATGCATGAAAGTTTATACTGGAAAATGAGTTACTGTAAAAGAAGAATTATATGAAAAGTGCATGAATTTGAACGTTCGTATTGATACGGTCATTGACCGTTCGGTATTATCAGTAAATTCTTGTATTAGTCGGACCCTTTCATTTGGAAAGGACTCCCTTTGAGAACGAACGCCCTCTAATATATTTTTACGTTGTGCTTTCGGCCAGACGTAAACATCACGAGTGTTGTGTGAGAATTGAGAATTTTGATAATATCCCCGTGAACTTTTAGTCAAATTATTGAAACATAAACTTTAAATATCTCATCTTATATAAATCCCAATTTCTATGATTTTGAATTCAGCCAAGAGTCTCGATCTAAAAACGTACGTCCTAAGTGGCGTTCGGTCTTAGACCGAACGTTCGTTCAAAAAGGCAAACGATTAGTAGCGCTCTTTCTTTTGTCGAGCGTTCGTCTTTGGTGGCGTTCGACCTTATGTCGAACGTCCGTTCTTGATAGCGTTCGTTCTTATGTCGAGCGTTCGCCTGTGGTAGCGTTCGACCTTATGTCGAGCGTCCGTTCGTGATAGCGCTCGTTCTTTTGTCGAGCGTTTGTATTTGATAGTGTTCGACCCTTGTCGAGCGTACATCCTTAATAGCGTTCGTCTTCTGTCGAGCGTTGGTCTTTAAATAGCGTTCGTTCTGATCTTAAATAGCGTTCGTCCAAACAGTGAAATAACGTTCGTCTTTTTATGGAAGTGTAATTAAGAATGAAAATGTGATGTTGAGGGAAGTATAAATTGTGCGAACCATATATGATATGATATTATGATTTTGGAATTTGAACGAGCGTTCCAGGGTGGAACGACTCTTGACTGGATATTGATATTTGTAGTATGAACGTGGTAAGCTTAGATGGTGATCCATCCTGATATTCCGTGAGTGCTCGTTCTCAAGTAGAGAGGAGTAGGTCATGCGTGGGAATGGCAGGAGGTCTAGACCATAACTGTAACTTGGCAAAAAAGACTAACCTCAGGTGGATACTGATGAGCATTCCAGTTACCCCACCTGAGTGCATGGACGCCTTAGCTACACAGGTTTCATACAGTCCGGACAGTCTGTCTAGTATCAGGAAGTTTGATTTGAGTTAATGTATGTATTGGATGCATGTGTTGTGATGTATTTGATATGATTGATAGGTATAAATTGTATGTTTGACTTGAATTAAATTCAATAAGCTTACCCTTGCATTTCCTTCGTGTTGTCTTGTCTATGTATATCCGTCTTGTCAAATGCAATGATCATCCGTGTGGATGTGAGCAGAGGGAGATGCGTCTCTGGAGCAAACTCTTGAAGAGGAACTCGTTACTGAAGAAAATTTAGTAGAAGTTGAGGTGAAGGCCGAACAGTGAGGCGTTCGGTTATTTAGTTAGTTTGATTAGAGTAGCGAGCGTCTGTGAGCGAGCGCTCTTTTGTTGCTGTATATATATATTGGAACGTTCGGTCAATTCTTGTAAACCGTTCGTCCTCCTTGTTTTGTAAACGCTCGTTGTTTTAAATGAAAGGCCGTTCGGCCATTTATTCAATCTGCTTACTGTATTATTAAACTGTTTTGCCATATTGATTAATGTGATTATTCTAAGTATATAGTTGATGACTGTATATTTCTGGGATGTTACATTATTGGTATCAGAGCAGTTTTGTTCTCTTAAGGACGCTGTAGGTTATGAGTGCATTGCATTTTGCTGTGTGCTTTTTTAATGTTTAATGAGTTACTGTTTTAACTCTTAGACATGACTAACGTTCGTTTTCTCTGATCCAGAAAACGATGGCGCCTAGATTACCTCCTCCCCCACAACCAAACGAGTCTGATGCACCTAATCACACTAGGTTGTTGGAGACAGTGATTGAGAGGCTGCAACAGCAAAATACTACCCTCATGGAGCAGAACGCTGCTGCTCTACAGAGTTTGGAGGCCGCACGCGCCAACTCTGAAGCCACTCAAAGACAATTGATGGAATTAATTGCCGCCACCAGAGGCACGCCAGGAGCGTCCTCTTCCAATGCTGTTCATCATACTGAATGGAGTTTAGAGAGCTTTCTTCAACACCATCCGGCCAAGTTTAGTGGGAAGGGCCTTCCGGATGAGGCAGACCAGTGGCTGCAGGATATGGAACGAATTTACAATGCTAAAAGATGTCCAGATGAGAATCGCTTGGCTTTCACGGAGTATTTGCTTACTGGAGAAGCAAGCCACTGGTGGGCGAGCGCTAAGGCTATACTGACGGACGCTCAACGTCCTATTACCTGGGAAGTGTTCAGAGGGAAGTTCTATGAAGAATACTTTCCAGATAGCGTTCGTTTTGCTAAAGAGGTGGAATTTCTTCAACTGGTACAGGGAGGGATGTCGGTTTCAGAATATACAAACAAGTTCAAACATCTAGTGAGGTTCTATACAATGGCTACTAGTGAAGAGTGGCAGTGTAGGAAGTTTGAAAACGGGCTGAGAAGTGATCTCAAGGTGTTGATCTCTAGCTTGTGCATTCGGACGTTTCCAGCCATGGTGGAGAGGGCTAAAGTATTAGAGAAAAATATGGCTGAGGCGGAACAACAGAAGAAGCAACAAGTATCAAGAGGACCAGTTCTGACAAGGACCAATTTGAATCGTAACAGGACCCCGTACGCTCGTCCAGCTCAGTCAAGTGGTTCACAAGCTATGGTAGTTGCTGGACAGTCAAACCAACAGGGGCCGGTTAGATGTTTTCAGTGTGGAGGACCTCATTTCAGATCATCATGCCCGCAATTGGTTGGAGGAAAGTATTGTAATCGGTGTAGAAGAACTGGACATCTAGAGAGTGAATGCAATATGGGTGGACGTGCAGTGATGAGGCCACCCAACACTGGAAGAAATCAGACTAGAGGTGGTGGACGAGCCCAAGCTGTTGGGCGTGTTTATGCGATCACTGGTGCAGAAGCAGCGAGCTCAGGTACGCTCGTCACTGGCACATGCTTGCTGTATGGAATAAATTGTTGTGTGTTGTTTGACTCGGGGGCGACACACTCCTTCATCTCGAAGGCGTGCGTTGATAAGTTGGGGATAGTGGAGCGCGAGATGCAGTTTGATTTGGTGGTGTCTACACCAGCTGCTGGTGAGGTGAGAACGTCTACCGTATGTGTTAGATGTCCTCTTGAGATTGAAGGGCGTAGGTATAAGGTGAACCTCATATGTTTGCCTCTCAAGGACTTAGAAGTGATTCTGGGGATGGATTGGCTTACTACCAATCACATACTCATTGATTGTGGAGCAAAGGAATTGATTTTTCCTGAAGAATATGAAGAGAAGTTGGGTGTGACACTCGGCCAGTGGAAAGAAGATATAATGGAAGGAGCCAGTTGCTTTTTGATCATGACTCACGTGGATAATGAATCTGAAGGTTCTGAACGAACGCAGTCTAATTGGAGAGAAGCAAGTTCAGTAGTAGGTGAATATCTAGACGTTTTCCCTGATGAGGTGCCTGGATTACCACCCGTTCGTGAAGTTGAGTTTACAATTGATCTGGTAACAACCGCAGCTCCCATATCCGTTCAACCATACAGGATGGCACCTGCTGAATTGGTTGAACTTAAGAAGCAAATTGAAGAATTGATGGACAAGAAGTTCATCCGTCCAAGTGTGTCACCTTGGGGAGCGCCTGTACTGTTAGTAAAGAAAAAGGATGGCAGCTCACGGCTATGTATTGACTATCGTCAATTGAATAAGCTGACCATCAAGAACAAATACCCACTGCCTCGCATTGACGACCTGTTGGATCAATTGCATGGAGCGAACGTCTTCTCAAAGATAGATTTGAGATCAGGCTATCACCAAATTCGGGTTAAGGAGGGAGACATTCAGAAGACAGCCTTTCGTTCACGTTATGGACATTATGAGTACGTGGTCATGCCGTTCGGTGTGACGAACGCTCCTGCAGTTTTCATGGACTACATGAACCGCATCTTCAGGCCATATTTAGACAAGTTTGTAGTGGTGTTTATTGATGATATTCTCATCTACTCCAAGAGCTGTGAAGAACATGAAGAGCACTTGAGATTAGTACTTGGAGTGTTGAGGGAAAAAGAACTGTATGCTAAGCTATCTAAATGTGAATTCTGGATGAAGGAAGTACAGTTCTTGGGACACGTTGTGTCAGCTGGTGGAATTTCAGTTGATCCTGCTAAAGTGCGAGCGGTCTTAGAGTGGGAAAGCCCACGTTCGGTCACGGAAGTGAGGAGTTTTGTTGGACTGGCGGGCTACTACAGGCGTTTCATAGAAGGGTTCTCTAAGATAGTAGCACCGTTAACACAGCTGACCAGGAAGGATCATCCGTTTGCTTGGACCGATAGGTGTGAATCCAGTTTCCAAGAGTTGAAACAGAAGCTGACGAGCGCTCCAGTTTTGGTGATTCCGGACACTGCCAAACCATTTGAAGTATACTGTGATGCATCTCACCAAGGTTTGGGGTGCGTTCTCATGCAAGAGAAGAAGGCAGTGGCTTACGCCTCTCGGCAATTGAAGATACATGAGAGGAATTATCCAACACACGACCTAGAGCTGGCAGCGGTCGTTTTTGCCTTGAAGATTTGGAGACATTACTTGTATGGATCCGTTTTCCAAGTCTTCAGTGATCATAAGAGTCTTAAGTATCTCTTTGATCAAAAAGAGTTGAATATGAGGCAAAGGAGGTGGCTGGAATTTCTTAAGGATTATGACTTGGAGTTGCTTTATCATCCTGGTAAAGCAAACGTAGTGGCAGACGCTCTAAGCAGAAAAGTGGTGCATGTCTCGTCCATGATGGTGCGTGAGATAAGCTTAGTGGAAAGCTTTAGGGACTTAAAGTTGCAGTTTAATATAGAACCGAACAGCATCAAATGCTGCAACCTTAAGATATCCAGTGATGTGTTTGAGCGGATCAGAATGAAGCAACTGGATGATGAGGAATTAGTGAAGATAAGAGGCGCGCTCGGCACAGATCAGGCAAAGGAGTTTAATGTTGGGACGGACGGTCTACTACGCTATATGGGTAGGACGTGCGTTCCAAATGATGGAGAATTGAAGCGAATCATCTTAGCCGAAGGTCATCACAGCCGTCTTAGCATGCACCCTGGCATGACTAAGATGTATCATGATTTAAAGCAATCGTTCTGGTGGCCAGGAATGAAGAATGATGTTGCACGTTTTGTAACATCATGTCTAACATGTCAGCGTGCTAAAGCTGAATATCAAAGACCAGGTGGACTACTTCAACCTTTGGAGATTCCAGAATGGAAGTGGGACAGCATCTCAATGGATTTTGTGACACACTTGCCTCGCACATTCAAGAATCACGATTCCATTTGGGTGATAGTGGATCGTTTAACGAAGAGTGCTCATTTTCTGCCCATTAACCTGAAGATGTCATTGACTAACTTGGCAAAGCTCTACATTAAAGAGATCGTTCGTCTACATGGAGTGCCATCCAGCATCATCTCTGACCGAGACACAAGGTTCACCTCTCGGTTTTGGCAGTCTTTGCAAAATGAACTTGGCAGCAAACTCCAAATGAGTTCAGCATACCACCCTCAAACGGACGGTCAATCCGAGAGAACGATCCAGACGTTAGAGGACTTGTTGAGGACATGCGTACTTGATCACATGGGCGTTTGGGATGAAGTCTTGCCTTTAGTTGAGTTCACCTACAACAACAGTTTCCAGTCAAGCATTGGAATGGCTCCCTTTGAAGCGCTTTACGGACGCAAATGCCGCACACCTCTTTGCTGGTTCCAAGAAGGAGAGAACATATTAACAGGACCGGAGCTTGTTCAACAAACAACTGAGAAGGTGAAATTAATTCAAGACAGATTGAGGACGTCCAGAAGCAGGCAGAAATCATACGCAGATAAGAGGAGACGACCTTTGGAGTTCAAAGCTGGTGATCACGTTTTCTTGAAGCTGCATCCAACTACTGGAGTAGGAAGAGCATTGAGATCAAAGAAATTATCTCCCAAGTTCGTAGGGCCGTACCAGATCACAAGGAAGATTGGACCAGTTGCATACGAGATGGCTTTACCTCCACAGTTGTCCAACCTTCATCCAGTGTTTCACGTCTCGCAACTTCGGAAGTACGTAGCTGATCCCTCGCACATATTGGAGCTGGAAAACATTCAACTTCGCCAAGATCGAACGTTTGAAATGAAGCCAATTCGCATTGAAGACGAACGCACCAGGCTATACAAAGGGAAGGATGTTCGTTTGGTGAAAGTGTTGTGGGACGACAAAACTGGTGATTCTACTTGGGAAGTTGAGGATGCCATGAAGGACCTATACCCTCATCTATTTCCCTGGTAAGTCTTCCATTTTCGAGGACGAAAATTTTTTTTAGTTAGGGGGATTGTCACGCCCCATTAATTATTCTGCTTAGTCACCTCCCTGCTTCCATTAATACGTGTGACACGTGTTCTGTGCCATTAAAGAAGCACACGCCCTCACTCTGCATGCCACCGCCAGGTGTCAAATTGGAAGGTTCTGAGTTTGATAGTGGAAGCCAAGTGGCAGCGCAGGAGAGAATGTCCGTTTGACTTGGGAAGAGAAACTAATTTTCTGAAACACTCTTCCCTTCTCTGCGTGCTCTTTCATCTTCCTCAGAAAACCAAACCCTCATTTTTCTCCTCCTTCTCTCTAGAACTCTCCGTCTTCCCTCTTCTGCAACTCACCCTCCTTTTCTCCGTTCACGTTTCAGCACCGTGATAATCAGCACTGCACCGTGAGCTTTCCATCAAACCGATTGGTTTTGGATTCTGAAACGGGTAAGTTTCACGTCCTCAACCACTCTTCATTTTCCACATGCAAGCTCGTTTTAAATCTGCATGCACCTTCTCTGAACCAGTATTGGTTTTCTGAATTTTTAGTTGAAGAGTTTTTGGGTTTTTGAACGAAAAAGGGTAGAAGAGTTGATACTGGGATCTGGTTTTCTTTTAAAGAACGAAAGCACGTTTCCAATCCAGGTAAGGGAAGCTTGTTAGAATTTAATTCACATGATCTCTGTACTGCATGCGCGTTACGTAATGTTTGAAAGTATGATTTATGATATTTGACTTTGGAGTTTAGGATTATGATTCTGAGATGATATATGAAAATGTTGCATGTATGTACTGGGAATTATATGCTGAGTGTATGAATGGTCTGTGACGTTGTACGTGGATGATTTTGATATTTGAATGTTAGTATATGATGTTGATTAAAAGCATGAGAAGTATGGAAAAATACTATGTTAAGATTGATTTAATGCATGAAAGTTTATACTGGAAAATGAGTTACTGTAAAAGAAGAATTATATGAAAAGTGCATGAATTTGAACGTTCGTATTGATACGGTCATTGACCGTTCGGTATTATCAGTAAATTCTTGTATTAGTCGGACCCTTTCATTTGGAAAGGACTCCCTTTGAGAACGAACGCCCTCTAATATATTTTTACGTTGTGCTTTCGGCCAGACGTAAACATCACGAGTGTTGTGTGAGAATTGAGAATTTTGATAATATCCCCGTGAACTTTTAGTCAAATTATTGAAACATAAACTTTAAATATCTCATCTTATATAAATCCCAATTTCTATGATTTTGAATTCAGCCAAGAGTCTCGATCTAAAAACGTACGTCCTAAGTGGCGTTCGGTCTTAGACCGAACGTTCGTTCAAAAAGGCAAACGATTAGTAGCGCTCTTTCTTTTGTCGAGCGTTCGTCTTTGGTGGCGTTCGACCTTATGTCGAACGTCCGTTCTTGATAGCGTTCGTTCTTATGTCGAGCGTTCGCCTGTGGTAGCGTTCGACCTTATGTCGAGCGTCCGTTCGTGATAGCGCTCGTTCTTTTGTCGAGCGTTTGTATTTGATAGTGTTCGACCCTTGTCGAGCGTACATCCTTAATAGCGTTCGTCTTCTGTCGAGCGTTGGTCTTTAAATAGCGTTCGTTCTGATCTTAAATAGCGTTCGTCCAAACAGTGAAATAACGTTCGTCTTTTTATGGAAGTGTAATTAAGAATGAAAATGTGATGTTGAGGGAAGTATAAATTGTGCGAACCATATATGATATGATATTATGATTTTGGAATTTGAACGAGCGTTCCAGGGTGGAACGACTCTTGACTGGATATTGATATTTGTAGTATGAACGTGGTAAGCTTAGATGGTGATCCATCCTGATATTCCGTGAGTGCTCGTTCTCAAGTAGAGAGGAGTAGGTCATGCGTGGGAATGGCAGGAGGTCTAGACCATAACTGTAACTTGGCAAAAAAGACTAACCTCAGGTGGATACTGATGAGCATTCCAGTTACCCCACCTGAGTGCATGGACGCCTTAGCTACACAGGTTTCATACAGTCCGGACAGTCTGTCTAGTATCAGGAAGTTTGATTTGAGTTAATGTATGTATTGGATGCATGTGTTGTGATGTATTTGATATGATTGATAGGTATAAATTGTATGTTTGACTTGAATTAAATTCAATAAGCTTACCCTTGCATTTCCTTCGTGTTGTCTTGTCTATGTATATCCGTCTTGTCAAATGCAATGATCATCCGTGTGGATGTGAGCAGAGGGAGATGCGTCTCTGGAGCAAACTCTTGAAGAGGAACTCGTTACTGAAGAAAATTTAGTAGAAGTTGAGGTGAAGGCCGAACAGTGAGGCGTTCGGTTATTTAGTTAGTTTGATTAGAGTAGCGAGCGTCTGTGAGCGAGCGCTCTTTTGTTGCTGTATATATATATTGGAACGTTCGGTCAATTCTTGTAAACCGTTCGTCCTCCTTGTTTTGTAAACGCTCGTTGTTTTAAATGAAAGGCCGTTCGGCCATTTATTCAATCTGCTTACTGTATTATTAAACTGTTTTGCCATATTGATTAATGTGATTATTCTAAGTATATAGTTGATGACTGTATATTTCTGGGATGTTACAGTTTCTCTTACATCTACTTACTTCTATTGAAACTTCTCCAACCATAATGTCAATTTCCCTATGTTAAAAAGTCATGAAGACTATTATGAAGAATCGTAGTCTTCCAGCTATGAATTCCTAATGTAAACTAAACAAAGATAATATTAATTATATTATGTACGTACGTAAATAAATAAATATATATATATATATATATATATATATATATATATATATATATATATATATATATATATATATATATATATATATATATATATATATATATATATATATATATAGCTACACCTACCTTCTGCCACAATCAATAAACTCTTCCATAATGTCATAAATTAGATTATGAAACGAAACCTACTTCTCAACTACGTGTCCTATTGTAGTAAAGAGAGAAATAAGTACCAGTGAATAAAAAAAGGTGAACGAAAAGAGAAAAATTGTTTAAGTAAAAGAAATAAATTAGTAAGCAAATAAATAAAGAATATAAAAGAATAATTAGTAAATTACCATGCAATAGAAAGGAATTCAGAGGAAGTATATCATAATTCAGATTGATGAAAATACTAAGTATGAATCTAAATTTTATACTAATAAAAATAGAAAAAATGATAAAATCAAATATCATATAAAAATGATAAGTTTAATATGATGAGATTCTGATTTAAAATGTTAAGTGAATTAAAAAAAAATGAAACGAGGAATGTATATAATTTATAATAGGATAATGATACTTTAACAATATTCTTTTATAATATTTTAATATTATTTACTTGGATGAATCTAAAATTACTTCACAATTAATAATAATAATTATAGACACCAAATAAACTAATAAACTAATAAGATAATACTAAAATAAGATAATACTAAAATGTTGTATATGATTATCTTTTATAATATTATAATATTAAGTAGAAGGAGAAAGTGATTGTGTAGGAAGGAGAGAAGTTAGAGAAGTTAGAGAGTGAAAAGAAAGAGATACCAACAACAAAGGAACAAGCTTTCCAACGACCAGTTTTGGATTTGAGAATTGGTTTTCCTTTAAGATCGACAGTTCCATCTTCTGTGTACTCATCATCATCACCATTCACCATTCTTCTTCTTCTTCCATCTTCTTCCATATTATTAAACACAACAAACTATTCTGAGTGAGAAAGAAAAGATCTTCAACTCTGCTTTATAGAGTGCCTCACCTTCTCCATGCATTTTCTTGTTCCAATGGGGACCCATTATTTATCACCACTCCCTCTCAGCCCCCATTTTCCTATTCAATTTTTTCTTTATCAAAATTATTTCTTAAATATCTTTTACGTGTATATTTTTTTAATTTATATTAAAAATTGTAATTTCAAATAGAGATGACAACGTACTTATCTGTTATTTGATTTGTACTAAAATATTTACTCGTGTTGAATAATAGTTTAAAAAATACTTATGAGTATTTTAAAACTATAAATATATGCAGATGTCTTTATACATTTAAAAAAGAAATTATAAATACTCAAAAATAAAATTAAAAATATATAATATAAATTAAAATTAAATTTTATATAATAAAATATAAGTTAAATTTAAATTTTTACAAATAATATATACATGAATAATATACTACCATACTCAACTCTTTTATAAACAAATATTATTTGCTAGTCACATATAATAAATATTTATAATATCAACTATCGAGCACAAATTTTATCCAAATATAATATTTTTGTCATTTCTTATTCTAACTATATTTTTTTATGAATTATTAAAAAAAAAATAAAGAACGTGCGTTAATACGGTGTCACTAAATTATGGCATTAAATTAGGACAAGGCCCACTACATTGTTTGAGTTTTTTTGCATTAAATTCTGCGGAACTACTTTTCAGTTTTTATAGTTTCGAATATTTAGTTTTTGGTATGTCATTTTTTCTTGTTTAAAATTTAATCAGTAATTTATAAGTCAGTAACAAGGGTAAAATAGTTTCCTTATACCTTAAAAATATTATTAATTAATTTTCTGAGAAAATTGGAAGATAATTATCGATTAGACAAATAATAATGGTAACGCATTTGGTTCTAATTTTCCGGCACTTTAATATACGTTGACGTGATCTACTGATTCTCAAATTAAAGACTTACATGTGCCCAGCCAAAGTTGCTATTCTTGATCTTACAAACTTTTATTTTATTTATGTCTTTAAAATATCTAAACTAAAATAAATAAAAAACTATAATTTAAAGGGACAATTTTGTTTGGGGTCATGTTGTCTAAAAAAATAAATAGTTGCATTATTATTTTGAATGATGAACATTTACTATTTAAATTTTAACTCTTCATTATAATTAAATGATTTAATATGTAAAATTAAGTTTTTCTTTTCAATTTATCCAATTAAAAACTACAATTAACTATTTAAGACTTAAAAAATATTTTTTTCACTATAATTAATCAACTTCAACACGTATTTAATCTTTAATAAATTATTATGTGTTTTAATTAAAAAGAAAATTAAGATTAATATAACATTAACCTTAAGTCAATATGCACTTGCTTTGTTCTTAATTACAATTTTATTAGTTAAATTTATTATTTGTTTAATATATCATCTTATTTATTATTATTATCATATTATTTATAAACATTAGTTTTGCGTCTAAGTCGGCATGAACGAAGTGTATTAAAAATCCTACTTCAAATAATAATAAAAAAAATTATAATAAATATTATCTTACAAATCAATCTTATAAAATTAAATTAAGCTAAAATTCATTATTTAAGATGCCCCTTTACTTGATTTTCCAATTATGTAGTAAAAAAGTAAACAAAAACAAGACAAAATCTTTAAAAAAACAAATTTTTATGTGAATTATTTTTTAACCTTTCTGATGTACAATTTTGATTCTTTAAGTGAATTATAAAATTTAAACTTTTTATATCTAAGTTGATTCTTTAACCAGCATAAAAAATAACGAAAAAATAACATACAAAAGTCTCAACTTTGATGATAATAATAATAACAATCTATCTCATTATTCTTTAATTAAAACTTTTATTTAACTAATTTTTACGGATTTTTGTTTATGATAATAATACGCTAAATTACATGTTTGTTGTAACATCCCAAAAATACAGTTTAAAACTATATAATAGAATCATCACATTAAATAACATTACAGATCAGTCTTACATTAAAATATAAAAGTACGCTTCTGGCCGAACGACCTTACAGAAAGAACGAGAAAACTAAAACTGTACAATGTAAGTAATTCGGACCAAACGGTTTACAAAATTCTCACCGGACGGTCATACAAAATCAAAGGAAAAGGTGATCGAACGATCACCTTACTATCAACCTAAACTATTGACCGAACGGTTCTACGGTTCGGTCTTAATTTCTACTTCTACTAAGCTATCTTCTTCCAACGCTTCCTCCAGCAGCTCATCTCCTTCTGTTCACATCCACATGGATGATCATTGCAACAGAAAGACAACCGAACGTACAAAACAGACAAGACAGGAAATAGAGGGTAAGCTTATGTAATTTAATTCATGTATAAACATAGATTTCACACAATCAAAAATCAAACAAGATAATTCATCACTCGATCACACAAAGCCTAATACTAGACTGACTGTCCGGACTGTATGAATTCTTTATAGCTACGATGTTCGTGCACCCGGGTGATGTAGTAACTGGGATACCCTCAACAGCTGCCACCCGAGGTTAATCCTATCTGTCCAAATTAACTATAAGGACTAGGACCTCCTGCCGTTCCCACACATGACTTACCCTCCTCTACGTGAGGACGAGTAATCACGGAACATCAGGATGAACCGCCAGCTTAGCATGCCCATATTCATACTTTACCAAAATCCAATATTCATTCATGAGTTATTCCTCCCCGAACGCTCGTCCATAATTCCAATACATTTCATATGAATCATAGTCCATAATCTTTTATTAACAAGACCTCAATGGAATCAATTTGAATAAACGTCTCTGAAGACACCAAATACCGAACGTTAACTTCTACTCTGAACAAGACCGAACACTTGGAGTGAGACCAAAGGTCTCCAGTTCCAAGCGGATCAAAACCGAGAGAAATAATCATTGGTTTAAGAAAGGGAGAGATTAACATATATTTCTCGAGAACGACAAGGACCAAACGTTTATATACTAAGTGAGCCAATTGGATGAACTGACTCACGAGTTAGACCGAAAAACTAATAGGCCTAGGTCGAATACCAAGACTCTAGGCTGAAACCAATGTGAGACCGACACTGTGAAGATTTCAAATAAGAGTAAATAATTGAATCAGGTGAATAACCGAACGTCAATAAATATACTAAGCTTTTGAAATGAGTTAAACATCAAGAAAAATCAGAATGTCAGTCGAAGACCGAGCACCGAAAAGGGCGAACCCTATTGAGTTTGAACGAACGTTTATATTTATATATATATATATTTTAGAAAGGAGAATGAGTACCTGGTGTAAGACCGAGCACTTACTCAGTACTAGCACTTGGTGTAAGACCGAACACTACTAAACTTATAGGGGAAAGACTTGATAAATATAATAAGATACCATTTTGAGTAGTGTTTTGAGAACAACTAAAATATACAAATACATATAGATATACTTAAGTTTATAACCGAATACCAAGGAACAAATACGCTTGGCCGAACGCTCACGCATAATATTACAAAACAAAGACACTCGTCCTCAACTAGGATTTTTCCCAAATGAAAGAATCCAATTCCAACCAAGTTTACTAGGAGAACCGAACGGTCAAGGACCGTTCAGTGACGAATGTACACTTTCATATTAAAATTCTTTATATCAATTCATTTCTCAACATCTATTTTCATAAAATCAAACTTCCATATCATAGTAAATAATCATACTTCATATAAACAAGCATATCAACAATCATACTTCATATACATTCAACCACTCAATCAACAAGCATTTATTATCAACGAACGTACAAGCGAACATACAATTAAATTAGATAAGCTTCTCTTACCTCTAATGTAGCCGAACGCTCACAGATACAGAATAGGGTTCACACCACAACCAGTCCTTCTACCCTCAACGCTCAACAACTTCCCCAAACTAATCCAATTAAAAATCAAAATACTATAAGAACCTCAAATTTTTAGAAGAGTAAACAACACATGAAACCAGAACTTGGTTTGCATGTCCAGAAAATGAACGACTAAAGGAGAAGAAGAACTTACCAGTTCAGAACCCAAAACCGATCGGTTCAAACTGAAGCTCTTGGCACCGGCAGAGTAGCAACGTTGCCTGAATGGTGATCGGAGGAAGCAAAAGTGAGAATTTCTTAGAGAGGAGATGAAGGAAATGTAGAGAGAAGGAGGAGAGAATGAAGTTTCAGAGTTTTGGAAGAGAGGTTGCATGTAGAGAGTGGCGTGAGTTTTGAAAAACTAAGTTTTGCTTTCCACGTCAAAAATGGACGTCCGCTCATCTGCCAACACCTGCCCTCCACCAACTGAGTGTCGAGTCCTTCGCTTGACACATGGAATCCACTAAAATGACACGTGCTTATATTTTAGTGTGGTTCTGACATTTGTGATAGGCGAAAACTGCAACCTAAGACATTTAAATCACGCAACTACTACATTTGAAAAACGTATAACTAAACCTTTTAATTTGTATGATTTTCAAGGCTTGTAATGATTTTTAAAAATGATCAGGGTCTACTGATTAAGGTTAATTAATTAAATCAAACCACAAACTACTCACACAAAAATTCATTTAACTTAATAGATTAAGTAGTGCTGATAAAATAGATTGAAACCCGTGAACCAACTTAGTCCACTATGGATTTAGACTGGATTAAATTGAAAAAAAAAATTAAAATTTTAATACGGATCAATTTTAAATCTAACTCATAAAAATTTAATTCATTCATTTGTGGTAAATCCGATTGGTTATCAATTTACGTAATTTTTCTAATAAATATTTTTTTGTTAGATTAGTTATTCTATGAAATAATTAAAGAACCTGAAAAATCTACAAACCTATACTTTGTAGCTATAATTGTATAAAGAAAGAAATTTAAATGAAGTCATTAAAATTTTTATTGAAGAGGTTTTATGATATTTGTCTGTGAATGAAGGATTTACAATAAATAAAATTTAAGATTATGAACCAAGTCGGGCCTAATGGTCCGTTTTGAGACCAATAGGATTAAGTGAATGAAATCCATTTATGTTAAGTGTCGTGTCGCAAAAAGTTCTTTTGACTTTTGGAGGCAACAGCTCGTTGAGAGTACGAAATGCAGTTCCATGTCTATTCTTCATTAACACTTCCCTAATCTCTCACTTATGGCACCTCATACTGCTAAATGTGAACACAAATCTCGCATTTACATGAAAACTCTTGAAAATTTCACGTCGGTATACTTTAAACTTAATATTTTATTATAATATTAAAACTTTAACAATTTTATTAAGAAACTAATTACAAAGTTACTTTTCAAAATTATCAAAAAAAAATAAGAAAAAGAAATCGATTAATATCTCAATACAATTCTCCCAATCCTTCTACTTTGCCTGGGGGGATAGTAAGTAACTACAAGATAAGAATATGTTTTCTTTTATTTGCTTGAAGAGAAAGAAAAAATATTATTTTAAAAAAAGCTCAGTTTCAGAAAATATTATATTAACTTGTGAAAGATTAGAGAGTTGGATGTGATTAATTATTACCATTAATATTTTTAGACTTTGTGATAGGTTCCTTGGTCCAACTTTTGTCAAAGAAAAACTTTGAGTTTGACTTATTTATCTTTGTAATTTTAAAAGATTTGACTTGTATACACACATACACAAATATATATATATATATATATATATATATATATATATATATATATATATATATATATATAATATAAAAAAAATAATGTGTAAACTATTACCATCTTTAACATAATTTGTTTTTATATCAATTAGAAGTTTACAAATACATTAACTAATTTACATAATCAAGTTCTCAACAATACAAGTTACATTAATACATTATTTATAAGTTGCAAGAATCTTCAACAACACTTCCAATGTGCATTATAAATTGTTACATTATGGACAAGATATTAGATTTTTAAACCTCACATCCAAAAGGAATCACATATCATATCACATCCATAATTTACATCTTTCATTATTATTATCATTATCGATAATACACATACCAACATATATAACATATATTTATTTTGTATTTAAACACACAATACACTAAAACTTCTTGATATATCAAATCTCTAAAACTCGTGACTTTGATTTTGATCAACGTAACAAAGTTATCATCAAATGATATCTTATACATACAATGATTTTTTACTATATAAGAATTAATAGCGTGTTCTGAAAATATATATATATATATATATATATATATATATATATATATATATATATATATATATATATATATATAAGATTTTGGTTGCTCTTTATTGCTAACTATAGTTCTCTATTTATTTGTTAACCAACTTTGGGTGGTGCCGTTGAAGAGCAGAAAAAAAGTCAGTATGTCTTAATTTCTGGTTGAACATAGACATCCTAATTGAATAAGGAAGAAGTCCAAGGTAGGTATCTCTGACTTTTTCCATTTTTTGTGTTTGGGTTGGATAGCATTTTTTTCAAAAATGATTTGATATCTTGTTTATATAAATTGAAATTCACATAATGTATACATTTTTTAAAAATCGTAAAATATGAATAAAATTTGATAAAAATAATTTTTAAGATATAAAATTATAATTTAAATGTTGGATTTAAAGGTGAATGCATTCGCAGTTTCAATATGAAAATCCACACTTTGATAGATAAACTAAAGTTTTATTAGTTTTTCTTCTTTTCTCTTTCCGTTTTTTGTTGTTCTAACTTTGACAAACAACCTCGTTTAGTTCCTCTTCGACAAATAAATTTTACCATTTAAGTCTAATTTTCACATAAGAAAAGGACTTAAAAGTCCAACATATACCATGTGTTATAATAAATGAATTCTCCAAATTTCTCTATTTCTATATTAAAAGAAATTTCTCACTAAAAACAACTAACTAAATGGAATAGTTAAATTACATAAAGTGTTTATAATATAACATCAAACCCTAGATTTTGGACGGCGTTTTAAACTTTAAACTCTAAAAGATCCGAAAATTCCTATCATCCCTATTAAATGGTACGATATAAAATACACATGGAAGGAAAAGAAATTAGAGCATCTATCCTTTTTAATAATAATTTTTTCATATTTACTTACATGATTATGTTTTATGTATGTTAGTTTTATGTGTATTTTAGGTCTAACATATACTTTTGATATTATTTTGTTATTAAGATATAATTAGGATGATAGATAAATCTATTCTTGTAGGTATTGTTTAAACATGTATTCGTTTTGACAGGAAATTTTCATTTTGATTGAGTATAAGTATGAGTAATGTATTAATGTCCAAAATTTTCAATTGGCTGTATATACCTACCTAGTATTTCTTCTCTCCTAATACTTATTTCTTCTCATTTAAACAATAGCGTAAAAAATATTTTTTATAACGACTATTTATATCGATTATAATCCATCAAGTATAAAAAGTGGAACGATGACATAATTATAAATAAAATAACACTTTTTATACGATTTTAGCTATAATATGACATTTTTGTAATAAATTAGAAAAGTTTTTATATCGATTCTAATTATAACCGGTATAGAAAGTGAATTCGATGACATTTTTGAATAAATAAGAAAATTTTCTTTATCGGTTCTAACTATAACTTGTATAAAAAATGAACACAATACCGATTCTAATTATAATTGGTATTGAAAGTAGTTTCTTATTTTTTCTTATTTGTAAATAGATAATTCACAAATTCCTAATTCTCATTCTACTTTATTCCCTTTCTCGCTCCTGTTTCTTTCTCTTTCATCATCTCGCACACTTGCTTTTCACAAGTTTTTTGGTCTTGGATTTGAGTTCTAAGCACTCTTGAATGAAGAACTAGTCTCTTCTGTTGCCTCAATAACCTAGTCCGCCAATTGGACCGGCTTTGCCAACCGATGCTTCACTATCTCTGAAATGGTTCACTTGTTCAAGGGTTCGATCCAAAACCCAAGTTGCTAAAGTTTAAGCCTTTATTAAAGAAGAAAGTGAGCAAAAAATTATTGGATTTGGTTGGTTTTGTGGACCTACAATCTCAACTTTGATAGAGGAAAAACAGAGAAGTTGTTAAAAAATGACACTTTTTATGTCGGTTCTGAAACTGGTAAAAAGTCAATACTTTCTATATTCCTAAGTTCTAAAACTCATATTAAAATTCTTTTAACCAATATAAAAAAGTTTTTCTACACTATAGAAATTACTAAATTAATTATAATTTATTAGGTAATATAAATTTATATATATATAATAATAATTTTAGTTTTTAGTTTTATAACCCTTACTTTTCTTTTGCTACACACTTTTCCTCTCTATTGTAATTGTTTGGTTTGTTTTACATCCATCGTAATCATCCACATTTTCAAGATCATAACCTTTATACAATTATATTCAAATAGTAGTTTTATTCCTCAAATTTTAATATTTCTACTCCTTTTAATATTCGTATTCATTGTTGTTTTTTAATATAAAAATATTTGATTCTCGATTTTAAATCTTGAATTAGATAAACCTTTCATTTAGAAGATGATATAAAAAACGTGTATATTATATTTGATCTTTTTTTTTATATGAAGAACTTTTGTTTTGTTAAAAAAAATTTCGTTATCTATTAACAATTTATGTATAGTTTGATATCTGGAAAAACAAATTTAGATTTTCAAGATATTTTTTATCTTATGAATATATTAAACGGTTTTTCAGATGTCTCATTTTTAATATTTTTATTTGTTCATAAAATAGTATTTTGATGTTTTTTGTAACATCCCAAATTCTCACATTGGATAATTCATAATTTATATATTGTAACATTACATTTACGGTAACATCCCGTAATCTCACCCTTTAAAATTTCCTAGTTGATATAAGTCTATACATGTAAAAATGTTCTAATTATAGTTCTTCTACTTCTCCCTTCCTTGGCACTGAGTGAGGCAACATTCCTTCATCTGCTCCCGTATAACGAATTATACGATCATCGCACATACCCAAACACAAACAAGTAGGGTGAGCTAACATGCAACCAATCATTTATGAAACATGCATGCAAACCTCATATAATAATTATGTCATACATACTCATACCATCATACAACAATCACATCATACAAACACAAACAAGTAGGGTGAGCTAACATGCAACAAATCATTTATAAAACATATATAATTACCTTGATATAAACATCATATAATAATTATGTTCGACACTCTCATACCACAATTCCTATTAGACACTCGTCTCACAATACCCAATAGACACCACAATACCCAATAGACACTCATCCGGATGATACGTTGATGAGCGGTCACGGGAAGTTATGCACTTGTAATGACTTCTACTTCTTCTTTTTTTTAATATACTTTCAAAATACTTCATACCATTTACAAGGTTAATCCCCTCACTATGTCCAAAACCGGCACATAGACCAGGACCTCCTGCTCCTCTCACCACATAATTCATCCCTCTCTACTTGAGACGAGATGATTATTAGAGTATCAGGATAACCTCCAACTACGGGACCCTCAACATCAACATATACACAAATACCATAACATTTATTTAATCTCTCCACAAGACTCATACCATACTAATATTCCTCAACTCACATTATACCCTTACAAAATCTCCCCATACTACCCATAACATGTTCAGATGCATAAATTCAAATGCAGTATAATAAAATGCAATTATCACAATTATAATTCATAATTCCATATCTACCACAAAAATGAATTCATCAGACATTTCCATTCCAACAAGATATATTGCACAATATTTTAATAGTACAAAATCTGTTCAATAAGATTTAAGTTAAAAACTTGTCGAGTAGACTTCCAGGAAAGAGAGGTGCGTCACAATGGACAACTTAAGTACCAAATCTTTCCTTAGCCAAAGTGTTCCTCAACTAGTTTTTAACAAATTTCTTATTTACAGATTCAAAACAACAGCATATAATATTAACACCGAATTTCAATATAGATAAACATACAGTAAGCATTAACAGTATTCATACATAATTTCAAGATATGAATAGTAATAAAACAATACTAAGTCATAATATAAAAGCATAGAAATACTAAATCATAATATAAAAGCATAGAAAAGTTAGCTCCCCTACCTCTATTCCAGACGTCTCTTGCTCTGAATTTATTTCTCCGAAACCTTTCAGAACCTCTACTCTTCTTGCAACTAAAAATTTCTCTCTAACTTTCTCTCACTTGATTTCTCTTCTCTTGGTGCAGAATAATCTTCCCTCCCATGGTTATTTATAGTAAAAAAAATTTACTATTCATTAATATTTTAATATTATTTATTATTTTAATATTATTTAAAAATAATATTTCAATCATTTTCTCACCAAATCTGATCCTAATTTCTACCTACTACTTTCTTCCATGCTAAGAAATCCAAATGCTGAAAATTTATTTTTACTATTCACTTTTTACTATTTACTATTTACTTTTTTACTATTTACTATTTACTTTTTACTATTCAAAAAAAATTTACTAAATAAGTTACCAAAAATTTGAACCTCTCCTTCTAAAATTACTATAATTTTATATCCAAAATTTACATTTTTCTATCCATTAAAATTATTATTACTAATAAAATACTAAAATTTACTACTATAAATATATATATATATATATAGATTTTTTTTTTATGGGTCTTACATTCTCCCCAACAACAAAAATTTTCGTCCTCGAAAATTCAAAAATAAAAATTTTTAATTTAATACTCATCTGAACGCATTCAACTAGAAAAGTCTCACACTCATAACCTGAATCATTTCTCTACTTATTTTGTGCATAAAATTTCTAGCATCTCAAATTGAAATGTACTCACAAAAATTAAAATCATAAACCTTCCAAACACTCTTACTTTAGCCCTATCACAACCATCATTAAACCTACCTCAATTATAATGTGTTTCCCGAGATCAAAACCATATCCCAAGGATATTTAGTGTTAACTAAATCTAAAATTTTTTTTTTATCTTATGCGAATTAAAAGTAATTATCAACAAGTTCACTCATACACATCACTGGATAGAGATCAAGGTGCGACATCACCATTGAGGTTTGAATACTACCATATAACTATGCCTGATGAAATTGCTCCAATTACAACCTACAACTTCTTAATTATTCCTAATTCCCTAATCACATTAGTGTTGCAACCCTCCTTTTTATCTATTTCCAAACTCTTCTTCTTCCTTATCTTGCCATATTCATAATAATATTAATTCCACCTACACTACCTCTACTAACTTTAACATTCCAAAATCAATAAAATTTACAACCATAAATCATGACATTTTAATCCTATCATAAAAATACCAAATATTTTGCATAAGCCGAAAGCCAAAATTTTCGTACCTGGATTTTCTCCACTACTCCTCATACCAAAATCACATATTCTCAAATCTTATCTCTAATGTATTTACTGAAAAAAATCTAACCATCTCCTTTTAATCATCCATTTAGCTTAGAATCCTTCCAATACTTCATTCTTCTCTAAAGACCTCGTGTTCTCTTAACTTATAAATTTCTCCTCCTATTAAACTTTCTCTCAATCCTCTTTATGCCTTATACAACTTCTTATTTACTCTTCTTCGTCTAATATTTGATTTATTCTTAATCTACTTCAGTATTCCTATCCCTTTTTATTTTAAGCTTTATCTTCAAATCTTCATCTATTTTCTTTCTTCAGATTCCAATCATCACTGATACATCAATCCATGTTACCAATCTCACACAATGCCACTCTGTTTCTCATCAATACTTCCTTCTCTTCTGACTTCTAACGTTGCTGATATACTAAACCAAACTGATTTCTCAAACCTTGCCACATTCATGCTTATCCAAAGCTTCTCTTAATCTAGCCTTTGAACTCAACTCCTTTTTGTGAAACGTAAGATATCTCATCTATTAATTTTGTTCTAGAAACTTCTAAAAATTTACTTCTAAACACCAACATCTTCACTCATCCTTTGAAACTTAAACTCTAGTATTATATCTCCCTATCAAGGCTTTAACTAATTCTAATATATTTCCTCAAACCCTCATAATTAAGAAAGGAAAATCATCTATGGTAAAAGTCATGGTAGTTAGACACAATACTCTACTATCTAGATTTAGAGGAAATGGTAAATTATACCATTTAGACTCAATTCTTCACAGAGAAGACACGGAAGACCCACAACACAGAGGTCATCCTAAGGACGAACTGCTCTGATACCATTAATGTAACATCCCAAATTCTCACATTGGATAATTCATAATTTATATATTGTAACATTACATTTACGGTAACATCCCGTAATCTCACCCTTTAAAATTTCCTAGTTGATATAAGTCTATACATGTAAAAATGTTCTAATTATAGTTCTTCTACTTCTCCCTTCCTTGGCACTGAGTGAGGCAACATTCCTTCATCTGCTCCCGTATAACGAATTATACGATCATCGCACATACCCAAACACAAACAAGTAGGGTGAGCTAACATGCAACCAATCATTTATGAAACATGCATGCAAACCTCATATAATAATTATGTCATACATACTCATACCATCATACAACAATCACATCATACAAACACAAACAAGTAGGGTGAGCTAACATGCAACAAATCATTTATAAAACATATATAATTACCTTGATATAAACATCATATAATAATTATGTTCGACACTCTCATACCACAATTCCTATTAGACACTCGTCTCACAATACCCAATAGACACCACAATACCCAATAGACACTCATCCGGATGATACGTTGATGAGCGGTCACGGGAAGTTATGCACTTGTAATGACTTCTACTTCTTCTTTTTTTTAATATACTTTCAAAATACTTCATACCATTTACAAGGTTAATCCCCTCACTATGTCCAAAACCGGCACATAGACCAGGACCTCCTGCTCCTCTCACCACATAATTCATCCCTCTCTACTTGAGACGAGATGATTATTAGAGTATCAGGATAACCTCCAACTACGGGACCCTCAACATCAACATATACACAAATACCATAACATTTATTTAATCTCTCCACAAGACTCATACCATACTAATATTCCTCAACTCACATTATACCCTTACAAAATCTCCCCATACTACCCATAACATGTTCAGATGCATAAATTCAAATGCAGTATAATAAAATGCAATTATCACAATTATAATTCATAATTCCATATCTACCACAAAAATGAATTCATCAGACATTTCCATTCCAACAAGATATATTGCACAATATTTTAATAGTACAAAATCTGTTCAATAAGATTTAAGTTAAAAACTTGTCGAGTAGACTTCCAGGAAAGAGAGGTGCGTCACAATGGACAACTTAAGTACCAAATCTTTCCTTAGCCAAAGTGTTCCTCAACTAGTTTTTAACAAATTTCTTATTTACAGATTCAAAACAACAGCATATAATATTAACACCGAATTTCAATATAGATAAACATACAGTAAGCATTAACAGTATTCATACATAATTTCAAGATATGAATAGTAATAAAACAATACTAAGTCATAATATAAAAGCATAGAAATACTAAATCATAATATAAAAGCATAGAAAAGTTAGCTCCCCTACCTCTATTCCAGACGTCTCTTGCTCTGAATTTATTTCTCCGAAACCTTTCAGAACCTCTACTCTTCTTGCAACTAAAAATTTCTCTCTAACTTTCTCTCACTTGATTTCTCTTCTCTTGGTGCAGAATAATCTTCCCTCCCATGGTTATTTATAGTAAAAAAAATTTACTATTCATTAATATTTTAATATTATTTATTATTTTAATATTATTTAAAAATAATATTTCAATCATTTTCTCACCAAATCTGATCCTAATTTCTACCTACTACTTTCTTCCATGCTAAGAAATCCAAATGCTGAAAATTTATTTTTACTATTCACTTTTTACTATTTACTATTTACTTTTTTACTATTTACTATTTACTTTTTACTATTCAAAAAAAATTTACTAAATAAGTTACCAAAAATTTGAACCTCTCCTTCTAAAATTACTATAATTTTATATCCAAAATTTACATTTTTCTATCCATTAAAATTATTATTACTAATAAAATACTAAAATTTACTACTATAAATATATATATATATATATATAGATTTTTTTTTTATGGGTCTTACATTTTTTTCTATAATTATTTTTATTTTACAACTCATTTCGTAAATGTATTTTATCACCACAATTGTATTAAAATATTTTATTTACTATAATATAATAATTTAATATTATTTTCATAAATTTTGTTTATCACTATCTAACATAAAATAAATTTTAAAAATGAAAAATCTACATAATTTTAATTATTATTAGTTCAATCTTTATTTTTTATTTGATTCAATTAGTGTATTATACCTTTTATTAGTTTATAAAGAAAATTAATTAAAATTTAAAAAATAAAGTAAAAAAAAACATTTAAAATATTCTTAAACTTGTATACTTTTTTTTTTATAATTTTTTAAGAATATTTTTTAAATTCATGAACTTTGTTTATTAATATTTGCAAACTTGATAAATATTTTGATTATACGATAATTTTATTTGGTATTCTAATTTTAAATATATATAATTATAATTTGTTTAAAATATTTAATATAAAAAATAATAATACATCTATTTGTTATTGAATAAACAATAATATTATGTTTCTTTTAGAAAAAACACAGATCAATTTATCATTAAGCTGTAAGCAAATCTATTTATTGACAATACAAAAAAGTTTTTTCAAAAATTAAATCGCAAAGTGGTGATTTTGCCTTTGGAAAAGCAAATAATTTACGCCCACAATAAAAATTAACTATTTGGCATATATAACATGATTAGACGACCATGTAGTTGAATCCGAAGATCAGTGTGTCCCTATTTGCGGTGTGAGATGGAGCAGAACAAAGAAAGCACAGTGGCAAGTCTGCAAGCTGTGAAGCGTGAGAGTGGGAAGTCATACAATCAATTAGCGAAGGAGACAGGGCTCACCAATGTCTATGTTGCTCAGCTTCTCCGGAGACAGGCTCAGCTCAAACCCGACACTGCCCCTCGTCTGCGGGAGGCGCTGCCCGACCTGACCGAATACCTTATGCGGGAGATGATGAGACCCCCTTTGAGATCTTACGATCCCAGTCTTATCCAAGACCCCACTGTTTATAGGTATTGTTTGTTATTTCTATTGGACTATTTTCTGTGGAAAAAGGTTGGATTTTTACTTGAAATTGTGGAGGAAAAGTGTATCTGTTGTGTGAGGTGAAATGGGTTATTTGAAGTATAATCATGACTCAATCCAAGACCCACTGTCTTTAGGTGCCTCCTCCTCTCCCACCCCATTTCTCATTTATGTGATTACTAGAGCTGTGTAGCTATTGTCTGTGTAAAAGGTGGGAATTTTACTTGAATTTGTAGTGGAAAAGTGTATCTGTTGTGTATGGTGAAATGAGTTATTGGGAGTATAAACATGAACCAATTCATTGATTACTTTTTTAGGCTTAATTGCATGTTGAGTGGGAGGTTATCACCATTATACAACTTTGGTTCTTCATATTCCAATTGCGCCCATTGGATTCTACCAAATGTTTAAATATTGGATGGAATTAGGATGGTGGGCATTGATTGGGCAAGACTTGAAGGACACCCAAATAGTGCAATTAGAACTTGTGGATCAGCATTCGCATGATTACGAAATTTGACGAACTAAATGATTAATTAAAGCTTGTTTTAATATTCACTCAATCATTTCAGGTTGCTAGTTGTTAATAGTGTGTCAAAACATAATTTATTGAATAACAGTGGAAAAATCTTTTATACTGGTGATGGGGTGTTAGAAGTGCAAGCTACCGTTTAATTTATATGAATGCAGCCAGTGTGAAGACAATAAAAAATTATTCTTAGATGGAAAATTGTAAGTTTTGGCCCTCTTCTCTTAAGTGTCTGTGTTGATGATCAAGCTGTTGTGAAGTAAACGTGCATCTGTTGGCTTGTCTTTGGTGAAATTGCCAAATGGTTGTGGGAGTTGGTCCTGTTAACAGGGCATTATGAATTATTATTTAGATGTGACTTTGTCAGTGAGAGATGCAAAAGTCATTTTATACCGTCATGGATGTCTTGTGATTGACATGAATGTACATAGTTGTTCTTTTGTAATGTGTTTTGCGGATTCTAATGCTGGGAACATGTATAGTGCATTATATCAACAGCCTTTTTTATATACTTAATTTGTTTGGTTATTGTTAGGAAGGGAAATATTGAGAGAGGGAGAAATATGTATAATAGAAAGTAATTTAGAGATAAAAGAGGTTACGTAGCTAGTTGTTTTGGGGAGAAACTTTCTCAGAAAGTCTATAATAGTTTACCTTTGTGAGGTGTTAGGGTTCTTCTTTTTGGTATTGAAAGTCTTTGACTTTGGTGACAGGGAATAATACCCTGTGTGAAAGGAAGTTTTTTCCTTTGTAAACATTGTCTTTTACAGCCAATAGTGAATAATTCAGTTTGGGAGTTTATCTCTGGTTCTTCTGTGTCTCGTTTTTCTGGTCTTTGTTTCAAGGTGCCCAACAGTTATGTTGATGTTCTATTTCACAGGTTGAATGAAGCTGTAATGCATTTTGGGGAGAGCATCAAAGAGATAATCAATGAGGAGTTTGGTGATGGGATGTAAGTTTCAATTATACAATGATAAATTTCTCCTGCATACTGAAGGTGTTTTTGTTTGGTGTTTTACTTTACATCACTTGAGTTGATGCTGTTGATTATATCATGTTTTCTGGATCATTCTGCTTTAAAGTTCACCGATGAGAAAAAAAAAGTATATTAGTTTAAGGAAATGATGAACATTTGGGTTTTGATACTTGGTACCAGTCCAAATTAATTTCTCCATCTCCATTAAATATAAACTATTGCTGTTAAAACCTGGTTTTATTTTCTGATCTTGCAGTTGGTTATATACATCTTTTCGTATTAAGCTATGAACCTAAATGTGCACTAAGCATGTGCTGATGCAAGGTGATAAAGCAAGGCTTCTTTGCTGTGAAACTTGGGCAAACTGAAGAAAAGCTTATAGGGAATCTTCAATTGATACATTAGATAGTCCTATGATCATGGTTTCCTGTTTGAAATCACGGTCCAACAATTTTTACCATCAATAATTGAAGATTTAATACTTAGAAACCCGACAATTGTTTTCAGGATTCAAGAGGTCAGGGTGTCTAGACTTTTAGGATTATGTATGTAAGATCAGTAAATATATGTGACATAATTGTTTTTCCTTAATTTAAGAAATTCAAAAAATCCTCATATTTGCTGCTTGCTTCTACTCCAGCAAAATAGGGGGAAAAATTTGTCTGAAGAAGAAATTATTTAGCAATAGTCTAAGTCTTAAAATCTCAATAAATGGATGTCATATTTAAATCCTCTTGTACAGTAAAGTTCAGAAACCTAGGGCCAAGGGAAGTATCATATTATAAAATGATTTGTTGATTTATGGAGTTCTAGGAGGATTTCGGACAAGAGACACAAAGACATCCTAATTTTTGTAAAGTTTCTGTGTTTTCTTCTTACTGGTATAAGTGATTCAAACTCTTCATCTAATGCTTGCTAGATGTTTGTGATTGATTTTTGAATGAGGGAACAAGTGTCAAGGTCTTGCAGAATCCTCAGCAAACACCCTGCTTATAGCATATAGTGTTTTCTGTCTCAAATTATAGAGCAAGGAAAATAAATACTAGTTCTGTCTCAAATATTATGTTTTATAATTGATTACAATGTGAAGTCAGAAATGGAGGAGCCTCAGTTGCACTGCAACCTGCAGGCAAGGTGATAAGTTGTAGCAATTCTGATTTTATAGGAATACCAAGTGTGTTATGCAACGACATTGTGATATTTGAGGACAATGTTTGCATAGGAATGTTACAATAAGCTTCCACTGACAAGTAAGTGTGGAAATTTAGTGTGCAAATAAGCATAACGTAAGATATATTTGGTGTGCAAGTAGAGCCTGTTGACTGAAAATCTCATAGTGAGATTCATGTGTGCAAATTTCTCAACGTAATCGATGTCAAATGAATTTGTGAATAAACCAGTCCTGAGTCCTGATATCTCATTTAGATTTCAATCTCAAATGAAGATAACTAAATATATCATGTTTTGTTGGTAGAAGAGAAGATGCATTTGATAAGTTTTAGAGTGAATTCATTGGGCTTAAACTTGTTTATAGTGGAACAAGATAAACTCAATGAACTTAGACATTCTCTATGTAGGTATAGGCGAGTCGCTCAGCGAATTAAAAGGAGATTTAAAGAGAGAAAAGCGTGTTACGGTCAATAGCCAAGTTAAAATGGTCTGTTTTAAAAATTTGATTTTCTTAGAGAACTTTTATCAAACAATTGATATGCTAAAAGTGCAAAGAGTGTAAGGTTCAAGAAAATCAACACAGAAATTTTATTCTGGTTCAAATCAAAAGATTTTATGTCCAATCGTTAATCACTATGAATAGTGATTAACCTTTTTCACTAAAAATATTGTTGTACAGATTATAAGATAATGAAATGAGCAAAGAATAGAAAACACCTTCCTTCGACAAACGAACGGGAAGAAAACTGCTCAGCCAACTTGAAGAGAACTGTTCCGACCTTAGACACACTAAGTGCGAGCTTCTCTTATTCACAAAACTTGACAAGAGCAACACTATCACTTGAGAACTTCCTCAGACAAACTGTATTCTCAAATGGCATAGATTCCTTTTCACTCACAGAGAGCTTCCCTTAGGCACACAACTCTAATACTCTCAAATGAAAAAGTACTTTTTAAGAGCTGTGAAGACCACTATTTATAAGCCTAGGTTCGTGCAAGGTCAGAAACTGAAAAAACATCTCCCAACTGCCAGTGATAATCGATTATCAGATAATCGATTATCATAAGTGATAATCGATTATCATAAGTGATAATCGATTATTTGTGTCCATTATGGGGTTTTCAAAAAGTGATAATCAATTATTTGCGCAACCTGGGCAATATTAAATCAGACAATGATAATCAATTATTCTGAGTAATAATCGATTATTTGCACGGGCAACTCTTTTCCAAATAGGCTCGTGATAATCGATTATTATATCAAATAATCGATTATCTGTGCAAAGACTCTCTAAACTGGAAAACTTCTAAGAGTTCTTACATCAACAAAGTAATTCCTATACAATTAATTTTACAAAATGCTTTTAAATGAATACAACAAAAGTCTTCACGTTCTTTGTCTTGTAGCATCATCAAAATCATAATATCTTCAAGACATCAATGCTCCTCATTGGTAACTCTCTGGAAACAAATTGGTTCATTTTATGCCCATCCAAGTTAACATATTAGGCTTATGATAAAATTCATTTTGATAGTATATTTTTTTAGACGATTTTGAGTTTAATGTTAGAGGTGATAAAACAAGGCATACTCATCAAACGACATATATGAATGAATAAATATTACTATCATAAATATAAAATATGAAGATGAAGATTTTCTTTCTAATTATTTTTTGTTCATCTCATATTTAGCATGTCAGCAATAGATTTCTACTGCTCAGTTGACAAAATTCAAGGAGTGGATGGGAAGGATCGTGTGGTAGTGACATTTGATGGGAAATATTTGCCTCATTCGGAACAGGTCAGTTGCTTCTTATTTATTTTTTCTGTAAGGTTTTGTTGCGCAGAACAATAATCAATAGAAGGAATGAAAATGGAAAAATTGAATAAGGAAAAACACTCTTACAATTATGATACAAACAAAGTTTTATATTTGATATGATAAAATCAGATATGAACATGAATTTATATACCTATAAGATATGAAATTTTTTGGAGTAAGTGCTAATGAAATTTGTGAGAAGTCAATGCTAATGAAATTAAATAAATTGTTTTCAAACATTTCTTCATTTTGTGTATTTCAAAACTTTTTTCCAATGTGAACAGAAATCTGAGCACATGCTTTCAAGACCAAGGCCACAGGGGAAACAATGAGTATCATAAAAGAAGGACCAACTGCGAAATCTTCAAGATATGTATAACTGCACATGTTGTATTTGGTGACTGCTATTCTGTGTTGCCAACAGAGAGACAATGGAAGAGAAAAATAAAAATTTTATGCTATGGTTTGTGGTAGGAGATTTCATGGCACTTGGATCATAGATTTTAATGTCAGAAACTTGGTAAGATGCAGAAGTTTGTATTGTACATGGTTGAGTATGTCAAACAAACGTAATAATATTCATTTTATCCATCTCTATTATGTCGCCTATGGTAAAATGTGCAATCCTCAGACAGTATTAATGAGTAAAAATAAATCAATTTTCCTGTATTCGTTTTATTTTGCAATACCATCTTTTTTATTTAATAAAAATAATTATGATCATAAATAAACAACTTTTATTTAAATTTCAATACAATAAATTATCACGAATAATATAAATATATGTAATAAAAACATATTATCACGAATAATATAAATATACGTAATAAAAACATATTTAACCGCATAATTAAAACATTGTTTCATCTACGAATAGAGCAACCGTAATTGATTATAAGGGTTCACATAGAGCACATGTTCAATTGATTTACACAAATTTTCTAATTATATTTAATTAAAGTATATATTTTTCTATATGTATTATGGGGTTTTCTATTTGGTTTACATTTTTCTTAATTCATACTTAAATATATATATTTTTTCTATAAAGACATTCAATTTTCGAATTGCTACTCTATTCAAATCTTTCTTTTTTAGTATTTCTCACATTAAACAAATAGAAAAGACAATTCAAATATATTTTAAAAAACTTACTTTTATCATTTTTTAATTGTAATATTTAATAATAACTTACATTATATTTAAATTTTGTTAAAAGTACGAGATGACAGTATTTATCCTTTTGTCAGTTAATATAATTTTTCCTGAGGGACCACATGACAACAATAAAGTAGTGTTTAGGTTACGCCTAACCCAACCCTTAATCTTACCCAGAACAGTATTTATAAATGTCATAAATGATTTTTTTTATGATTTTGATGTAACTTTAGAATAAAATTACATTTGCAACTTTTAAAGAAAAATTGAGTTTTGACTAGTATGGGCAAGTTGAAACAACTTCGAAATAAAAAAATTATGTTAGGCTTAAACGATTTAACTGAAGTTATGTCATATTAAAATGATTTTACTGTGGATAAGTTAAAATCGTGTTAAGTCATAATCATTTATGTGACAGCTTAAGATGATTTTGGTAAGCTTAATCATATTTTTATAAACTAATTAACACAACTTTAGTTTTACAATAAAATGAATTGAAATTCTGTCATCATGATTTCAGTTTTGAAATAAATAAAATTAAAATTATCATAATATAATACAACTTACGTTTATTTAATAATATCGTAACATTCTAATATGATTTTAGTTCAGTTTATTATTATGCTTAATCAAAATTGTCTTAAACAGTAACGATTTCAATTTCTCCCTTTATTTTTGTGCTCCATATTAATTATTGGCGAAAGATTTAATCTGGGGTTATTTTTTCGCTTATTATTATGTGTAATTTTCTAAAAAAACAATGTATATCATAACTTCGATTAGATTCTATCAATTATTTAATATGAAAATTTTCAAATGGAAGATTTGTTATTTTACAAAGACTTGTGTGATCCTATTAAGGATCAGGATGTCAAACCAGTAGATAAATTTTACAAAGACTGGAAGAATACAAATTGAAAAACTATTGATTTGATCTAGCAATGGATAAATTAATCTATTTACCATCATATAAGGTGAAACTCTAGCTCACAACTTGTGGAAGAGATTAGACAAGTTGTTTGAATCTAAAACTTCCTTGAATAAGGCTTTTCTTATTCAAAGTAAACTTGAAATATAAGAATGATTTTTTATTAGCTAAATATTACGTTACTATTGCAAAAGAATGTTACCCAAAGTTCATTTTCTTTTGCAACGTTCAATAAAATGTTTAATGCGTTCCTTTTTTTTTTATGCAACAATTAAAAAATTTTCTATTCTATTCTTGTTTTCTAGTTCTATAAATAAGAGTGTTTCCTCCATTCCAAAACACATAAAAATAAATATTTTTTCATTCTCTTTTCTTTTTAGTTTCATCCTTTTTCTCTTTTCTTTTTCTAAAAATGTTATGGGTTTATTTTATATTTTTTTAGAAATTCTTGCTACTTCCGAGATCCTCAGAAATTTCTAGCAAGTTCCTGTTGTATCTTGGAAGACTTGTACAATACACTGTGGATAATCCTTTAAGACAGTGAAACTACAGGTTTTAGAAAATTTTGTTCGTTGGTGATTTTGTCAGTTTATATACAACAAACAAGGTTTCGACATAAGCATTATAGGACACAATTTTAAAAAGAATAGAATGCTTAACTCCCCTTACACCATACAAACTTTGGACTAAGAATGACTATCACGCTTCCTCCCATGAATTCCTCAATCAAAATTAATTATAATCTTAAAAACACCACCAAACATCAAGTTTCACCTTTCAAACATAGAACCACATAAAAAAGAAAATGTTAGCTCCCCTTGTCTCGATTGACCCTACACCAAACAAGCTATCAACACATTTTAACATAATAATAACATAATAATAATAATTTAAATACATATTACTATGTATTATCTATTTTATCGCACGTACATATTTTTCACAGGTTTTACATTAGTCAAAAGAAGGGAACTGACTTTGAAGAGATATTTTCCCCATGGTTAAAATGTCTTCAGTCAGAGTTGTGCTTGGCTTGGCATGAAGAGATATTTTCTCCATGATTCCTTCATAGTAAAACATGTGACAAAACTTCTTCTGACCATTGTGTTTTTAGAAACAATTTTTCTTTCATAGTAAAAACATGTGACAAAACTTCTTCTAACCATTATGTTTTTAGAAATAAATTTTCTAATGAAAAATTCATTATTCTTCTATTTTATGTTCATGCTGATTTTTGGTCAAGTAATATTCATTAGAAATTTTTGAAAGAAAAGTAATATTCATTACAAATTTTATACAACAAGGTTTCGACGTGAGCATTATAGGACACAATTTGCATTCCAAATTTCAACTTAAAATAACTTATTAAGCTTGGATACATGTTCTATTTTCTAAGCTAGGCTAAATAAGTAAATAAATTACGTTGATTTATTAAGCTTGAATACTTGTTCTATTTTCTAAGCTAGGCTAAATAAGTAAATAAATTACGTAGATTTTTTAATATGAATTTTAATGTTGGAGGTTTCTTAAGTAAAAGCTTCACTTTTATTGAATTGATAAACACTTTAAATACACCAAAAATTCAAACTCCATAAAGTAGGAAAATACACGATCCCATGTTTAACAACTTCCTAAAAAATCTAAAATTGACCACGCTGTTTGAAACAGTCAAACATCTTTTAAAAAAATAAAACAGAAATTAAATGAAAGAATAAATTTTTGTAACTCCTACAACTAAAATATAACTTTAACACTCCTCTTTACTTTCGTTGCTGCAAACTCCAACTTTTCTCTAAGAAATTCAAACTTGTTTTTTGGTAAAGGCTTAGTAAATATATAAGCAATACAATATTTTGATTTTTACAGCACCATGAGAACACACATGATCCAAACAAGAAGCAATAGCCTGAAGTGCTCTTCAAATCATCAAGCGAACCTCCTCACTCACTGTCAAAATATCTTGCAATGTATCATCCTGACTTGCACAGAATTTGATTCCAAAATTTAATGTTCCTTTCACATACCTCAGGACTCTTTTTGAAGCAATAAGATGTGTCTCAGTTGCACAATTTGCAAATCTAGATAATAGTCTTACAGAATGTAAGTTATCAGGTCTAATGGTTGTTAAGTACATTAAGCAACCAACTAGACTTCTATAAAAGGTTTCATCAACTGGTTCGACTTCATCCTTTTTGCTCAACTTCTCCTTTTGCCACATTGAAGTATCTACGCTTTTGCATTCATCCATTTTAGTTTTTTTTAGAATTTCTTTAATATACTTCTTTTGACAGATGAATACTTCTCTATTTTTTAGATTTATTTCCATTCCTAGAAAATAAGCCATTTCCCCTAAATTTGTCATCTAAAAAATTTGCTTCATATCTTCTTTGAATTTTCTCACAAGTTCTTCATTACTTCCTGTAACCAACAAATCATCCACATCCAATGAGATTAAATTGAAATGTATTTCATCACCTTTAATGTAAAGGGTAGCTTCATTGAGACTTCTCTTGAACCCCAATTTCATCAAGTACTCATCAATTCTGTTGTACCATGCTCTAGGTGCCTGTTTTAGGCCATATAAAGCCTTTTTAAGCAAGTATACATCATCTTCTTGCCCTTTCATAGTGAAACCTTCAGGTTGTTCAACATAAATATCCTCTTGTAATAAACCATTTAAGAACACTGACTTAATATCAAGTTGGTAAACTTTCCAACCCTTTTGTACATCTATTGTAAGCATAAGTTTGATTGTGTCTAATCTTGCAACAGGAGCAAAAGTGTCAAAAAAATCAACACTAAAAATTGAGCATATCCTTTTACAACAAGTCTGGCTTTATGCTTGTTGATTGAGTCAATAGGATTCAACTTTGTTCTAAATACCTACTTCACACCAATCACTTTTCTATTTGTGGGTCTTCTCACAAACTTCCACGTTTCACTTTTTTCAATCATTAAGAGTTCTTCTTTCATTGCTGTAATCCATTTGGAGTCTTTTTCTGCTTCCTAAAAATCTATTGGTTCAAGTACAACCGCATTACATCTTTGGTAAATATAAGAAATTAATCTCATACCTCTAATTGGAATGTCATCAATCAACTCATTTGTATCAAGTTGAGATTTTGAAACTTGATCATGAAATTTAACTACTTGTTCTTCATCACATTCATCATTTTCCATGAAATGAACATCTCTGCTTATTAAAATTTTCCTAGTGTTTGGTAGAAAAATTCTATAAGCTTTAGAGTTTGAGCTATACCTGAATAAAATCCCAGCTTTTGTTTTGTTGTCTAACTTATCTCGTTTTATCTATGGAATATAAACAAAACACAAGCAACCAAATACTTTGAGATTTTTCAGAGAGGGTTTAAAACCATACCAGGCTTCATATGGAGTTTTCTTTATGACAACTTTTGTGAGAAGCCTATTAAGAAGGAAGACTGTAATGTGTGCAACTTCAGCCTAATACTCTTTTCGCAAATGTTTCTCAAACATTAAAAATCGAGCCATCTCCATAATGGTGCGGTTCTTTCTTTCATTGACTCCATTTTTTTGTGGAGTATATGGTGTTATGAGTTGGTGTTCAATTCCCACTTTTTCACAAAAAGAATTAAATTGATTTGAAGTGTACTCCTTGTTGTTGTCAAATCTCAATGCTTGAATTTTATAACCACTTTGTGTTTCAATCCATTGCTTGAATTTCCAAAATATACTAGCAACTTCTGACTTGTATTTAAGAAAATATATCCAACACATTCTGGATAGTCATTTATAAAAATAATGAAATACCTACTGCCATTTAGAGATGGAGTGTTGTGTGAGGTCCTCCCACATCTGTGTGTATCAATTGCAACTTTTCTGTAGCTCTCCAAGTTGACTGTTTGAATGGAAGTCTTGATTGCTTTCCTTGTTGACAAGTTCTACAGTATGGAATTTCAGATTCAAGATAAGGGAAATCTTGAACCAATTCCGTTCTTTGCAGATTCACAACAACTGGATGATTGAAGTGTCCAAGCCTCTTGTGTCAAATTTTTTGCGCAATACACCGCAGATAAGTCCTTAAAGAGAGTGAAACTACATATTTTAGAAAAGTTTATTCATTGGTGATTTTGTCAGCTTTTATGCAACAAAAAAAGTTTCGACGTGAGCATTATAGGACACAATTTTAAAAAGAATAGAATGCTTAACTCCCCTTACACCCTACAAACTTTGAACTAAGAATGTCTATCACGCTTCCTCCCATGAATTCCTCATTCAAAATTAATTATAATCTTAAAAGCACCACCAAACATCAAGTTTCACCTTTCAAACATAGAACCACATAGAAAAAGAAAATGTTAGCTCTCGTTGTCTTGATTGACGTTACTTTTCTTCCTTTTTGTGATCACAATGTTGTTCATCCTCTTTTTGATTGAAATCTTAGATGTCAAGCTTATTATTACGTAATAAAATCAGAATAATAATACATTTCAATTCTGATTGATTTCTAATTACATTCCCATTATGAGCTCTTAAATACCACATTTTAACTTTCCTTTAGTGCCTCAAAGCATTTCATATAATCCCTAGAGTTCATTCTCCACATGGCTAATGAAATTAGGGTTCCAAATAAGCGTTCAAAAATATTTTATAAAATACTATGCATAAATCTCCTCACTTGAAATAGAACTCGTGCCCTTTCTACCATAAAAAAAAACATAAATAAACCTTATTTTAGAAAATGTCGACGTTCAACTAGAATTGGTTTATCTCAATCTAAATTTAATAATTGTTTTAGGATTTATGTTAGAGTTTATCTACCTAACGTTAATAGTCCAAATTTTGACCGGCTTTATATTTTAACTGATAATTATGTGTATTCTTATATTAATATTAATGTTGTTCTAATTTTAGTTTAAGATTTCAAAATTCTGTAGTGTAATTTACCTCTCATATATTGAGATAAGAGAATTAATGTATATACGTGAATTTGTGATTAAGAAAGTTTAAGTCTGTGAGTGAAGATTGTGCCTATTTTAGTTCTATTATAAACTTCTCTTATATATATATATATATATATATATATATATATATATATATATATATATATATATATATATATATATATATATATATATATGTATATATTACATTACAAGTAAATGTTCCTATTCACATATAAAAACTTAACAACATAAAAAAAAAATTATCATCTGCATTAGAAGTAAATGTTCCCATGCACTCACAAACCTAAGCGATTTGATCGACGACTAATTATAAAATAATACCTAATGTTATTTCTTTCAATAGTTTGATATATAATATTGTTATGCAATAAGTGATTATATATTATTAATTAAACTATAGTATCGTAGAAACAAAGGAGCAAATTATCATTACCAATTAGCAGTTTTAGGTTTATTTACGTCTGTCTGTTCTATAACTTTATAACCATTCAAAGTATTTCCCAATTGACTGTAAAACACGCTTAATTTATAATATATATATATATATATAATATGCAAAAGGCAAACAGCAAACGGTTTATGTAATGACAAAAAGCACGTGCACAATTTAGATAACATCTTCTTACGTTTCCAATTTAGTGGCTTTTAAGGTTAGTGTTACCCTCGCTTTAACCTTATCTCAAGTGCCATTAAAAACATCCAAAAATCTCAACGTGTTTGCCATTAGATATTACAATAATAAACTTAGGTGACATTCAGCACGGATAACCTTTACTAGGATGCTTTTTTTTTTACACGATAGATAATATTTGTCAGGTGTGCTTTGCGTACAAATAAAGCAGTTTCCAATACTATAAGTAAAGATTCTCACTCCAACAGTATAAATAGGTGCCATGGGGACGAATGCAAGCATCCCGAAATCAAATCATATATCTCTCTTGCACTCTTTATATCTACCTTACTCCCTCTTCTTGTGTTAAGAAAAATGTCAAACCCTCCTTACATCAATGCTGCATTTCGTTCATCAATAGAATATGAAGTGTATTTCTTCGCCAAGAACATGTACGTGCGGTTGCATTACACTCCCGGAGGAACTGATGACAAGATTTTGACCAGTCTGCGTTTGATTAGTAGTGGTTTTCCATCACTTGCAGGAACGCCATTTGCAGAACCTGGAATAGACTGTTCCTTTGACACTGAAGCGAGTGAAGCATATGTGTTCTCCGGCAACCTCTGTGCCTACATAGACTATGCTCCAGGTACAACAAATGACAAGATACTCGCAGGTCCTACCACAATTGCTCAAATGTTTCCTGTCCTTAGAAACACGGTGTTTGCTGATGGCATAGACTCTGCATTTAGATCAACCAGAGGAAAAGAAGTTTACTTATTCAAGGGCAATAAGTATGTTCGAATAGCCTATGATTCGAAGCAGCTTGTTGGCAACATTAGCAACATCAGTGATGGGTTTCCTGTTCTGTATGGTACCATCTTTGAAAGTGGAATTGATGCGTGTTTTGCTTCTCATGAGGAGTCTGAAGCTTACCTTTTCAAAGGAGACAAGTATGTGCGTATCAAATTCACTCCAGGTCAAACAGATGACACTCTTGTTGGTGATGTCACGCCTATCCTTGATGGTTGGCCCGTTCTTAGAGGCATTTTGCCTGTCAGCTAAACGAGCCTTCACTCTCATGCATCAAACCACCTTAGCCTAGTCACAATCAATAAGGCTTTCATTTCCAACGTTTGTTTTCTTTGTCTTTAATGTAACATTAGGATTGGAAGCATATTTCCTTTCCTAATGTAACAAGTCTGAATGTTTATCTTTCCTGTACAGCATGTTTGTTTCCTATCATCGTTTGTTTCCTATCATCGTGTACTTTGTTCACTTAATAAAACTGGGTGGTTTGGTTTAATAGAATGATTGTTATAGATTTAGTTTAATCTATAAAATTACTTTTCATTACTTTCTGAATAATCCTTATCAAATCGTAATTTTAGTAAAGATGCCTATATGACAAATTTATGAACATCGAAAAACGGCGCCACAAACTTGTTTAACAATCGGCAAGTGTGACCGAATCGTATCAAGTAATAAAACTCGGTAAGACCAAGTATCGTTTTCTCAAAGGACTCACGGCCTAGTTAGTTATATGATTTGTTGATTATTTAAGACTTGTGAAAAATTGATTGTCGGTTTAAATGTAAAAGACAGTAATTAAACATGTATGCATGAATTTGATCAATGGAAAAGAGGAATACAAACACTTTAATGAATTCGATGGATGAGTATGTTGTTGGGGTTATCAATTTCATCTTATCCACTCTCATATACTTTAGGAATTCATCATTCTTATCATCAATTGCTAATGCCACTCTCTAAATCACCTTGCAAGAAGGCCTATCCTTAATTATGAGTTCATACAATTCCTAGCATTCCTAGTAATTAGTTCTGAAGTGCAGGAGCTTAAAGGCAACCAATATGCTATTGGGAGAAATTCCCCGGATCTCGATTTCCCTGTACGTTCCCATATCGACAAAATCAATAATCATGGCAATGAATGAGTTAAACAAAGCAAGCTTTAAGCAAAGAGGAAAAACTCTAACTAATGATGAAAGAAAGCATGTATCTTAATATAAGATGTTAAAACAAATTCCATATATGAGAGTTTCACAAGACTACATTGATTCTCCAACAACAATACAAGGTTTAGTTCACCATATTCATAGTGAAACTAGATGAACAATATTGAAAGAATGAAAGATAGAACCCTAGAAAGATGAGGAGGTAGCTTGAGCATCCAAGATCTTCCTTCAAGGGGTGAAAAAGTGAGTGTTTGCTTCGTCTCTACCAAAGATACAAACCCTAGGACGTCCTAAAGCTTATATATTATTCTAAAATATACAGAAAATTAGGCCCAAGCCCAAAATAGTACCGCTCAGCGGTAAACTACCGCTCAGCGGTAAGTGCGTGAGTTATTTTCCTTCCCTCAGCGGCCTTCTCACCCCTCAGCGGAGCCAACGTGGGTTTCTGAGTGCCGCTCAGCGGTAAACTACCGCTGAGCGATAATTACGACTTCTCTTTTTGCACTTTTTTATGTTTTTTCTGATTCCATCTCTATCCTTCTTCACTTCTTTCACCAAATTCACCTTAAAACCTGCATAAAACACTGAAATCAAACATAAAGTTGTCCAGCTCTCTTATTTCTAAAAATATAACAAAAAACATGATTTCAAGCTAGTTTTTAAGTGTTAAAAGTTGTTTTTAGTATCAATTTTAAGCATGAAAATAACAGTTTTTCAACTGTTATCACTCTACAAAACGAAACTTTTTGTAATCATATTCTATAACCGCGTATGATCTTTAGATGTCTAGAAAGTCAGAATAAATAAACTAGTTTGGAGGAACAAGCGATCATTTTTCAAGAACTACAATTTATGAAAGGTATTTGTGATAAAATAATCTATTATTAAAGATAAACTCTCTTTCTCAATAGGTGACACAATTTGCATTCCAAATTTCAACTTAAATAACTTATTAAGCTTGAATACCTGTTTTATTTTCTAAGCTAGGCTAAATAAATTACGTAGATTTTTTAATATGAATTTGAATAGAAAGGATAAGTGTGATGAGATTTATGAATGAGAACCTGAATAGAAAAGTTGAATGTAATAGACTCAAAAAGTTAAAAAAGAAAATTGTGTAAAAAGATTTGTGTTGATTTCAAAACCAACCACCAGTGCACTTGTTGCAGTAATAAGTGATGAATATCTTTCTCAGAATCTATAAAACTTATGCATCACAACTCTTTCTTTTATAAAGTACAAAAAAACATAAGAAATACTATTTGACTTGTATAATTGTGAACGTAAAAGTGTGTTACCATTGTTCTATATAATATGATTAGACGAGCATGTAGTTCAATCCGAAGATCAGTGTGTGTCTGTATTTGCGGTGTGAGATGGAGCAGAACAAAGAAAGCACAGTGGCAAGTCTGCAAGCTGTGAAGCGTGACAGTGGGAAGTCATACAATCAATTAGCGGAGGAGACAGGGCTTACCAATGTCTATGTTGCTCAACTTCTCCGGAGACAGGCTCAGCTCAAACCCGACACTGCCCCTCTTCTGCGGACGGCGCTGCCCGACCTGACCGAATACCTTGTGCGGGAGATGATGAGACCCCCTTTGAGATCTTATGATCCCAATCTTATCCAAGACCCCACTGTTTATAGGTATTGTTTTTTATTTCAATGGGGCTATTTTCTGTGGAAAAAGTTTGGATTTTTACTTGAAATTGTGGTGGAAAAGTGTATTTGTTGTGAGGTGAAATGGGTTATTTGTAGTATAATCATGACTCAATACAAGACCCACTGTCTATAGGTGCCTCCTCCTCTCCCACCCCATTTCTCATTTATGTGATTACTAGAGCTGTGTAGTTATTGTTTGTGTAAAAGATGGGAATTTTACTTGAATTTGTAGTGGAAATGTGTATCTGTTGTGTACGGTGAATGAGTTATTGGGAGTATAATCATGAATCTATTCATTGATTACTTTTTAGGCTTAATTGCATGTTAAGTGAGAGGTTATCACCATTATGCAAATTGGGTTCTACCAAATATTTAAATATTGGATGGAATTAGGATGGTGGGCATTGATTGGGTAAGACTTGAAGGACACCCAAGTAGTGAAATTAGAACTTGTGGATCATCATCGCATGATTACGAAATTTGACGAACTAAATGATTAATTAAAGCTTGTTTTAATATTCACTCAATCTTGTCAAGTTGTTAGTTGTTAACAGTGTGTCAAAACATAATTTGTTTGTGTAAAAAATTGTTAAAAAAAAAAAGTTGTTAAAGATACATTTTTTTTTGTACTGTGGTTGAGTAAGTGAAACAAACTTAATAATATTAATTTTATCCATTTCTATTATGTCGTCTAAGGTAAAATGTGCAATCCTCATAAAGTATTAATGAGTAAAAATCAATCAATTTTCTTCTATTCGTTTTATTTTGCAATACTATTATTTTTTATTTAATAAAAACAATTATGATGATAAATAAACAAATTTTATTTAAATTTCAATACAATAAATTATTGTAAGAACCATGAAATTCAGAGAAAGTGGGGAAGACAGGTGTGTGCATCTGAGTGGATCGATCGGTTTTTGACGGTAGTATATAAATGAACTTTTCAAAATTTCGTACCATTCTCTGCATGCACTTCTTCTCTCCAAATTTCAGAGTTTTCCTTTTCTCCTCCTTCTATCTAAAAATTCTCTCTAGAAATTCTCATTTTTTTTTCTACATCTGATCATCAATCAGACCGTGCCTGAGCTTTCTTGGTGTCAAGAGCTTTTCTTTTCACCGATCAAGTTGCTGTTTTGGAGTTGGTAAGTTCAATTCCTTCGTCCTTTGGGGTTTCAGCATTTTCTGTTACATGCAAGCACTGTTCAGCTTGCATGTGTTCATCAACTACTCCTCTGAACCTGTTTTTCTGTCTTTGATTCTCTGGTTGGTTCCTTTTCACCAATAAGAAATTGTAGGCTGCCTTAGAAGTAACTTGCGGGTTAGGCAAGACTGTGGAAGTGTAGAATTGTCTAGATTATTCGAGGTAAGGGAAGCTAGTAATTTAATTATGTTTTTCTGTGTTTGGAATTTCTGTTTGGACGTTTGCATGTATGAATAAGTGGAAGTTTGATTGAATTGCATTTGAAACTTTGTATATGTCTGGAACCTGGGAACGGCTGAAACCTTCTGTATAGTGATCGATTTGTGTAGATTTTTCTAGTTTGGGTCAGTAAACTTGGTCACGGAAGGGAGTATAATACAAGTTTGGGAAAAATAGAAGTTGGTAAGAATGTTGTGTTTTGGTTAAGGATAGGTGTTGAACATAACTCTGCAGTATTCTGTAGAATTATGCCGATCATTGAGAGTTATTAGTTGACCGTGCGGTTTCACTCGAGTGTTTGGTTTTAACTGCGTTTGACTTCTTATGGTTCTTACTGGTTAATAACCGATCGGTCATACTGTTGTATCATTCGGTCTCTTAGTAGTGATAAGTTTGATGATTAGCATGTGTTATAAATTCTCAGAGTTGACCAAGCATTAGGTGTTTGCTCTAAGCTAAGAGTGTTCGGCTTCAGGTGGCTACTTGTCTTGGTAGTGCTTGTACATGTATTAGTGGGGGGTCTTTCCCTGGTGGTTGGCCTTAATAGTGTTCGGCCATTTCCTTAGCCTTACCTAGTATGGAACGTTTGGTCCTGTTCTGTGGATAGTGAAAGACCGCTCGGTCTTACACTAAGTGTTAGGTTTAAGTTTTTAGTATTCGGTCTAATCTTAGTACTTGGTCTGGAGGTAGTATTCGATCTATCTTCTAGTGGACGATTTTAATAACGTTTGGTCTTGTCCTTTGGGAAGTGAGAAATTCAACATACACAGAGTGTTCGGTATTATTTATATGTGTTCATTTATTTATGTTCGGTTTATATTTATTTAAATGTGTAGGATAATTAATTGTCCAATTGCTTTGATGAATTATGTATGTATATCCTGATGGTGTTAAAGTGAAAGTATGATTGATAGAGGTATTACCATTATCCTCAAGGAGAGGGTACATGGTGGTGTTTGTTGTTGTGGTTTACTGTATAAATGGCCGGAGTTTTGCTGGGATTTATCCTGACATTCTAAATGATCATCCATGCTCAAGTAGAGTGGGATGAGTCATGTGGTGAGAATAGCAAAAGGTTTGAGTCCAAAGTGCCTGTATGGCAAGAGGGCGTTTGTAGGACTAACCTGGTGTGATGGCTGATGGAGTTTCCAGTTACTTCATCACACCAGTGCACAAATCCTTAGAACTCGATATTTTATACAATCCAGATGGTCAAAGTCAAGTGTTTGGTCATTGCATGTTTGTGTGGTTGGTGATTCCATAACTTTGAGTGTTTAATGGTTATAAGATTATGTGCTTGCTTTATTTGTATGATTAATTAAATTACACTAGCTTACCCTTCTTTTGTTATTCTTTTCGTTTGAAATTCTTCTTTGCAATGATCACCTTGTGGGTGTGAGCAGAGGGAGACGGGTGTTCGTTGGAGCAGGCGTTGCATGGCGAGGATCCTGCTGTGTAGATTAGGACCGTTCGGTACTAGAGCTAAGCATTGTTATGTATTAACAGTTTGGTTATAGTTCTAGTTTTGAAATGACCAATTATATATCTGGTTTTGTAATAGTATAAAATTATTGTAAAGTTTGAACTTTTATTGTAAGATTAACTATATTTATAGTAACTGTTTTACTAATATATTAACTCCTTTATATAGTTTTATTTATATCTTTGGAATGTTACAATTATTAAAAATAATATAAATATATATAATAAAAAAATATTTAACCGTATCATTATAATTTTGTTAATGATGACAATATTTATCCTTTTGTCTATATAATATTTGTTTCTTAATCAAATAACCTATTATGGTACGAATGGAGCACTTTCCTGAGTTATATCATGACGACCACATGACAACAATAAAGTAGCTTTTTAGGTTACGCCTAATCCAACCCCCAACCTTATAGAACAGTAAATATTTATAAATGTCATAAATGATTTTTTTTTTATCATTTTGGTGTAATTTTAGAATAAAATTACATCTGCAACTCTTAAAGAAAATTTGAGTTTTGACTAGTTATATTAGTGTCTTTTATAAACTCGTTTATTAAAACACGTATGAAACTATGTTATAAATATTTAAACCTTTCTTTTAATTTAGATTTGAATTTGAATTTGAGTGGAACATTTTCCACTACCAATTACATACACCAATGCTTGTTTTCTTTCCACCAAAATACATTATATAAGAAATATTATGTTCACTTGAATTGATTTCGGAGAGAGTGATTCACTGGATTTGAGAGGATTTGAAGATAAATTTTTTTGTTATTTATTTTAGTGAATTTAGAGATAAGTGAGAGTGGATTTGGAAGTAAATTTTTTTAATCTGTGACATCAGTCAAATCCTACACTAATTCTCATAAATGTTACTTCTAAATGCACTCAAATAAACAACAACAAAATTTAGCTTCAAATCCTCTCAAAATTCAAGTGAACAAAGGGTTAAGAAAATTGCACAACACGAAACAAACGAGATATTGGAAGGGTCACTTCCCTCTGCTGCACCCGTTAGTTTTCGACTGCGTCGGTCACTTCCATCACTTCTCTGTCAGTTTCGAGTTTTGATAATGGAAATTGCACTTTCAAATGCTTATTTCTCTCCACCTCCACCGCTGCACTTCGAACGCCACTGCTGCACCACTCTCCTTTTAGGCTTTGTTCTTTTGTAGGGATTTAGGGGAGATGATTTGAATGAATTTGAGTGTATTTAAGGGTAATTTTTTTGTTGTTTTTTGAGTGGATTTAATTGAGAGTGGATTTGGAAGTAAAGTTTGTGAGAATTAGTGTAGGATTTGATTTATGTGACAAATTTTAAAAATTAGTTTAATTGGTGGGAATTAAAGATTACAAAAATGCTCCTAGTTATTAAAGTAATATAAAATGTTATTTATTAATGTTATATTTAATTTTAAAAATGTTTATAAAGAGACAAAAATTATAAATAATTTTTAAAATTAATTTTTAAAAATTATAAAAGTTATAATGTAGTAAAATGAATTTATTTTTAAATGTAATATTTGTTTGTAATATAATTTACTATCAAGTAGTATAAATGTATTTATTACGGAAGTGAGATTGATTAATTTTAAACAAACAAATAATTAAACGAAGTTATAATATTACATGACCTAAAAAAAAGTGGCAACATTTAAACATACAAATATATTTGTAATAGTTCATGATGACATTACTTCAGTAAGGTATCGTTGCAATGTATTGAAACGATATTGTATTGGCATCCCTATTAGACGTCTTGTATGGGATGGATGTGCAGATAAAAAGTCGAAACACTGTCTGAATAAATTATGATCTTCAATGTTCATAGTCCGTAATAAGTTTTCAATTTCTTCTGTAGTTGGATTAGATGATTGAATCCTAGCATTTACTAGGGATATTCGACGCTCCATGGCCTGTGTATGTCGTTGAAGAGCAGCACATAATCTTCTTGATTGATTAATTTGTTTTTGCAGTTCATCAATGATTGGAGAGTCCATCTAATTTGCATATCGATAATAAATAAAACTAGCAAAGCTGATGTGAAAGATAATAACATTGAAAAATAGGTAATGTAATATTTCAAACACATAAGTCAATTTAAGGAAAAAAAAGGTCATGTAATACATTATCGGAATAAAAATGAACTTAGTCATCTAAATGGTGAAGAATCAAGTTAACATTCTGATTGAGGTGAGAAAATTGGTGGTTCATGTCGAGGGAAAGGTTTGCCAAGTTATCTTCAATACGTTGAACCTGCACCTATATTTGTTCCATACCCTGCATCCCGTGTTGCAAGTCTTGTACCCCTTGCCACATTTGAGTCATCATATTAGAATTTGAAAGAGGTGGAGGAGGTTGCACAGTGTTGTCACGATGGTATGCTTGCTCTTCTTCTTCATCATCACCGACATCATGTTGCCAAACACCGTTGACATTAACAATATTCAACCTCTTCAAAGAATTAATTCAAAAATGATGTTGGCTCCCAATATGAGTGCTGACATCGGCGTCAACATGAACTCTACAATATTGCATGATTTGTGTGATAAGGACACCGTATGGTAGGGGTGTGTCACCAGCCTTGCATTTAAGCATATGCTGCATGATGTGATGAGGCCAATTGATAGTTATATTATTTTTAAGCACCCATATCATAAAGATATCTTCCTGCAATAACCTAGCAAAATTCCAAGGTCGTGGAGTCAACATGTGCACAATAACATAATGCAGAAGTCTATCATTAATATTCAAACAACCAACCGTTTTAACACGGTGACCTTGCATTTCTGGTATAACCATAGTAGCTAATGTCATCTCCCGGTCATATTAGCTACATTCAACCAATCAGCAGGTTTCAATCTACTTCTTCTCTTGTTTACCTCACTGAGCAAATATCCATTTCCCGAAATCTTCAGATTTGAATAAAAAACTTTGATTAAATCCAGATAGTAGGGTCCCTACAATGTAAGAAATTCGACCACCCCTTGAAATAGAAGATGATGTTGGAAAAATAACCCTGAACCGGCAAATGATTCGAAATTCATTATCTTTGGACCAACAATATTCCTTGTGTAGAAATCAGCTGCATAGTTTTTCATCTTATGGTTGTGAGTGAAGAAACGACGCTGATCTAATTGTTCTTCTACAGATGGTCTGACATAGGCTGCATCTTCTGCCTCAGTGAGGGTTTCTTTTCCCTTACGACTTTTTCTTGGCCTTTTGGTTGATGACGAGGCCATTTGACAATTTCTTGAACAAAGCAATTAATGAAAACAATAACAAAGTAAGTTATAAGAAATTATTGAATATTAAAAATAACAACAAGCAAGGACAAACCATTAGATCCTAACCATAACTTACCTCTTGAAGACGTTCAACACGTATGCACAGTTCAAGCTGGATTGAGCAAAAAATTTCCAGAAATGACGGGCACTAGGATTTTTCGTCCAATCACATAACCAATTTATCCTTCTGTAGATGCTACGTTCAATTCTCAATTTACAAAATCACTCTAAAACAAACCTAACTTGCAAACATAATTATGAGTTGATTAGGTAACAACCCCATTTTTCAATGCTTGCACAAGATTGAAAATAAGTTTGAATGTTACATTCAAATGTACCACTTTACTCCCCTGATGCACCACAGTCCCCCACTTTCACAACCAACCACACAGTCACGTCTTTCCTACCAACGCAACTGTATAAAAAGTGGTTAAGAACTCATACTTAAACTATCAAAGTCATCACAATTTGCTTTCATTTTCAACAAACAAAAAGAAAACACCAATTCCTTCCATACAATACCAAGCACACACAATGATGGTGTTGATGAACCTCCACCACCTTTCGTAGCTCACATACCGCTCCACGACGTTGTCAATCTTCACCACCTTCAAGCACGTACGTCCACCACGATCACAATACCTCCAACTGGTCAACACCTGCATCACAAACGCACTGTCAGAGCTCATGATCTTTCAGCCACCACCATCTACTCCTGTTCATGGACTACACATTCCTTGAATAAGACGTTCCTTATTCAAAAGCCAATAAAATTGAAATACAAGGATGATTTTTCAGTAGCTAAACACTTGAGCAATTTTCAGAATGTCATGAATCAGTTGATAATGAAGATTGTATTAAAAGATGAGCTACTAATATTGTTGTTGCTTAGCTCATTACCAAATAGTTAAGAGACACGGACAATATCTCTAAGTAATTATGCTCCTAAAGGAAAACACTATAAAAAAAGCTGGATTTATTGACGGCTTGTATATGTTAAAAACAACAAAAATTCATCAATAATGACTATTTTTTTACGAATTATCGATAAGCAAAAGTTTGTTGGTAACATTTATCGATAGATATTGGTCATCGGTAATTATCAAGGGAAACATCTGTCAATAACTACTGACAGTCATTATCCGTTGATAATTACATGAACCAATAGAGGATTTTATCGATGAATTTATCTTTCAATAATTTCTGTCGATAAATTCAACGATAGGTCAAGTGTAGTGGACTATATTTCCTACCACACATTGAACCTTGCAGATAAAAATAACTAAGAAGTTTGCCAGAAAATCAAATTCATGACATTAATATGCACAAAAACATGTTTATAATGTAATTAAGACAAACAAAAAATATTGTATACTAAATGTTTATAAAACTAACAAAAACTTAAAAAACTATATAATCATCTGAACTACTTTCTTCTTCTTTTTCATGTTGTTGTTACTATTGCAGAGGTGGTTGAACTAGGGTGGGCTCGTCTAGAAAGGATCGTTGTTAGATGGTGTTGGGATGGATTGAGGTCGTGGAAGACAAGTTTATACTTCTAAAGACAAGAATCTCATGACCAAATTTTGGAAATCCATAAACTATTGTTTGAACTCATCATGAGCCTGGTCATGTTGTTCTAGTCGCTAGGTGAGGTGGACAACAACCTCCTATGCACTGTTGGAAGTTGGTGGTTAATGTTTCAGTGTTCCTCTTCCACTAGTGTAATTGGCAGCAAGTTGTCCTTCCCCATATAGTCGCCCTTTATTTTTTTCACCGACAACGTTGATCCAACACTGTGTCCTAATGATGTCCTCGTCATTATTATGGTCTTGTACTGCATCATGACATGACCTTTGCTTTGATCTTACCTGTGAGAGTCTAGTTGAAAATTCTTGCTAAACATTTTGCAAATTATCAATAAAGAAGTTTAAAAGAAACATAATAGTACAAGTTTGAAGTTTGTAAAAGTGTTTGTTTACATGTGTTCGCCGAGACTTCTCATCAACAAACTAGCGAGATCCCTTTCGAATATGAGTTTGCTAAAATACCTCATCAATATGCACAATCCTTCCCAACTCTTGTGCCTATAACAAAATATGGACTTATATACACACATCAACTTTAAAATACATAAGTTATATTATAATGGATAGAAAAGGAAAGGAATGAAGATTTGTACCATACGAATGACATGCTCATGCGTAGTAATATGAAACCACCTTTATGTAAAACATCATCCTTTTATGAAGCTCTATTCCTTTGGACGGTAGCACATTTATTACGATAATCTAGAGAATTTTAATGTTCTAGCAACGAGTTCTAGAGATGCTCTCACCTAATAAGGACATTCTCCTGTATTTTTTGCCTCTCTAAACATTTCAAATAATCTGAGATGTTTTGCGGTAAAAAAACTTCTTACTTAAAACTTCATGCTCATGTTTCACAAAACCTAAATCATGTTAAAATGAAATTGATTCACTCAATAGACTTAATATGCATTAAGAATTTAGAATTATTCATCATCTTACCATGTTTACATGTCGTTTTATCAAATTTAACAAAAAAAAAAACATAATTGTACAACTTTTTAAAAGTAAAAATCAAATTAAAACAAATAAAAATAATAATAAATTTTTTTGTTAAAAGAAAATTAAACCTTATTTTAATAAATGTTAACGTTCAACTTAGTTACAAATTTGAAAAGTAAAATAATCCAGTTATTTATAGGATCGAAGAGCTAAACACTAAATAGTTACCTACTTTTTTGTAATATTGTTTATTAGAGGAATGTAACAATAAAATTCAGAATATTTACTCTGTAAAAATATTGTAGGAGGTGGTCGTCCTTGAGTTGGAATTCTTGGTTCGTTTGTTCGGTTACCAACTACGAGTCAGTCTGACATGTTAAATGTTGGGCGCCGATATCCCTTGCCAACTTCATCCCGTTACCAGTGCTTCATATTCTGCCTGGTTATCGGAACTTTGAACTTAAAGACGAGGGAGTGTTCAAGCAAGAATCCGTTTGGCCTATCTAGTACTATTCCAGCGCCTCCTCTTCCTCTACCGGACGTATCATCCACATATAAGTTCCAAGTGGAGCATGGTACGAGTAACTCCACAAAACACATTCACACTTTTCTCCTTAACCGCTCGGGTAGTTCTGTTCGTCTTTGGTCCGTGTCCTCCTTCGTCAATACTCTAAACCGATCGGGATACCTGCCAAAGGTACTCCAATGCTTAAGTTAATAATTAATTGGGACAGAGTCAAAGCAAAGTCTTAAATTCACAATAAATGTGATCACCTATCTCTTACCTTTTCTATTTATAGTTTTTGAAATGGACTTAAGATTAGTGAAATCCTAATCACAGTTCAATTTCACTCAATTACACTAATTAATACTTGTCCTTAACCTTGATAGCAGTGTCTTTTGAGAAATACCCTCTCAGACTGTCCAATTTTATGCAAAAACCTAAAATTATATATATATATATATATATAATTATTTATTTTTATATTACAAATTAAAATATCCTATGACTGTATGAATGAAACAACTATAGAGTTTATCTGATGAGGCAAACAACACGGTTTAAATAAGACAGTAGAGTATTATTAATATACTGGAAGCTGAGAAAAGAGTGTAGAGGCCAGAAGGCTCGTAACATTGGTTTATGTGATGACAGACGGCACATACAAAGTTAGATAACACTTGTTTACGTGTTCTAATTAATAGCTTTTAAGGTTACATGTTACCCCTCTCTTTAGCCTTATCTCCAACTGCCACCCCCAACAACGATTAAAAATATCCAAAACCAAAACTTTTAAAACGTTTGCCCTTTATTTAAGAACAAATACTTTTAAAACATTATTTAAAGAAGACACCGACTCTCAACATCCGGAAGGGCCATGTTCTGAACTCAAAAAACCATTTTTTTATATATAATTCAACAGTAATTTTATGTTATTTATATGGCTATACGAGATCGTGTAACCCATTTGTCACATGGTTTATGAATTAATAAGTGTGGTCATCGTAGTTTCCGATACTGTGTAAGGAAAGAAATAAGCTAAGGATGGAAATCCATAGGTGCGTCGGAGAGGAAGGGCTTTATTACTAAAATAGGCAAAAATAGAGTATATATTACGAGAATAGGCAAATTCAATTCAAAATACCAAAATGGAAAAGTCGTGGGAGGCCAAAACGACTTCAAATGAAGAAGTCGTGCTCCCCTACACGACTTCACACTGTTCATTTGACCAGTGGTGAAGTCGTGCACCCAAAAACGACTTCTGGATCCTGTAATCGATTACAAGGTACTGGTAATCGATTACACAATGTTGAAATGGCGACCCCCTGCCCGACTTCATTGTAGTAGGCAAAAATACTACTCGTAATCGATTACAACACTTCGGTAATCAATTACCAGTGTTTTAAGTGTGCAAGAACCTTGTAATCGCTTACCTGTGTGTTTTGGTTGTTTTATAAAAGATTTGAACAATTGGAGCTGAACATGGGTGACCCGCTTTGATACTATTGATGCTCGAGTTGAGCATGTGGAGCACGACATTGACTATCTGCGTTGTCATTTTGGTCCACATGGTGGATCATCTTCCTAAATACCTTTCAATGTGTACTGTCGTTTTTTTTTAATTTAAGCTTCTTCCTTTTGTAATGCATTTTGAATTCAATAAAAGACTACAAATTTCACTTATGATTTTGTCTTGTGATTTTACTTTCTTTGTTCTATTTACATTAAATTAATTATTCTTCCTATACATAACAATACATCACAATGTCATCAACAAGAATGTACCAGTATCATTTTTGCCTACTACACTGAAGTCGTGCAGGGGGTCACGATTTCAACATTGTGTAATCTTCGTTAAGTTATTTGTTGTTATTATTTTACTTTCACGCAACGTAGTTTTATTTATCAACATCCATCATGAATCAAATTGAACATCCTTGTATATATACTGTTTGAGTCTATTTAATCGAAACTGTTCCTCGTGGGTTCGACACTCTTACTTAAACAATCATTATACTACAGTTGACTATTGGTACGCTTGCCAAAAGTTTAACGGTTTACATGTCGTTTTATCAAATTTAACAAAAAAAAAACATAATTGTAAAACTTTTTAAAAGTAAAAATCAAATTAAAACAAATAAAAATAATAATAATTTTTTTTGTTAAAAGAAAATTAAACCTTATTTTAATAAATGTTAACGTTCAACTATAATCGGTTTACTTCACTCTAAATTTAATAATTGTTTTAGGATTTATGTTAGAGTTGATCTACCTAACTTTAACATTGCCAATTTTGACCGGCTTTATATTTCGACTGATAATTATGTGTATTCTTATATTATTATTAATGTTTTCTAATTTTAGTTTTAGCATTTCAAAATTCTGTTTAGAGTAATTTACCTCATATCTTGAGATAAGAGAATTAATCCATATACGTGAATTTGTGATTGAGAAAGTTTTAGTGTCTAAGTGAAGTTTGTGCCTATTTTAGTTATATATATATATATTACAAAGTAAATGTTCACATGCACACACAAACTTCAGCGTTTTGATCGACGACTAATTATAAAATAATGCCTCGTGTAAAACGCATGGGACGTGGTATTGCATTGCAGATGAACATTGGATTATTTATTTCAATAGTTTTGTAACTTTATATATAACCATTCGAAAGTTGTTTCCAATTGACTGTAAAACACGGTTAACTTGTAATACATATAAAATATGCTGTTGTAGTATGAATAGAACAACAACTTATCGTGTTTATGTGATGAGGCAAACAGCAAACGGTTTAAATAACACATTAATGTATTGAGATAACAGTGCAGAAGCCAAGAAGGTCATAACATTTGTTTATGTAATGACAAAAGCACATGCAGATAACATCTTCTTACGTGTTTCAACTTAGTGGCTTTTAAGATTGAAAAACTTTTTTTAACAACTCTGTCATGACAACTTTAAGGTTACGTGTTACCCCTCGCTTTAACATTATCCCCCTCAGAACGATTAAAAGCATAAAAAAATCTCAACACGTTTGCCATTTAATATTACAATAATAAAGTTAGATGAAGCCAACAGAAAGAGCATGCAGCACCGATAACATTTACAAGGATGGTTGGTTTTGACATGATATATAGATGATATTTGTCATTTGCTTTGCGTGTGTATTGGTGGCAGTTTCCAATACTAAGTAAAGATTCTCACTCCAACAGTATAAATAGGTGCCATGGAGAGGAATGTAAGCATCCCTTAATCAAATAATATTTCTCTCTTGTACTCTTTATATCTATATTAGCCCCTCTTCTCTGTGTTAAGAAAAATGTCAAACCCTCCTTACATCAATGCTGCATTTCGTTCATCAAGAGAATATGAAGTGTATTTCTTCGCCAAGAACAAGTATGTGAGGTTGTATTACACTCCCGGAAGAACTGATGACAAGATTTTAACTAATCTGCGCTCGATTAGTAGTGGTTTTCCATCACTTGCAGGAACAACATTTGCAGAACCTGGAATAGACTGTTCCTTTGACACTGAAGGGACTGAAGCATATGTGTTTTCCGGCAACCTCTGTGCCTACATAGACTATGCTCCAGGTACAACAAATGACAAGATACTCGTAGGTCCTACCACAATTGCTGAAATGTTTCCTGCCCTCAGAAACACGGTGTTTGCCGATGGCATAGACTCTGCATTTAGATCAACCAGAGGAAACGAAGTTTACTTATTCAAGGACAATAAGTATGTTCGCTTAGACTATGATTCGAAGCAGGTTGACAACATTAGAAACATCAGTGATGGGTTTCCTGTTCTGAATGGTACCATCTTTGAAAATGGAATTGATGCGTGTTTTGCCTCTCATGAGGATTCTGAAGCTTACCTTTTCAAAGGAGACAAGTATGTGCGAATCATTTTCACTCCAGGTAAAACTGATGACACTCTTGTCGGTGATGTCACGCCTATCCTTGATGGTTGGCCAGTTCTTAGAGGCATTTTGCCTGTGAGCTAAACAAGGCTTCACTCTCATGCATCAACCACCTTAGCCTCGTCACAATCAATAAGGGTTTCATTTCCAAAGTTTGTTTTCTTTCTCTTTAATGTAACATTAGGATTGGAAGCATGTTTCCTTTCCTAATGTAACAAGTCTGAATGTTTGTCTTTACTTTTCTGTATCTGCATGTTTCTTTCTTATGGTCATGTAATTTGTGCACTTAATTATAATAAAACTGGGTGGTTTAGTTTAATAGAATGATTGTTATAAAACTGGGTGCAATGGTTTGGATTTTTTTTTAAAGCTTTTGATGTTAATCTCTCTGCACTTTTATTCCCTAGCCAGGATGAGCAATGGTTTAGTTATTGTGTTCAATTTTTTGTTGAGACTCATGATGTTAGCTTTCTTGCATCCCTAATGTATACGACTATCATAACACCCGCAATGCTCTACTATATTAATTAATTAATTCTTTGTTGATAAAAAATAAATATATAGTTCCTATTAGTTGTGACAATTGGACACGATTATTATTTTATCAGCAACAATGAACACGAATTCATAATATATAAAATAGTTGTTAAACTCATATTAACTTAAATAAATATAAATACCGAAATTTGTAGCATACCGAAATTTGTAGCATTTTGCATTGTGTTAGAGCTGATTCTATTAAGGTCCAATATTAAACGGACTCCCTTTCGACACAAATAAAAATATTTTTTATTAAAAAAATAAAAAATAAAGTCACATTTTTTGATATTTTTTTTCACCAAAAAATAACATTTTTTATTTAGTCAACTAAATAAACTTTAAGAATTTTAAAATTTAGCCCACACCAATATACACAAATTAATTTTTTATTTTTCTTGTAATAGATGGTGATATATTAAGTTATGATACATAAGGTAAGTTATGATACATAAAAGGTGATAACGACTAAAACAATTAACAATGTTTGTTTGGTAGATGGAAGGTAGAATCCTAATAATTATAAATATAATTTTTTTAATTATTTAAATTTTTATATATATATATATATATATATATATATATATATATATATATACTCTACGGCTTTTTTATCAATTTAATTAATCAATTATATGTGCTTAAATTGATATAATAAATAAATAAAACAAAGTCTTAAATCTTGAGGCGTTTGAATTGGTTAAATTGAGTGATTTAAAACGAAATGAAATAGAGTGCATTTCATTTTTTTACTTCTTAAAAATAATATGTTCTACTTTTTTAATAACATTCTATTGTTAGCTACAAAGTATGCATAAAGGCCATGTATTCGCATAAGCTTTCATCTTTCTAGTCAACTTTTATTTGAATCTTGTTAAACTTTTTCAAAATTTTAATTAGGATAAATTGTCATAACTATTATCCAACTTAGACAAGTTAATTTTTTAAAAGCTTACTAAAATAATCGTTATAAATACGATGATATAAAGAAGAGAAAATTGAAAACAGACAAAAACAACCAAAGCACGTGAATAAACTTCACTTCCGAATAACAACTAATGACCTAGTAGAAACATAGTTTATGCAAATTCTTTATCTTCTAGGAAAATATTCCCTGAGAAAGTGAATGAAACGAGTACTATTGAAAAGTAGATTTTTAAGCCTAATTCAATCCCATAAAACTGGCTTGTAAGATGAGGTTTGCACTTCACTTATATATTATAATTTGACCTTATTTCTAGTCGATGTGAAACTTCCAACAAGTACATTGAGAAACAAACTCTGTAAAAGAGTGATGCACTACTACGTATTATTCTGCAAAAGACAAAAAAAAAATCCTAAGAAAAGCATATCACCTCATAACTTAGTTAATTAAAGTAAAATCAATTATACTTTAGGCGAATGGCCAAATTAACAAAACAGCAAGTCATAGCTCTAATAGAAAAATTGAAAATGTATATAAAATAAGAGAAAGGTAGAACAAATTAACAAGATTCATAAACTTCAAAACAGTGAAAGTTTTAATATACAAAATCTTTGTATTCAACCCCATTTTCTATCGACATTTGTAAAACTAATTTCGTAAAATTCTAATAGGGATTAAGTTTCCTAATTTCTAGAGTTTTCAAAATAGTGTAATGAGATGGAAAACAAAGTTTAAACGAGAGACAAAGTAACGACGGATTTCAGAAAAAGATAACTTATTAGTGAGGGGCCAACAACGATTATTTGTATTGTGTTTTTATTAACTTTTGGTAGATTTTATAATAATCCATTGAATCTATTTTGTATTCATTAGAATACAACTCAGAGTTAATTCTGTAGTCAGTTAATTACTAAGTTGAGAATATGAAGTTGCTTGGAAGAAGTAGCTTTAATTTGATACCATTAATAATAGCTTATTTCCTAAATATGCAAATAAAACATCACAAAATTTACAACAATTTATTATAAGAATTATTCTATCTTAGAAACTGAAAAACACATATTATTGTGAATTCTCATGTGACAATGACAATGACGGGATGCTAGTATTTTTTTTCCACATTAGTTCTTCTACTCTCTCTCTCTCTCTATATGATTAAATTCTCTATAAACATTTTTTAAGAAGAAAAACTTACATATTTCTCTATACATGATTAAAATCATATGAATTTAAATCATTCTTAATTAATATAATCTCTCTTTAAATAAAACGAAAACACTTTTGATATTCAAAATAATTTAAACATATTTTTTAATTCCCGAAGTATCAATTATAGATAAACTTGTGAGAATAAGAACAATCCAAATGGAATACTACTTTGATATATTCGACTTGAAGTTCGCAGAGATATGAGCTCCGCAAGAGGACCATTTAACTCTTCAGTCTCAATATATATAATTTTATTTAATTTTTATAATATCAATACTCTTCTTGTTTATAAAAAAAATGCCAACACTATTTAAAAAGTAATATTAAATAAATATAAATTATAAGGTATTTCTTGTTTCTGATGTAGTACATCTAATGGTAAAAGATAGTAATTCGTCATCAACTAACTTCCTTTCTGCTTTAAAAAAACATCAAATAAGGTAAAAAATAATAAAGAAAAAGAAATCCAAAATTTATACCTAAACGATGTTGCATCCTGATTCTCCATCATTTATGTTTCTTTACGACAACTGTGCGAGTGGAATTAACAGACACACATCGTACATTCCTTTTCATCAGTCCACTGTCACTTTCAAAGTTATCTGCAATATATTCTCCATTTAGTTTTTGTCATGGCCTTCGTACGATGTCTTCTTTATTAGTAAAAATTATCTGCAATAAATTTTAATTATTAATAAAAATATTTATTAGTAATAAATCTATCAGTAAAATTTGTTAATAATTTAAACTTTTACTGTTGAAATATGTTTTTGTCAATAAATTATGTTGACAAGATGATCGTTGTAACATCCCAAAAATACAGTATAAAACCATATACAAGAATAATCACATATTAACAATACTGCAGATGAGTTCTACACTAACAAGATACGATTATGGCCGAACGGCCTTACACAACAGCAGGGAATTTAAAATCGTACGCTAGCTACAACTAGACCGAACGGTTTACAAAATAAACTATTACCGAACGGTCTTACAAAGATGAAACCAACAACAGACCGAACGTTCCTAGGGTTCGGCCTTCACTTCCGCCTCTTCCAATGCTTCTTCCAGTAGCTCTTCTCCTTCTGCTCATATCCACACGGATGATCATTGCAACAGGACAAACAACCGAACGCACAACACAAACAACAATGATAAACAGGGTAAGCTTATGTAATTTAATTAATTCAATAACAACACACTACGTTCATAATTAAATCAACAACACCCAAATCATCATTCATGCATATATAATGGCATACAAAGACCGACCACTTGACTCTGACTGTCCGGACTGTATGAATCCTGTGTAGCTACGACGTTCGTGCACCTGGGTGATGTAGTAACTGGATACCCTCAACAGCTGCCACCCGATGTTAATCTATTCCGTCCAAGTTAACCTTATGGACTAGGACCTCCTGCCATTCCCACACATGACTTACTCCTCTCTACTTGAGAATGAGTAATCATGGAATATCAGGATAAACGTTTGCTAAGCTTTGCCCACATTCATACTTTACAAATCAATAACCACTTTCTGAGATATTCCTCCCTAGAATACTCGTTCATAACCAAAACTATTTCATTCACATCACATCTCAAATTCTCTCATACTTTATCATCAATATATATATTCAACTGAAATAAGATCACACTTTCTCATCATAGCACAAGTACGACTGGAATAACACTTCTTAGAAAGTAACATGACCGAGCGCTACTTATCCACTTCAATAGCATACCCCTAAGAGTTCAAACTGGACGCCACGAAGCCTAGGCCAAGTACTAAGACTCTAGGCTGAACACCTTCTAAAACCAACATTGTTTGACACCAAAATACTAATACTGATGAGAAACTATGAAGTAACGAACGATATCGAGTTTGGCTGAAGACTCTTATTCTAAAAACGGTAATACTATATTACTGAAACGAGACCCAGCGCTTGGTTTAAAACCGAGCCCTGTAGAACACTATTGAACGAGCGCTGGTCCAAGATCAAGTACTTATCAGGAACGAACGCTACTGAGATCGAACGCTTGGTCCAAGACCGAACACTAATAAACTTACATAAAACGAATGAATATATATATATATATATATATATATATATATATATATATATATATATATATATATATATATATATATATATATATATATATATATATATATATATATATATATATATATATATATATATACATATATATATAATTGTGCCACACTTATTTATAATGAAAAATAACGATAACATCTTCGACTTTAAGTAGTATATAATATATTAACTAAACTGTTTAGGAAACCTAAAGGAGAACTACACTTAGGCCGAACGCTCACTTACGTATATCTAATATTATAAAACGATCTTCATAAACGAAATTCTTTTCGGAAGAAGAATTTAGTCTAGACGAACGAAATTCTTTTCAGAGAACTAACTCCCTTTCTGCTTTAAAAAAAGGTTTAATCCTTTAGTACATCCCTATTTATGTACGAATGTCTCAATTGGGTCCTCGTTTTTTAAAGTGTATCAAAATGGTCCTTAATTTTGAAAATTGATATCAATTGAGTCCTTTCCGTTAAGTTGGGTGGACGGCGTTAAAAAAATTGATGAGTGGATGCTGAGATGACGAACGGACGCTCGTCCACCAGCGGACGAACGCTCGTCCATCAGCGAACGAACGCTCGTCGACCACCGAACGAACGATCGTCCAGTGTGGAACGAACGGTCGTCCAGCAGTAAGAGGTCGACGAGCGTTCGTTTTCTGGTGGACGAGCGTTCGTTCTCTGGTGGACGAGCGTTCGTTCGCTGGTGGACGAGCGTTCGTTCGTCATCTCAGCATCCACTCATGAATTTTTTTAACGCCGTCCAGCCAACTTAACGGAAAGGACTCAATTGATATGAATTTTCAAAATTAAGGACCATTTTGATACACTTTAAAAAACGAGGACCCAATTGAGACATTCGTACATAAATAGGGATGTACTAAAGGATTAAACCTTCTTCTTAAATAAATACGCCCAAAGTGTTAATTTACATATATAATTGCAGTATTTTCTCACGTGTTTGGGACCAGCGTTCAATTTTTCTCTTGTTGTTTCCTTTGTGATAAGATTGTAATGAAATCAAACTACGAATTCTAAAACTGATAACATTTGTTTGAGGTCCAATTTCTTAGTTTTTTAAGTTAAGGGGTTAAATATGTTTTTAGTCTCTAAACTATTGGTCGTTTTTGGTTTTCGTCCCTCTTTCAAAGTAAGGTACAATTTGGTCCTCATTCTTTTCGAAACGTTCGTTTTAGTCCTCGAAAACTAAACACTGTTTAAAAATTTGGTCCTTATTTAGCAACAAATGAGGATTAAAACCAAAATTCCGAGGACTAAAACGAACGTTTCGAAAAGAATGAGGACCAAATTGTACCTTACTTTGAAAGAGGGACGAAAACCAGAAACGACGAATAGTTTAGGGACTAAAAACATATTTAACCCTTAAGTTAAGTGTCGCTGATTTCCTTAAACTTTAATTCCTCGTGGTTTCAACAATTATAACATACAAAAGTTATATATATATATATATATATATATATATATATATAGGGTTTTGCTAACGCGCGTACGCCTGTTTTTCAGTTGGTACATTTTAGCAATGTGTACCGGATTTTAGTAGACAAAAATATCCTTATATACCATGGATTCTAAGTTTTAAGGTTAAGGGTATTTTAATAATTTTCATTCTCAAAATTTTTATAAAAAAAAGAAACTCCCAAACCCTTACTCACCTCTCTCGTTCCTCTCAACCCTTTCTCTTTCATCTCTCTCACTCCAACATTTTCTCTGTCATCCCTACTGTAGCCCCAATTGAAAAAATCAGAAGCACTTGTCTTTAAACAATTTGCCTTTGTAAAGAGTTGAGTCATTGACATATTCACCTTCAGGCAAAGGTTCATTCAAGATCTCTTCAATTTCACCATCTTCACTAATTTCTCTAATTTCATCATCATGTTGAATCACCATCTTTAAAAAAAACCCTCCAGGCCAATTACCAATTCCTTCAGATGTCATTATGCTTGTGAAAATTAGATAAAATTATATACGACAAAAATTATAAAATGAAAACTCATTATAAAGTCATTTTTTGTAAGAAATTGTTTAACACCGAGTGATTCTGATTTTTTCAGGCCAATTACCAATTCCTCTGATGTCATTATGCTGGTGAAAATTAGAAAAAATTAGATAAGACAAAAATTATAAAATAAAAACTCATTATAAAATCATTTTTTGTAAGAAATTGTTTAACAACAAATATTTCTGATCTTTTCGAGGTCAATTACCAATTCCTTTATGTTTGGGGAAATTGGATAAAATTAGATGAGACAAAAATTATAAGATCAAAACTCATTATAAAATCATTTTTTTAAGATTGTTTGACGGCAAGTATTTCTGATTTTTTCAATTGGGGCTACAATAGGGTGTTTTTGATTTTTTCAATTGGGGCTACAGTAGGATGTTTCTGATTTTTTCAATTGGGACTATAGTAGAGATGACAGAGAAAAGATTGGAGTGAGAAAGATGAAAGAGAAAGGATTGAGAGGAATGAAAGAGGTGAGTAAGGGTTTGGGGTTTTCTTTTTTTTTTTTTTTAAGTTTTGAGAATGAAAATTATTAAAATACCCTTAACCTTAAAACTTGGAATCCATAATATATAAGGATATTTTTGTCTACTAAAATCCGGTACACATTGCTAAAATGTACCAACTGAAAAACAGGCGTACGCGCGTTAGCAAACCCAGGGTTTGCTAACGCGCGTACGCCTGTTTTTCAGTTGGTACATTTTAGCAATGTGTACCGGATTTTAGTAGACAAAAATATCCTTATATATTATGGATTCCAAGTTTTAAGGTTAAGGGTATTTTAATAATTTTCATTCTCAAAACTTAAAAAAAAAAAAAAAGAAAACCCCAAACCCTTACTCACCTCTCTCATTCCTCTCAACCCTTTCTCTTTCATCTCTCTCACTCCAACCTTTTCTCTGTCATCTCTACTGTAGCCCCAATTGAAAAAAATCAGAAACACATGCCTTTAAAAAATTTTCCTTTGTAAATTTGTAAAGAGTTAAGTCATTGACATATTCACCTTCAAGGCAAAGGTTCATTCAAGATCTCTTCAATTTCACCATCTCCACTAACTTCTCTAATTTCATCATCTGTATTTGTTGAATCATCATCTCTAAAAAAACCCTCCAGGCCAATTACCAATTCTTTCGGATGTCATTATGCTTGTGAAAATTAGATAAAATTATATACGACAAAAATTATAAAATGAAAACTCATTATAAAGTCATTTTTTGTAATAAATTGTTTAACAACTGAGTGTTTCTAATTTTTTTCCAGGCCAATTACCAATTCCTTTGATGTCATTATGCTTGTGAAAATTAGATAAAATTAGATTAGACAAAAATTATAAAATAAAAACTCATTATAAAATCATTTTTTGTAAGAAATTGTTTAACAGCGAGTATTTCTGATTTTTTTTCCAGGTCAATTATCAATTCCTTTATGCTTGTGAAAATTGGATAAAATTAGATAAGACAAAAATTATAAGATGAAAACTCATTATAAAATCATTTTTTTGTAAGATTGTTTAACAGCAAGTGTTTCTGATTTTTTCAATTGGGGCTACAGTAGGGATGACAGAGAAAAGATTGGAGTGAGAAAGAGGAAAGAGAAAGAGTTGAGAGGAATGAGAGAGGTGAGTAAGGATTTGGGGGATTTCTTTTTTTCCTTTTTTAGTTTTGAGAATGAAAATTATTAAAATACCCTTAACCTTAAAACTTAGAATCCATGATATATAAGGATATTTTTGTCTACTAAAACCCGGTATACATTGCTAAAATGTACCAACTGAAAAACAGGCGTACGCGCGTTAGCAAACCCCTATATATATATATATATATATATATATATATATATATATATATATATATATATATATATATATATATATATATATATATATATATATATATATATATATATATATATATATATATATATATATATATATATATATATATAAAACTACTCATCTTTCATTCATTGTTATTATCGTCGTTATCGTTTTTACTTTTATTATTATTATTATTGTCATCTATTCTTTCGTTTCTCCTCATTCTTTTTTTTTTCTTATTTTCACACATCTTTATATCATTTTTAATATATTTTGTTAGAGTTGAAAAAAAATTGAGGTCCATTTTATCGATGTAATTATTGATAAATTTTCAAAAACTCAATTATCAATAAATTTTCAAAAAAATCAATCATTAACATATTTATTAACTAGTTCTAAAAAAAATATATATTATTGATGAACTTTACCACAATATGTTCAAACTTTAAAATGAGAATTTTGGTAACCATTTTGTCAATATAATTTATCGATAAAAAGTATTTGTTGGTAATAAAAATTTTAAATTATGATAAATTTTACTAACAAATCTATTATTGACAACAGAAATTTATTAGTAGAATTTGTTTATAAATTCTATTTTAGTAACAAATTTTTTCTATTGATAAATACTATTTTAATATATTTTTTCCATCATATTTGACTTGTTTAAACAAGGAAATTTAAGTTTTTACTTCTATCTCTCACTTTTTTCCTCTAACACTCTCACTTCTCACGCCTTTTCTCATAATAGAAAAGGAATTACAAAGTAAAATTAGTACTTCTTTTGGATAATATTTATCTATCTTACTCTGCATTCCAGTAGTGTACTATTTAATCGGTATAAAATTTGTTTAAATATGTTTTATGTTTTTTCTTAAAAAAAGTTCTTCTTGGTCCTCCAAAATAGTGTCTTAAGAAAGTTGTAAAAAGTGATTTTATAAGTTTTGACTACATTTAGAATTCACAAATGTTCATTTGAAAGGGACGTGGTAATAAAAGAAAGCGAACACGTTTTTCACATAAATATTTAGTTTTACGTACTATGTACAACAAGGTGGTCCCAAACATTCCACTAATTCTCGTCCTCTTTCAGTGGTTTAGTGTTCTTGTATATCAATGAAGGTGACAACAACACGTGAAATCATTAGCTGCCACGAATAAATAATTTCTTTACTTGGTATTAATTTAATTTTATGTTATATTTATTTTTTCTAATTTTCTAACTCTTTAATTAATTAAATAATTTATTTTAGTATCTTAACTGAATATGTGAAATAAAATATCCAAATGTATGAAAATAAACCATTATATGGAAGTTAGTCTTGCCTTTACTTATCTTTGCTTGAAGAAGAATCTTGAGAACTTGGACGGAATAAGTAAAGCATTAGGTTTAACCTAACTGTGATGGGAGATGTTCATCTTCATCTCTTCTCTCTCGTATACAAATGTTCATCTTCACCTTCATCTCCGTTTTCGAGCTTCATTGAACACAGATTTATTATTCTTTTTAAAAAAATCTTAGATATTGCATCTATTTTTATTTTAACCTGTGTAATATATTGGATTTACTATATATTTCAATTCTAAGACATCAAAGTGATGTAGTATATGTTTCATCTAAGACATATTACATCAGTTTTATGTTCAATTGATATAGCGTTTTTCTTTAGTCAAAACTTATATTATATTAGTTGTAACAACTGATACTGATAAAATATGTGTTTGACTTTCTACATCATTAGCATCAACAACGTATTTTTAACTGATGTTATGATGTCTATATATGTAAAATTGATTTTTTTGTAGCAGAGAGAATCTTAATTATTGAAGGATGAATATTGGATACTTATTTATATATTTTTGCTGACAAAAATAAAGAGGGGCTATTGAAGGAGTATTAACATAATTTTTTTATTTAATTAATGTAACATCCCAAAATATAGTAATACCATAATTCAGAATTAATTACAATTAACAGTGAACAGTAAACAGTCTTAATATTAACAGGAAACCAAGTTTCAAAGCCTAACGGCTGGTGTACAAATAACGTGCGTATTCAAGTGCAGAGAATTTAAAACAGAACAACTTGAGGTTTCAGAGTTACAAATTTCAGCTCAGAAATAACGAGCACTACTAACGAACGGTTTTACAAAAATGATAACCGAACGTTCCAAAATGATCTAATATCTATACAGTACTAAACTAACAAGCACTCTAAGGCTCGGCTTTAACTTCGACTTCCACCAGATTTGCATCCTCCAAATTTTCTTCTTCCAGCATGACTTCAAGGGATGCATCACCATCTGCTCACATCCACAACGGATGATCATTGCATTTTTGACAAGACGGAGATACATGGACAGTAGACAACACAAAATGAAATGCAAGGGTAAGCTTATACTGTTTAATTAATACAACACACATACAGTTCGTAATTCGATTCACCCATACATCAAGTAACTTAATCATGTAATTTAACATAGAAAGATATATAAGACAGACCGTCCGGACTGTATGAACCGTGTAGCTACAGGCGTCCTTGCACCCGAGTGATGTAGTAACTGGGATACCCTCAACAGCTGCCACTCGAGGTTAATCCTTTGCCCCTGCTAAGTGAGGGATACGAAAGACCTCCTGCCATTCCCACACATGACTACTCCCTTCTACGTGAAGATGAGCATCACGGAATATCAGGATGGACCAAGCCAGCATTAGCTAACCATAGTCATACTTTACCAATTCAATCTTTCAATATATATATATATACATGAGACGTTCCTCCCTGGAACGCTCGTCCAAAATCCAACATCATAAATTCAGTTCTCATAGTGTTCACACTTTAACTTATCATATTCCATCATCTTTTACATCATTAGGTTCAGGAGTCAAAAATAACGAACGCTCAATCCATTGAAGAATTAGGACGAACGTCCAAATAAAGTTACTGGATACTCAGGGAAATATACAGCAAACGTAATTTTCTACTTGACCAGTTAGATGAACTGACTCGACTTGAAGTGTACTGGTACTTAGAAAATATTTGTGATAAAAACTCGCACCAGATTTAATGCACAATGGAGGATCAAGAACACTTAGAATTATTTTTGAAGAAACTTGCATATGAAAACCACTGCCAGGAATTGAACGAACTTAAAGAAAATTGAATATTTATTACTTTGGACGAACGCTGTTTTATCAAATGATTATTCAATTAGAACGAACGCGAGGTATGAGACCAAGCGAGATTTAAAATGGACGCTCGTGATAAGACCGAACGCATTATTACGAGTGGACGTTCGACATAAGGCCGAACGCTATGAATGACGAATCGCTCGACATAAGGCCGAACAATATAAAGGACGAACGCTCGACATAAGGACGAACGTTATAAAGGACGAACGCTCGACATAAGGACGAACGTTACTTATTCATAAAGTTTTAAATATTTAAATACTGCTGAGCTAGACGAACGCTCAGACATTCAATTTGGGACGCTCGTTCATGAGCAGAATTCCTTCCAAATGAAGGAATCCCAATCTAAGTTACTTTACTGAAATGCCGAACGGTTTAAGACCGTACCGTGACGAACGTTATTTATCAGTGGGAAAGAATGAAATTTCAGATTTCTCAGACTTAGAAAAATTGTCCAGATTTACAATTTATAACTTTATAACTTTCATTCCAGATTTAATTCACCTTAAACATCATCATCATACAGATTTCAACATTTGAATCATTCCAACTATACAATCACCATAATTCCATTTATACATGATCAGATCAACATGCATTTAATCAAAATCAAAAACAACATACATAATACATACAAGCAGTATTTGTCCATGACAGATTAAACCAACACCAGAAATCATATCAGATATCAGAAATCGTTCATAACAATTCCAACATCAGACTTTACATACATGCAACTCAGATCACAAAATCAAGCAGTATGAATTAAACTTATAAGCTTCCCTTACCTGATCTAGCAGTGCACTTCCTAAACGATTGCTTGCTAACTCGCCCAATTACAGTTTCCTACCCGCCACGTGCTTCCCAAGTGTTTCACTAAATCTATCTACAAGAAATGTGGAAGAACTCAGGTTTTATTCCAACATGCAGCAGTACCAGCGTCTGCATGCAACTCAGAACGGAGCGTTTTAGGGTTTGGAAGCTTACCGGTTTAGATCTTACTTCTGTTCGGTGTAAAACGCTGCTCACGGTGCAGGGAAGGTTTCTACGGTATCTGAAATGGATTTGGAGTAGATGATGGTGAGTGATCTTAGAGAGAAGATGAAAGAGTTTAGAGAGAGGGTAGAGAATTTGGAAGCAGGAATTCTGAGAAGAAGGTGAAGCATGCAGGAGGAAGAGGGAGAGTTTTTCAGAATTATTTTTCTCTTCCCATTGCAGAATAAACTCCCCAACCTCCACACGCCACTTGTCTCCCACTAACCATTCTCAGAATGCTCAAACCGTGACACATGGCAGGCGCATGCAGTGGAAGTGTGAGTGCATTTTGACGTGTCACGGTGCATTAAAATAGTGATCAAAGAATGAATTAGTGTGTATTAATTATCAGGTTCTCACATTCCCCCTAACTACAAAAATTTTCGTCCTCGAAAATTCTAAAGCTTACCAGGGAATAGGTGAGGATACAATTTCTTCACAGCCTCTTCCACCTCCCATGTTGAGTCACCCGTCTTGGCATTCCACACCACTTTCACGAGATGAACATCTTTGCCTTTGTAGAGTCTGGTGCGGCTGTCTTCCACACAAACAGGTTGCATCTCCAGTGTCCGGTCTGGGCGAATTTGGATGTCTTCTAGCTCCAGTACATGTGATGGATCAGCTATATACTTCCGGAGTTGTGAAACGTGAAAGACTGGATGAAGGTTGGACAGTTGAGGAGGTAAAGCCAGTTCATAAGCCACTGATCCAATCTTCTTCAGAATCTGATAGGGTCCTACGTACTTTGGTGACAGCTTCTTTGGACGAAGAACTCTTCCCACTCCAGTGATTGGATTCAATCTCAGAAAAACGTGATCACCAGCAGAGAACTCTAAGGGTCTTCTTCTCTTATCAGCATAAGATTTCTGTCTGCTTTGAGACGTTTTCAAACGTTCCTGGATCAGTTTCACCTTCTCGGTTGTTTGCTGGATCAAGTCAGGTCCGGTTAACACATTCTCGCCTTCTTGGAACCAACACAAAGGAGTTCTACACTTCCTTCCATAAAGAGCTTCAAACGGTGCCATTCCTATGCTTGCTTGAAAGCTGTTATTGTATGTGAATTCAACAAGCGGCAGAACTTCATCCCACACTCCCATATGATCTATAACGCAAGTCCTCAACAAGTCTTCAAGAGTCTGGATGGTTCGCTCAGATTGGCCATCCGTCTGAGGGTGATAAGCAGAACTCATTTGCAGTTTGCTTCCCAATTCTCCTTGCAGTGACTGCCAAAAACGAGATGTGAATCTCGTGTCCCGATCTGATATAATACTCGAAGGAACTCCATGCAGTCTAACAATCTCTCTAATGTACAATTTGGCCAAGTTTGTCATGGACATCTTTAAATTAACAGCCAGGAAATGGGCGCTCTTGGTCAATCTATCCACAATTACCCAAATTGAATCATGGTTTCGGACTGTACGTGGCAGATGAGTCACGAAATCCATGGAGATGCTATCCCACTTCCATTCTGGAATCTCCAACGGCTGCAGCAATCCTCCTGGTCTTTGATGTTCAGCCTTGGCTCTTTGACAGGTTAAACAGGATGACACAAAACGTGCAATGTCACTCTTCATACCAGGCCACCAGAATGACAAACGAAGGTCCTGATACATCTTAGTCATGCCAGGATGCATGCTAAGACGGCTGTGATGTGCTTCCTCCAGGATGATCCGTTTCAGTTCGCCGTCATTGGGAATGCACGTCCTACCACGGTATCGTAGCATACCATCCGTCCCAGCATTAAACTCCTTGGCCTGATCTGTACCAAGCACGCTAAAAATTTTCACCAATTCTTCATCCTCACGTTGCTTCATCCAAATTCTGTCAAACACAACACTAGAAATTCTAAGATTACAGCACTTTATAACGTTCGCTCCTAAATCAAATTGTAATCTTAGATCTCTAAAACTCTCCACCAAGTTCAGTTCCTTCACCATCATTGCAGAAACTCTTACGGCCTTCCTACTCAAGGCATCAGCCACCACATTAGCTTTTCCAGGATGATACAACAGTTCGAATTCATAATCCTTCAAGAATTCAAGCCACCTCCTTTGCCTCATATTTAATTCCTTTTGATCAAAGAGGTACTTGAGACTCTTGTGATCACTAAACACTTGAAACGTTGCACCATACAGATAATGTCTCCAGATTTTTAATGCAAACACGACTGCTGCTAACTCCAAGTCGTGTGTGGGGTAATTCTTCTCATGGATTTTTAACTGTCTCGAAGCATAAGCCACTGCCCTCCTTTCCTGCATCAGCACACAGCCCAAACCTTGATATGATGCATCACAATACACTTCAAAAGGTTTGGCCGTATCTGGAATGACCAACACAGGAGCGCTTGTCAACTTCCTCTTCAATTCCTGGAAGCTCTCCTCACATTTATCTGTCCAAGCAAACGGCTGGTCCTTCCTGGTAAGGTAAGTCAGAGGGGCTACTATCTTAGAAAATCCTTCAATAAACCGCCTATAATAGCCCGCAAGTCCCACAAAGCTCCTAACCTCCGTGACAGAGCGTGGACTCTCCCAATCCAGCACTGCCTTCACCTTGGCTGGATCTACTGCAATACCACCAGCAGAAACAACGTGCCCCAAAAATTGGATCTCCTTCATCCAGAATTCACACTTTGAACGCTTGGCATACAGCTCTTTCTCCCTCAACACGCTCAAGACAATTCTCAAATGGTCTTCATGCTCTTCAAAGCTCTTGGAATAAATGAGGATGTCATCAATAAATACCACAACAAACTTATCCAAGTACGGTCTAAAGATTCGGTTCATGTAATCCATGAAGATTGCAGGTGCGTTTGTCACTCCAAAGGGCATCACCACGTACTCATAATGACCATATCGAGACCGGAATGCAGTCTTCTGAATATCCTCCTCTTTCACTCTAATTTGATGATAGCCCGAACGTAAGTCAATCTTAGAAAATACACACGCACCATGCAACTGATCTAGAAGATCGTCTATCCTTGGCAGTGGATACTTGTTCTTGATGGTCAGCTTATTAAGTTGCCTATAATCAATGCATAGCCGTGAGCTGCCATCCTTCTTCTTGACCAACAATACAGGCGCTCCCCATGGTGAAGCACTTGGCCGGATGAACTTCTTATCCATTAACTCTTCAATTTGCTTCTTAAGCTCCATCAACTCAGCTGGTGCCATTCTGTAAGGTTGAACCGAGATGGGTGCAGCAGTAGTTACCAAATCGATTGTGAATTCTACCTCACGGATGGGAGGTAGACCAGGTACTTCATCCGGAAAAACATCTGGAAATTCATCCACTACTGTTCGTCCTCCACTGTTATCAACATTGGATGTACGCTCCATCTCACTGCCTTCATACGTCATGATAAGGAAACAGCTTGCTCCCTCCATGATGTCCTCCCTAAACTGCCCAACAGTGATTGACAGTTCTTCCTCTTCTTCACTGGGAAAAACTAATTCCTTCTTCCCACAATCTATAATAATACGGTTGGTAGCCAACCAATCCATTCCTAGAATTATTTCCAAGTCCTTCAAAGGTAAACAGATTAAGTTCACCTTATAACTATGCCCCTCAACCACAATAGGACATCTAATGCATACGGTAGATGTCCTAATCTCTCCAGCCGCTGGTGTTGATACCACCAAGTCAAACTGCATATCCCTCTCCACTATTCCCAGCTTTTCAACACACGCCTTCGAGATGAAGGAGTGCGTCGCCCCAGAATCAAACAGTACATGACAAGGCATTCCAAACAGCAAGCATTCACCAGTTATAAGATTACCTGCGCTTGCTGCCTCCGCTCCAGTGATAGCGTACACACGACCTACTGCTTGTGCTCGTCCCCCCCTGGGCTGATTTCTTCCAGTGTTTGGTGGTCTCATCACTGCTCTCCCACTCATGTTACACTCGTTCCCCAAGTGTCCATTTCGTCCACATCGGTTGCAGTATTTTCCTCCCACTAGTTGAGGGCAAGACGAACGATAATGCGACCCCCCACATTGAAAGCAAGTTACATTTCCTTGTCCAGTTTGGCCGACAGGAATTAATGCTTGAGAACCACTCTTATTGGCTGATTGATCCGGACGAGAGTAAGGTAGTCTCCTTTGAACAGAACCTCCCCTGGACACAATTGGTCCCCTACTAACTTGTTGTTGCTTCTTGTGTCGTTCCGCCTCTGCCAAGTTCTTCTCCAACACCTTGGCCCTCTCAACCATAGCAGGGAACGTTCTGATACATAAACTAGAAATTACAACCTTTAGATCACTGCGTAGACCGTTCTCAAATTTTCTGCACTGCCACTCCTCACTAGCGGCCATTGTATTGAAACGAATCAAGTGTTTGAACTTGTTCGTATACTCAGAAACTGACATTCCCCCCTGAACCAGCTGTAAAAATTCAACCTCCTTTGCAAAACGGACGCTGTCAGGGAAGTATTCTTCATAAAATTTATTCCTGAAAACTTCCCACGTGACTGGTTGTTGAGCGTCAGTTAAGATGGCTCTAGCGCTTGCCCACCAATGGCTTGCTTCTCCCGTCAACAAGTACTCAGTGTATGCTAAACGGTTCTCATCCGGACACCTTTTAGCATTGAAGATCCTCTCCATATCCCTTAGCCACTAGTCTGCCTCATCAGGAAGGCATTTCCCACTGAATTTAGCCGGATGATGTTGGAGGAAACTCTCCAAACTCCATTCAGCTGCAGGCTGGGTAGCATTAGAAGAAGATGCTCCAGGCGCACCTCTAGTTGCAGCCAGTATCTCCATCAATTGCCTTTGCGTGTTTTCAGAGTTAACACGCGAGGCCTCTAAACCTTGCATAGCAGCTTGATTTTGCTGCATCAGAGTGGCGTTCTGCTCCAGCAACGTTGTGTTTTGTTGATGTAGCCTCTCAACCACAGTTTCCAACAACCTAGCGTTGCTGGACGTATCGGACTCACTCGGTTGAGGAGGAGGAGGAAGTCTAGGTGCCATTTGTTCTCTGGATGCAGAGAAAAACAAACGAGCGTTAGTTATGTCCAAGAGTTAAAACAATAATAACTCATTAAACATGTAATAAGCACACAGCAAAAACACAGTGCACTCATAACCCTACAGTGTCCCTTAATAGAACAAAACTGCTCTGATACCACTAATGTAACATCCCAAAATATAGTAATACCATAATTCAGAATTAATTACAATTAACAGTGAACAGTAAACAGTCTTAATATTAACAGGAAACCAAGTTTCAAAGCCTAACGGCTGGTGTACAAATAACGTGCGTATTCAAGTGCAGAGAATTTAAAACAGAACAACTTGAGGTTTCAGAGTTACAAATTTCAGCTCAGAAATAACGAGCACTACTAACGAACGGTTTTACAAAAATGATAACCGAACGTTCCAAAATGATCTAATATCTATACAGTACTAAACTAACAAGCACTCTAAGGCTCGGCTTTAACTTCGACTTCCACCAGATTTGCATCCTCCAAATTTTCTTCTTCCAGCATGACTTCAAGGGATGCATCACCATCTGCTCACATCCACAACGGATGATCATTGCATTTTTGACAAGACGGAGATACATGGACAGTAGACAACACAAAATGAAATGCAAGGGTAAGCTTATACTGTTTAATTAATACAACACACATACAGTTCGTAATTCGATTCACCCATACATCAAGTAACTTAATCATGTAATTTAACATAGAAAGATATATAAGACAGACCGTCCGGACTGTATGAACCGTGTAGCTACAGGCGTCCTTGCACCCGAGTGATGTAGTAACTGGGATACCCTCAACAGCTGCCACTCGAGGTTAATCCTTCGCCCCTGCTAAGTGAGGGATACGAAAGACCTCCTGCCATTCCCACACATGACTACTCCCTTCTACGTGAAGATGAGCATCACGGAATATCAGGATGGACCAAGCCAGCATTAGCTAACCATAGTCATACTTTACCAATTCAATCTTTCAATATATATATATACATGAGACGTTCCTCCCTGGAACGCTCGTCCAAAATCCAACATCATAAATTCAGTTCTCATAGTGTTCACACTTTAACTTATCATATTTCATCATCTTTTACATCATTAGGTTCAGGAGTCAAAAATAACGAACGCTCAATCCATTGAAGAATTAGGACGAACGTCCAAATAAAGTTACTGGATACTCAGGGAAATATACAGCAAACGTAATTTTCTACTTGACCAGTTAGATGAACTGACTCGACTTGAAGTGTACTGGTACTTAGAAAATATTTGTGATAAAAACTCGCACCAGATTTAATGCACAATGGAGAATCAAGAACACTTAGAATTATTTTTGAAGAAACTTGCATATGAAAACCACTGCCAGGAATTGAACGAACTTAAAGAAAATTGAATATTTATTACTTTGGACGAACGTTGTTTTATCAAATGATTATTCAATTAGAACGAACGCGAGGTATGAGACCAAGCGAGATTTAAAATGGACGCTCGTGATAAGACCGAACGCATTATTACGAGTGGACGTTCGACATAAGGCCGAACGCTATGAATGACGAATCGCTCGACATAAGGCCGAACAATATAAAGGACGAACGCTCGACATAAGGACGAACGTTATAAAGGACGAACGCTCGACATAAGGACGAACGTTACTTATTCATAAAGTTTTAAATATTTAAATACTGCTGAGCTAGACGAACGCTCAGACATTCAATTTGGGACGCTCGTTCATGAGCAGAATTCCTTCCAAATGAAGGAATCCCAATCTAAGTTACTTTACTGAAATGCCGAACGGTTTAAGACCGTACAGTGACGAACGTTATTTATCAGTGGGAAAGAATGAAATTTCAGATTTCTCAGACTTAGAAAAATTGTCCAGATTTACAATTTATAACTTTATAACTTTCATTCCAGATTTAATTCACCTTAAACATCATCATCATACAGATTTCAACATTTGAATCATTCCAACTATACAATCACCATAATTCCATTTATACATGATCAGATCAACATGCATTTAATCAAAATCAAAAACAACATACATAATACATACAAGCAGTATTTGTCCATGACAGATTAAACCAACACCAGAAATCATATCAGATATCAGAAATCGTTCATAACAATTCCAACATCAGACTTTACATACATGCAACTCAGATCACAAAATCAAGCAGTATGAATTAAACTTATAAGCTTCCCTTACCTGATCTAGCAGTGCACTTCCTAAACGATTGCTTGCTAACTCGCCCAATTACAGTTTCCTACCCGCCACGTGCTTCCCAAGTGTTTCACTAAATCTATCTACAAGAAATGTGGAAGAACTCAGGTTTTATTCCAACATGCAGCAGTACCAGCGTCTGCATGCAACTCAGAACGGAGCGTTTTAGGGTTTGGAAGCTTACCGGTTTAGATCTTACTTCTGTTCGGTGTAAAACGCTGCTCACGGTGCAGGGAAGGTTTCTACGGTATCTGAAATGGATTTGGAGTAGATGATGGTGAGTGATCTTAGAGAGAAGATGAAAGAGTTTAGAGAGAGGGTAGAGAATTTGGAAGCAGGAATTCTGAGAAGAAGGTGAAGCATGCAGGAGGAAGAGGGAGAGTTTTTCAGAATTATTTTTCTCTTCCCATTGCAGAATAAACTCCCCAACCTCCACACGCCACTTGTCTCCCACTAACCATTCTCAGAATGCTCAAACCGTGACACATGGCAGGCGCATGCAGTGGAAGTGTGAGTGCATTTTGACGTGTCACGGTGCATTAAAATAGTGATCAGAGAATGAATTAGTGTGTATTAATTATCAGGTTCTCACAATTAACAAAGCTTAGAGAAAAAAAAAATAGTTATTCAAGTTTAATAGGTTCTTTTAAATTGAAATTCTGAATGCGAAATTGTGTTGAATATTTAGAAAGAGAGTTTATCATTCATAATTGATGATTTTATTCCATTCAATCACAATTACCTTTCATTGCCTTTGAAAAATTTATTTACTCCTCGAAAAACTAGCTTATTTATTTTAAGCATTTAGATATCAAGAGATAATGCAGTTATAAAAGAAAATTATGGAGACTTTCCTCTTGTAGCAAAGAATAGAGTCAACTTTACCAAAAATTACTTTTTGATAAGAATTATCCATAAATTATAAAAATTATTTTTATGGATTAAATTAAATATCCATGATAATAAGTGTATAAACTAAATCAAACCAACCACTTTTATTTATTATTAAGTGACAAATTACATGGTGATAGGAAACAAACATCCACTTACAGAAAACGAAACACAAACATTCAAACATGTTACATTAGGACAGGAAACAGACATCCAATCCCAATGTTAGATTAAAGAGAAAGAAACAAACTTTGGCAATGGAAGCCTTATTCGTAACATATTGTAACATCATTTATTCAGATGAGGCTATGGTTGATGCATGACTTGTTTAGCTGACAGGCAAAATGCCTCTAAGAACGGGCCAACCATCAAGGATAGGTCTGACATCACCGATAAGAGTGTCATCATATGCACCTGGGCTGAATTTGATACGCACATACTTGTCTCCTTTGAAAAGGTAAGCTTCAGGCTGCTTATGAGAAGCAAAACACGCATCAATTCCACTTTCAAAGATGGTACCATTAAGAACAGGAAAGCCATCACCGATGTTGCGAATGTTGCCAACAAGCTGCTTCGAATCATAGGCTATGCGAACATACTTATTGCCCTTGAATAAGTAAACTTCTTTTCCTCTGGTTGATCTAAATGCAGAGTCTATGCCATCAGCAAACACAGTGTTTTTTAGGACAGGAAACATTTGAGCAATTGTTGTAGGACCTGCGAGTATCTTGTCATTTGTTGTACCTGGAGCATAGTCTATGTAGGCACAGAGGTTGCCGGAGAACACATATGCTTCACTCGCTTCAGTGTCAAAGGAACAGTCTATTCCAGGTTCTGCAAATGGCGTTCCTGCAAGTGATGGAAAACCACTACTAATCGAACGCAGATTAGTCAAAATCTTATCTTCTGTTTTCCCGGGAGTGTAATGCAACCGCACATACTTGTTCTTGGCGAAGAAATACACTTCATATTCTCTTGATGAACGAAATGCAGCATTGATGTAAGGAGGGCTAGACATGTTTCTTAACACAAGAAGAGATATGATTTAAGGATGCTTACATTCCTCTCCGAGACACCTATTTATTCTGTTGTGGAGTGGGAATTTCCTTACTTGGTATTACTTTAATTTTATATATTTTTCTAATACTTTAGTTAATTAAATAATTTATTATAATATCTTAGCTGAATATGTGAAATAAAATATTCAAACGTATAAAAATATATCATTATATATATATTCTTATCTAACCAAAAGAATATTGTGGTCCATTTGGTAAAGAATATAAACAAGACTTCGTACCAAATTAAAGTGTAGGTCTCATTTTCGTTCCCCACTTGAACCGAAAGTCATGACAAAAACTAAATGGAGAATATACTGCAGATAACTTTGAAAGTGATAGTGGACTGATGAAAAGGAATGTACGATGTGTGTCTGTTAATTCCACTCGCACAGTTGTCGTAAAGAAACATAAATGATTGAGAATGAGGATGCAACATCGTTTCCAGGTATAAATTTTGGATTTCTTTTTCTTTATTTTTTTTACCTTATTTGATGTTTTTTTAAGGTTTAATACCCAATTTTATCCCCACTTTGGTTCGGAAATCTCAAGTTAGTCCCTTTTTAGAAATGTAAGTGCAATGGATCCTTACTTGTAATTATTTGAGTCTAATGAGTCCCTTCCGTTAAATAGAAGGAAACGGAGTTAGTGGGCTGATGATGTGGCAGTTGTCATTGGTGAGGTGTCAAGACGCAATTGTGTGCGTGCTTACGTGGTGTTAGGGTTCCCATTTGCTAATGAAGCGGAGGCAATCCTACTTAGTTTCCAACATTACCTGGTGATGCTAGGAACAACTGTACTGATTCCCAGCTCTCTTGTTCCTCAGATGGGAGGAGGAAATGTAAGAACCTACTGGATGCTCTTCTCATTTCTTAGCTTCAAAATCTGCTTTCTAAAACTATTCTACATTTCTCCTCAGGAATTTCTCTTTCCAAAACATATGTTATTACAACTAAAACGCAAAACAACTGGGAGATATTTTTCTCATATTCCTCATCTCTTTCAATTCCACACATTGCTCTATACATTAATTTGTGCCAACAACCATTTCAATCATTCTGGCAGGTCGCTACAGTGACATTGTGTGCAACTGCAAGCACCATAATCACAACAATGTGTTCAACTGCAAGCACTCTCCCTCGGCAACCTTGGACCTTCTCATTCTGCTCCTCGTCCTCTTCTCAGGGGCCTTCCTCCTCTCCTCCTATTTCTCATACATCTTCCATTCCCTCTCCCTCCTCCTTCCCTCCCTCCCTCTCTCCTACCTCCTCCCCTTCTTCCTCTTTTTCGCCCTCTCCCTTGCCGCCGCCGACTTCTACTGCGGCCCCCGATCCCGCCGCTGTTAGCGCTCCGGATGCAAGGGCCTCAAGAAGGCCATGGAGTTCGATTTGCAGATTCACCGCTTCGGCTCCGCTCCCTCCCCTGATGCCTCTGCTGAAATTGACCGCCTGCCCTGGAAGGGCGGCACCGAGGCCAACCACGATTACGAGTGTCTCCGCTCTGAACTCCGCAAGATGGCTCCTCCAGTAGTAGATTAATATTTGTGATTACTGCCTCTGTCTTCTTCCTCGCACACGAACATGCCCTAATCTCCAACAAATCACCCCCAAATCATTTTATCCCCAATTTTTAATAAAACCCAATTTGAAAATGGGAACCCTAACGTAAGCACGCACACAATTGCGTCTTGACACCTCACCAATGACAACTGCCACATCATCAGTCCACTAACTCTGTTTCCTTCTATTTAACGGAAGGGACTCATTAGACTCAAATAATTACAAGTAAGGATCCATTGCACTTACATTTCTAAAAAGGGACTAACTTGAAATTTCCGAACTAAAGTGGGGACAAAATTGGATATTAAACCTAAAAAATATAAAAGTATATATTTTGTGAATTAAATGTTACAAAAGAAATTATTAAACAATAATAATTGTTCTCAAGAGGAAAAAGTTTCTGGACGCCCTCTTTAAAAATATATTCATTTGACCCTTTATTTTAATAATATAATAATACATATTACACTTTTAAATCAAAAAATAATATAAACATAACTAAAACATTAGGATTATTGGATGCTTCTTTCTTTTCCTAATGTTACAAGTCTAGATTTTCGTTTTCCTCTTCTGTAAGTGATTGTTTCTTTCCTATTTTCATGTAATTTGTATGCTTAATTGTATGCTTAATTATAAATTATCCTTAGTTAAAAATATGATAAAAATTCTTTCACCTCCTTATTTTTAATACTTTTCAAAATAATGTTTTGGAAGGTATCTCAAATTTAAAAAATATCTAATTCGAAATATAAGAAAGAAATTTGAAAAGTGGATTGAAGAAGAGATATGCAAGGGAGGAGCTATGAATGAAGGTTGCGAGAGGATTATGGTTCACTTTACCATTGACTCAATATTTTATAAATTAGGGGATACATTAAGGTGTTGAGTGAGTGGTATTTCAAATTTACAAACGTTTCATCCCAATATCTTTATTTTTAAAAAACGTAATATATTTCTTTCTACTTTTCTTCAAATTATTTTATTTACTAATTTTAATCAAATAGCTAAAAAATCTTTGGAAGTACTTTAAAAAATAGTCACAATTAGAAGGTAAAAATATTATCTTTAACAATACTTATGAACAAATAAGTTTATTAACTTTCTTTTTCATATTTGATTAATTTTCACTAACAAAATTCTTGAAATTATCGATATAATTTTATCAATGAAAATAAATCTGCCAATAAATTTGAATTATCGACAAAAAAATTTATTGATAAAATTCGTTGGTAATACATATTTTACTTATCGATAAAAAAATTTGTCGGTAAAATCCGACGATAAATTAGATGCGCATTACCTACGGAAAAAATCGTTGGTAAAAAAGCCAAAATTTTTCTTCTCATTTTTTCACTTGTCGACAAATTTTTTCGTCAAAAAATATATTGTTAAATCATATTTTACTTATCAGCAGAAAAATTTGTTAGTAAAATCCATCGATAATGTATATTTCACTTATCGATGAAAACATTCGTCGGTAAATGAAACATGATGTAGCCTCTACATTCCTCCACTTCTTTATCCAGCTTAGGTCATCTCCGCCTACAACGACGTTATTTAGGTCTTCCACTTCATCTTCTTCTTTTCTAACATGTGCAGTGGAGGGACAATGTCTCTTTTCTTCCTTTTTCACACTCCAAGTATTGTTACCATTGTGCAACGTAGTTGTTGTCCACTCTAAGCTCGTCCAAAGCCAAAGTTTTTCACTACCATGCAACGTGTTGTTTGGCATGAACTTTAATAATTTTTTCTCCAAAATTTTATCAAAACTTGTAATAAAGGATTCAATTGGATTGAAGATATTTTGTTTGGAATGTGTTCATTCTTTTGAATTGGTAAAATTGAAAGAAAGAAGAGGGAACACAAGGAAGAAGATGAACCAGATCGCGGTATTTACTAACGAAAAATTTCGTTGATAATTATTAACAAATTTTACCACGAATTTTTATCGATAATTACAAACAAAATTTACTTATAAAATTTTTCTGTCGACAATTACCAACGAATTCACCAATAAAAAATCTCAATAATTATCAATGAATTTCCTGACAGAAAAATCCATTGATAACTATCGACAAAACAAAAGTTTTGTCAATAAATTTACCAACAATGCTTTCACTAACAAATGTTTAATTGTCGATAAATCATCAATAATTTTAGTTTATTGTCAAATTTTGATAGTTAATAATATCAAATTTTTATTGTAATATTTATTAATTTCTAATATACTTAGAGGTATAAGAAAATAAGAATATATATAATTACAAACAATTTCCTTTTATCAAGATAACATGAAGTATACTACAAAAAATTTATTACGTATGTTGAAGCTTTTTCTGACAATGAACTCTTAAGCAAAAGGACAATTAAAAAAAAAGTCGTCCTTTGTGGACAAGATATTTTTACCATTTAAAATTTAAAATTTAGTATTTGTTATTTAGTTTTTAGTTTGATTTAGTAAGTTGGATTATTTTTTTATTAGTAGTTAAGGCTAACATAATTCTAACTATTAGAAAAGGTTAATTTAGTTTTGATTTAAGTATAATTAGTGATGAACTTTGGTAATTAGGTTAATTGATGTATTTATTATGGAATAGTATTATATTTATTATAGGAATATTCATAGGATTTGGTGAGAATATTTATTATAATTAATTTATCTAGTATTATTTTTCAATTTTAATGAAAGGAAAGTGCACAAGTCTCCCTTAACTTCTTGGCAACTAGTATTGTTTAGAATTTTTTTTTTAAATTATTGTTACATTTTACAATATTAACTTGATACGGTAGATAACTTTTTTAAATTAAAAAATTTTCAAAATTTTGAAAAAATAGAAACAACATGTTGCTACCAAAAAAATCAAATTGACGAAAATTAAAATTTTATTAAACATCCGAATAAAATAAGAATCAAATTGAACTAGACAAAAATTGGAACCAAAATTATATTTAAACCTTTCTTTCAATTACTGAGTTTAAGAGATGGATGTTTTTAATCGATTAAATCATTAACATAATTTATTAAAGCAACAATTTTTATTTTTTTAAAATTCAAAAATCTCATCTTTAATCAATTATCTCATATATAATCGACTAATAATCAAGAAAATTCATGTTTATTGTGTTTTTTCTTTCTTTCTTAAATTTGTTTTTTGTAAATTGACTAAGTGTTTTAATTATACATCATTCTGTCATCTTGTTAATTGAATAAGAAAGTATTTTTCTTCAAAAAATTGTTTTAAAATTGAAAAAAAAGTCTGAAAAAGAACTGATTCACCACTTTTTTATTGAAGAAATTAGTCATTAGAATATTAACACATATGTCTCAACTCCCTTTTCAAACTCAGCATGCAGTTTATCTTTTAATTTTGTCCAGTGAACGCCCTTCTTCTTGATATACTTTGAGTTCTCAATCATTTCCCATATTTTCAATCTTATGTTAATTTTATTTCAAATCTCTTTTCCAATTTCCTGTTTTTAAGAAAAAAATAATGCATGAAATTATTTAAGAACAGATACTATATCATTTTATTTATTACATTTGAGAGTATGAAACTTGTTAGATTAATATTTTTATCATTTTTAGGAGGATTTTGGTAAAGAAAATTTACTGATGTAAACTTTATTCAGGATATTATATATAATACTATGTCATGTAATATTTATTGGGATTGCGGGAAGAGAAGATAAAGTTATTTGGATTTTATTTAATAGATTGATTGTTTGATGAATCTTCAAAATACACTTATTTATTTAATAATATCTTATCTTATTATTTTGTTAATTGAGAAATTTGTTCTAATAAATTTGAACTTTTTTAATTGTAAATATTTTTATTAAATTTTATCTTATGAGTTTTTGTAAAACCTTTAATATGGACATTTTTTTTTGTGGTTCATTAACCTTTACATACATTATAGACGAAGAAGAATAGTTAGTGTAATTAGATAATGTTGAATGATCTTAAATGCCATTTATGTGAGGAATGAAGTCTCCCGTTGGTGGGAAGTTGTAAAGGGGTATGTTTGGTGGCTATAAAAGAAACCTCTTACTCCCTTTGTTATACATTCTATTCTCTCCTTTGTTCTCTCCTTTCTTGTATTCTCATAATTTTGAGAAGTTTTGTATTGAAAGAGGGAGGTGCTGTAAATGTTTTTCACTAGTATAAAATTTTCATTTTTGCCTATTATCAGTATTTTCTCTTCTTTATTTTAGTTGTGTGTGCTTGTGTTGTATGAATGATACCCAACAGTGGTATCAGAGCTATAGGTTTGTATTCCGCTGCTATTGTCATTAGAATAGTGTTGGTAAAATTCTGAGTATGCATTGTAGTTGCGGTTTAATCCGATCTTCCGCATCAAAAAAGAGTTATTACTGGAAACGTTTGGTAGTGTGAAAGTACTGTCAAGGACAATTGCATAGCTGTAATTGAAGGAAAACCCGCAAAAATGACGGAGCAGAAGTGGAAAGAAACGTTGTAGTAAGTCATAAAAGCTCAGAAGATCATGACATGTGCTTATAGGAGATACGTTGTAGAAAGCTAATGCAATGGTTGCATTGACAAGTCAAGAAGAAACGGTGTTGACGTGACATCGTACTTGGACATATGTTAAAGTGAAGTTTGCAAGGCGGAACGTAATCTGTACTCGGACTTAAGAAGGTTGTTTTACCTTTGTGCGAGCACTGTGTGATAAGCCAACAACATAGATCGAAGTTTGCAAGTTTGACTACCAGAAAAGAAAACACAAGAAGACTTGGCTCATTCTGATCTAAGAGAATCACCAGAGTTATTCCTAGGAGGAGCAAAGTTTATTCTAGGAGTTTATGAGTGTATTACATCAAGAGGAAGTCAAATGTGTTGTTGTTACCAGTTCAAGGAAACCAAAGCACGAGTAGAGCTTGAAACTGGGGAAAGAATTAAGTGCTTGGGCTATGCTAACAATGTGAAGGGGTATTGCCTGTGAGTTCCACCGCTCACAAGGTTATTGTTAAGCAACAATGAAATGATGCCCCAACCAGAAGGCTTTGAAGAACAAGAAAACTTAGTTTACAGGTTGAACAAATCTCTATACGGTTTAAAGCAGGCGCCAAGGTATTGGTATAAGAGATTTGATTCCTTTATCATTAGCCTCGGATACAACAAACTAAGTTCAGACCATTGTACATACTACAAGAGGCTTGAGGATAATGATTTATCATTTTGTTGTTGTATGTGGATGACATGTTGGTGGTAGGCCCCAACAAAGCTCTAATCCAAGAACTGAAGGCACAATTGGCTAGAGAGTTTGATATTAAAGGACTTGGAATCGGTAAAGAAGATTTTAGGGATGCTAATTCACCGAGATAGAAAAAGATAGGAAGATTTGGCTTTCTCAGAAGTAAAACTTACTGAAAGTCTTGCGACGCTTCAACATGCGAGAGTGCAAGCCAGTTTTACCCCATCTTCTATCAATTATCCTCAAGTATGAGTCCTAACAGTGAAGTGGAGAGGATGGAAAAGTCTCGAGTATCGTATGCATCGGTGGTGGACAACCTTATAATTGCTATGATGCGTACAAGACCAGACATTGCACAAGCAGTGGGAGTGGTTAGTATGTTCATGGTAGGTTTAGGTGGAGAGCACTAAAATATTGATCAGGTGTTGCATTGCGTTTCGGAGAATCAGAATTAGGTGTCAAAGGTTATTGGCATATTTACGTTAATTCGATTCTACTGAAGTTTATCAGAAGAACAAGCAACACGAAGGCAAAGATGGTGTGAAGATTTGATTAGTTTCATCAAAATCTTCAAGTGGGAGATTGTGAGGAATGAAATCCCACATTGGTGGAAACTTGTAAAGGGGTATGACTTGGTGGCTATAAAAGAAACCCCTTGTCCCCTTTGTTATATATTCCATTCTCTCCTTTGTTCTCTCATTTCTTGTATTCTCATAATTTTTGAGAAGATTTGTATTGAAAGAGAGGTGTTGTAAATTTCTTCCACTAGTATAAAATTTCCATTTTTGCCTATTATCAGTATTTTCTCTTCTCTATTTTATTTGTGTGTGTTTGTGCTGAATGATACCCAACAATTTATAGTTTAGATATTGAAGAAAGTAAGAATAGTTAACTATTGATTGATATAATTGATTAATGAAAATTTTTGTTCTTTCTTTGGTGAGCATTTCTAAGACAGAGCCATCAAAATGAGTAAATCTTAGAGGTTGATTCATATAAAAAAGTTTCTACATATCACCGTGTAAGAATGCTCCGAGAGAAGAAATCAACGAGTTAGTAGATAAATTATAGAAAATTTAAAAAAATAATATTAATCAAATTAATCGATAAATTAAAAATTAAAAAAATCATATTATTACACAAATAGTGACAAAAAAAATATTAACTATTTAAACAAAAATAAAATTTATTTTAAATATTCAATAAATTAAATTTTTTTAATAAAAACTAATTAAAAATACTCAAATTTATTGAATATTAATCAAATTAAAAATACTCAAATTTATTGAATATTAATCAAATTAAAAATACTCAGTTTCTACTAAATTATAGAAAAAATTTCTATATATAAGTGATAGTTACATAGACATCTCCTAATTCTTAATTATTTAGACAATAATCATAAATGTTTTCTTTAATATTTAATTAGTATTATTTTTAATTTTATATTTTTTAAATAAATATTTTTAATCAAATTTCATATCATGTATAATAATTTAATAAATTCGCATAAAGCATGTGCAACATACTATATTTATATTTAAAAATGAGAACAAGAAATATGTTGTTAATTTTTTTTTTTTTTTAGTTTTTATTATAATATGTTAAAAGCTTTAATTGGAATATAAAAGAGTAAATATGTTTTTAATTTATAACTTTTGAGGTGAAATTATAATTTGTTTATGTTTTAAATTTTAATAAGTTCAAATTTTAAGAGTAAATAAATATAATATTTTTAATTCAAGATTTTTGAGTAGTTATCATGGTTTTATGTGTTTCAGCTCAAATATTCATTTAGAATATCGTTTAACAAGCTCAAAAAAGTTATTATGTTAAAAGAGTTATATTTAAGTTTTAGGACTAAAATATATCAAAATTTATGTTAATTTAAAACATAGTTCAACAAGTTCAAAAATTAATGTCGTGTTAAAAATATTATATTATTTATTTTTTAAATTTAAGAATCAAAATATATTAAAATTTTAAATAAGAATGAATCTAATATGTTAAAAAGTTATTTTTAATAAAAGTATATCATCTATACAAATGATATATTTGGTCTCAATCAAAATAAAACAACGTTAATTCATTTTAAAATTATATATATATATATATATATAGAAAATACAGTAAAAATCACTTGATATTGACATTGATACTTGTACGTGTCACTTGACATTGATAATGTCACTTATTATGTCAAGAATCTTCCTTGAGTAACAACAAAAATATTACAATTTTTTTTTAAATTGTTAAAATTAAATTTTTTAATAAAAGTTATAAAAAAAACACATAAACACGTACTATTATGCCGTTAGTAATTTTTTTAAATACATAATTGAGACATTTTGTTGAAAAAAAAGTTAAATGAACACTAAATTAAAACTTCTCAACTAAATAAATAATTAAATCATTTGTTTATATCTTAAACTTTGATAAGTTTTTAAATTTAGGTTTAATATCCAATTTTATCTCCAGTTTGGTTGGCAAATCTCAATTTAGTCTCTCGTTACAAAAGTGTTTGAAATAGATTTTTACTTTTAAATTTTTGATTCAAATTAGTCATTTCCGTTAAATATAACCAAACGGAGTTAATAGGATGATGATGTGGCAGAATGCAATGATAACGTGTTATTCTTATATTATATGCATAGTGACGTGTTAGAAGTTAAACTGGATATTAAAGATTAAGTATTTGAAATTAGAGAAAAATCGATTCAGGGCATTTTCTTTTCTGCTAATCACATATGTCTCCCCCACCTCCACAAATTCCAAACTCATTCATCACTCAACATACAAATACTTCATCACCTCTTTTCACCCAAACCCCAAACTCATAGAGCACCTCCATAGCCACCAATCAAAGCTGCAGACTGCCCATAGTGTCGGGGAATAGAGCTCATAGCGTCGGAGAACTTCACTTCCTTCGCTGTCATAGAGGCGCTGGGGAGTGCCCTCACCAACAAGTACTCCGAGGGTATGCCCGGCAACCGCTACTACGGTGGCAACGAGTTCATCGATCAGATTGAGAACCTGTGTCGTTCCCGCGCCCTCGAGGCCTCCCATCTCGATCCCTCCTGGTGGGGCGTCAACGTCCAACCCTACTCTGGTTCTCCGGCCAACTTCGCCGCCTACACTGCTGTGCTCCAGCCCCACGACCGCATCATAGGTTTGGATCTCCCCTCCGACGGCCACCTCACCCACGGCTACTACACTTTCGGTGGGAAGAAGATCTGTCTAGGTTGAAAGTTGAAAGGGAAAGTTGAAAGACAAGGTTCAGAATTTTTCTAGGTTTGGATTTGGAAGGGGAAGCTGAAAGAGAAGGTTCCCAAATTGGGAAGTGAATCAAAGACAAAATTTGGCTGCCCATCTTCCCAAGACTAATTCAGTGAACGTCATGTAAGCGAGGGCGAACGGAGGCAGAGGCGAAAAGGTAATGGGTGGTGGCTGCAATGTGATGAAAGTGGGGTGAATGATGTCGTATTTGGAAGGGTGAGTAACAGACAATATAATTTTTCACAATTTAAAAATGACAATATCCAGCTCAACCTTTGACAACTTAATATGTCAACGCATACAATATAAAAATAATATAAAAATAACACGTTACCACTGCATTATGCCAGATAATCACTCTCTTAACTCCGTTTGGTTATATTTAACGGAAGGGACTAATTTGACTCAAAAATTTAAAAGTAAGAACCTATTTCAAACACTTTTGCAACGAGGGACTAAATTGAGATTTGCCAACAAAACTAGAGACAAAATTGGGTATTAAACCAATTTAAAAGTAAAAAAAAATATAGTCTTTCTAGCTCAATTCTTAGAGTGCCTTTTGAATTATTTATATCCTAACTCAAATGTTATTTTAGAACATTTTTTATCAAACTCAAACATATTAATGTCTTGTGTTAAGAAAACTATATTTATATGTTCTTTAAATTTAAAATCCAAAATAAAAAAAATCACATAATAAATGTAAAACAAGCCTTTAATTAAATTTGTAAATTTCGTTCTGAACAAAGATTTTATTTATTACCACAAATAAATAGATTTTGAACTCTTTTTCACAACAGTTCATTTAAAATTTATCGATAATTATTTTTTTGTAACATTTTAAATTTTATAATAATTTTTCGTTGTTTCAGACTGCAGTTCCCTTGTTTCCGCGTATATATATACTTAAAAATTAAGCATCGAAGGAGGGAGAAGGAGAAAAATCTTCGAATCTTGTTCCCATCTCTTAACTCCAACGCAATCGCTGTTTGGATCACAGTCCCTTCGATTCCTCCTGTGTATGCACATCATCTCTTCTCTAATTGTTCACGGATCAATGCGTGTTCCATTGTTTCTTGAAACAAATGAAGTCTAAATTTTCTTTCTTTTGGAAAAATAGAAAATGGGTATTCCAAATTCTTCTTTTTTTCTGAACTCAGTTTCAATTTCTGGGCAAGTCCCTGCTATTTTCTGCTCTTAGGGAAATTTAGCGGGAGCAAGATCTGCTGTTATTTATTTTTTCCATGCAATTCTTCAGTGAAGTTGTCTATTTTTTATTGAGCGTCTCAAAGGGTGTCTCATCCAGAAATCCAAGGATCTAAACTCTTAGTTCATTGAAAATTTCCTATTCTCAGTTGGCAGCATACTATGTGTGGTAGGAAAGCAAATTGTGATGATCTTATAAGTTTTAGAATCAGTAGTTGTAAGCAAAGTTTAAGCTTCTGATGTGTTATAAGTGAAATTAAGTTAAACTTTGGTTCTTCAGAACCATCATTTTTAGAGTGATTTGAATGTTTTTTTTCTTATATTTTTCAGTATTACTTTTAAAGAAATCCATTTTTTTCCTAGTTTACAAGTTATCAAAATATAGTAAAAATTCTATTCGTACAATATGATGTTAATTTGAATTTTTATTCACTTTCCTAGTTTGGAAACTTCGCTACAAGGATAGATTATGTATCCGTTGAACCAATGACTAATGTCACATTCCAATGACTAACTCTATTCGTACAATATGATGTTAATTTTGTTCACTTTCCTAGTTTAGAAATTTCGCTACAAGGATAGATTATGTAACTGTTGAAACAATGACTAATGTCACATTCTACCTGTAAAAAATCTACATTCTTCCCGTTGATGTTCTGAGTCTTTCTTTGTTAGCTTCGTATTCTTATATTTTTCTGCTTGGCGTAAGAAAGGTGATATTTGTATACGTGAATTTGAATTATATATTTGTGGATTTTATATCTGTTAAGCTGATGTTAGTGTATTTGTTTGGTCTTGTCACGTGCAGCAAAGCCCAAAAATGGAGGGGACTGTTTTCGCTCCTGCACTGAAAGAACTTGAGCATGTAAAGTCTGAGCATGGAGAAATTTTGAGCAAGCATTTCTTGGAAGTGTGCAAGCACATATTGCCAGTAATAGGTGTGTCTTGTTCATTACCTTGTTATTAGCTCTTAAAAGAAAGAAATAATAGATGCTAACATTTTGCGAGTGTTTCCTCCATATATATTTTGTCCTTTTTAATGGTTAGGGATAATCCAATTATCCTTTTTTTTAATCTGTGGTGTATTAAATGACACTATATCCGCTAAATTTAAATGAATTATCACCTCTTTGAGCCAGGTAAGATGCATAATGTGAGCTTTTCCATGGTGTACTTTTGTTGATCCTGTTCTGTTAGCATTCATCCAGAGATTTTTTTTTCTCATCAATACAAATGTGTAAAATGTTTTGATTGCTTTTAATTTTGTTTTCTTGGTCTCTTAGGTATCTATATTCTAGATCCATGACTATTAATGTGCAGAAGTGATTTTTATCTTACAGTCCTACTAACTCTACAACTGCGGCATATTAAACACCAATAGATTGTGAACCATTGCATCCTGGTTTAGTGCTTGTTTAAGCATAAACGGATACATGTGTCTTGGATAAAAGAGCTAACAATTTTCTTGTAACAGATAAGTTTGGAACTGCTTTGGCCCTTGTGAAATCTGACATAGGTGGCAACGTATCGGTATGTTTTTGTGAACTGTTCTATCCGACTCTAATGATATTGTATACTTTGTCAGATGATTTGCTGCAGCTTTGAATATATTATTCTTCACTTCTTCTTGTGGTAACATGGTATGGCTATATGTATCCTATAGTGTTTGATTGTGATTCATTTTGTTTTAATTTGTGGGTTTCTATCTAATTTACATAAAATGTTTTTCATTTGAACTTTTATCAATTATAAGTGTGTACATTATCTAAGCCTTGGGATCATATGATTTTTTCTAATTCTATACCTCTCTGATTTTCTCGGCAGAGATTGGAAACTATGTATTCCTCCAATCCATCCAGATTCAACTACCTCTACAGTTTGGTACAGGTGGAGGTTGAAACTAAAACTGCTAAATCATCATCTAGTTGCACCAATGGGCTTCTTTGGCTGACAAGGTAATAAACATCATGCAGTTGCATTTAACTTGTGTTTTCATGTTGGTATGACATTCCTAACTCTGTTTTTTTGGAGAACTTTATCTAAAATTTGTAATAGTGTTAATTTTTTATTTCAATCATACATTGGATCATGTAGGAAGTTTGACTAGCCAACAGGTTAAAGATTAGATAAAAAAATGCCTCTATACTTAGAAACAAATTTCTGGAAGAAATCTCAACTCTCAAGAGTCCCTTGAGGCATGCTTTCCAAAATTTGGATCTTAATGTGACTTGAAACTGGCCATAATTAATAGAGGTTGTATAGAAACATTAAACATCAAAGTGTGTATACAGAATACATGCATGTGTAGATACAAGTATGTTTAACATCACAAATTTGCCTTGATGCTTGTATGTAACTTATGTTGTGGATGAGCACAGACTGCTGTCTCTTTTTTCTGGTTGGAGATCCGACATGACTAGAAATAAGGTGAATTTACAATTTATAAGTGGTACAAACTTCACCTTACAAACTGGTTTTGAAAAGTTAAATTAAGCTTAAAGTCTACTTTTTAAAACTTCTAAATGATTATAACCATAACTCGTATCTATTCTGTTTGAAATAAATGGAAAACTAGTATTGTAGGCCACAGGTTTGGAGTCACGTGATTTTTATTAAGTAAAACTGAACATGTGGAATGGTGATTCAGCAGGACAAATAATAGAACAAACTTTGAGGTGAAAATTGGAGGTCATTTCATACCACAAGCTACATGGTTTAGTTACCTTAGTTTTTTCCCCACAAACTGGTAGAAAAACAAGGGGAGATGTAAATTATAAAATTTAAAGTGGGTGGATGAATTTAAAAAATGCTTTAGGTCTATTGTGACCAAAGGAGCTTATCAAGCTTACTGAAATTTTGTGAGCTAAGGTACTGAGTGAGGAAAAGAATAGAGAAAAGTGAAAAATACGTCTTGATACTGTGATGTTTTACAAACTTACAAGGTGATGATGTTGTCCATAAATCCTAAAGTTACTTATACTAATAGTAATCCTAACTAGATATTAAACAAATAATGATACTAGAAAACATGGAAACAAATAAAATAGATAAAATAACCCTAAGAATTAATCTCAAAGATAACATAAAATATTCTAAGATCCAATCTTCATATTCTTTAGAGTTGACAAAATGAGTCAACTAACTAGACTATTTTGAACCAAACTGGTAACAATTAGAGCTTGAGTTTATGTTAAGTCAAAAGTAAATGTGGACCCGTTTTACCCTGATCTAATAAAAAACTGCTGAAAGCTAAAAAGTTATTCATGTTTTCACTGGGTTTATGCTCCATTTTGGAGACATAAATTGAATTGCGTTTTTTGACCTGACTCATTATAGTCTGCATCCCATATTACGCTTGATATTTTTTCTTAAGATTGCTTGACCATGTGATAAATAGATCAATAGAAGCTCCGGTGAGAAGAGCTGATAACATGAAGACCAATAAAAGCCCAATAAATAGAGGTTGAGGACAATAAAAGGGTAATCGTAGGGATAACCATAAAAAGGATTTAGATCTAAATGTCTGTTGTGTAGGCTTGATTTTTTTTCACAGTACAAGGATGGTCATTTAGCTTTCTCCAACATATCAGGAGACAACTTGTGTTGTCATTGTATGAAACTATGATGAATCCTTTAAATTTGGTTCAATTAGATTTTATCTTTTATTTCTTAAGACTGTTATGAAGCTTCGGCTAGTTCTGCTTATCTTTCTCAAGTTGTTGAGATACTAATGTGATAATTATTTTTATTTGGTTGTCTGAGATCTTAGCTAATGAGTTGTAGTTGTCATTGCCATATTTATCCTTGCAGTATTATTTATGCTACATTTATTTCACTAACCGGTAAAATCTTTAGGGCAATGGATTTCTTGGTGGCTTTGTTCCGAAACTTAGTCGAGCATGAAGATTGGACAATGTACCAAGCTTGTACAGATTCCTATAACAAGACTCTGAAGAAGTGGCATGGCTGGCTTGCTAGCTCAAGCTTCTCTGTAATCTTATTTTTAATTCTTTGTTGATATAATGTTGTATGTTTTGATAGAACAAAAAATACAGCTTATTGAAATAGTCTTCCTAGAAAATGCTGTTGAGTTTACTATTTGCATAATTGTGTTGACAATTTTCTACCACCTCTGCACTTTATCACAACAGTGCTTCATATTCCATGTTGTATGAAATAGTATAAGTTTTAATATTATTACTTTATTTGTCTTAATTTCCAGTGTTGAGACATGTAGCATTAAGGTTTCTAATTCTGAGTAAATGAGACGAACGATGTCGTGATCATGTAAAACATTACACCAACAATAAATGAGCTTGCATCTTCTAGTTTCTTCGCACTTTACATTAGTCAATGTAATTTAGATTAAAGCATTTAAATACCATGCAATTTTACCTTATCTATGTGTCTGTCGTTGTTTTCTTGTCTTATGTTTTTTCTGTTGTTTTATTTTTTTCTTTTTCCACTGTTCGTTTTTCTTAGGAATTGACTGTACGTTGTATGAAACTGAATACGGTTTTGGGATGTGTACTAAATGTTTGACCTACAGGTTGTCATGAAGCTTGCTCCTAGTAGGAAGAAGTTCATGGAGGTGATAGGAGGCACCGGCGATATCAATGCTGACATTGGAAAATTTTGTACAACCTTTTCTCCTCTACTCGAAGAAAATCACAAGTTTCTGGTAAGAAATAAGATATATTAGATCATTTTTATGCATGTAGAATGACATTGCTTTTAGATTATCTTGATTCTGAAGAATTTATTTTGGATAAAATTAAGTTTGAAGTGAAATTATTTATATTTGGAAAGCTAGTATACAATTTTCAAACCAATGCAAAAAGCTATATTTTTAGAGAAGAAAATTTTGAGGGTTGGAGGTGGGAAGCAATCTTATTCCCAGTGGTAATCTATGTTAGCCATTTTAAACCTTTCACCCATGAACTCATCAAACTTATCTTTTTGAACAGGCTCGTTTTGGCTTGGATGACATGAAAGCATCATGAACCACAGATTCATGGTCAGAAATTCGATTACATGCTCTGATCAATTTTACTTGCACAATATACAAGCACTGACTTTCATCCTTCACTGCTAAGTACTCTATTAAGATCTTACACTGTATCTTTGTGACATCAAAGTTGGTCCCTATTAGTTAGTTTATTACAAAGGTTAAGGCTAAGGTTAATGGTTGTTTAGGAACTTGTTTTCTGAAATACAGTATAAAGGAAACAATGATATTCATAATACTATTTTATTCGTAACAAGAAGAATAGATTACAGATAATTTGTGGTTTTTGAGATTTGCACATATCTTTGAGTCACGATTCGATTGAATTATTACATTTATATCTTATTAACCAATCAAAAGCTCGTTAGACCCTGTGTCTTTTGTAAGGGTTTATAATGCAAAACATTAACCAAAATGAATAAAAATAAAAGTATTGTGTAATATAAAAAAAACAAAAAATACAAATATAATTTACTCATAAAATAATAATTAATACCATTATATAATGATGACATATTTTTTTATAAATGTATTTTTTTTATAATAATGATGATAAATAATAATTTATTTTTATATGATGATATATAATCAACACTTTCTTACAATAATTTTTTAACACTTTTTGTATTGATAAAGTTTATTAAATTGTTATTTTTATATGATGATATATAATCAGCACTTTCTTACAATAAATTTTTAACACTTTTTGTATTGATAAAGTTTATTAAATTGTTATTTTTTTCAAAATTATCTTGGTTAAAAAAATTTCTCTTTGTAGCCTTTATTGAATACAGTCACCAACTTTGTATAAAATGTTAATTTTCTTGATCACGTGTAGGCTTTAAAAAATTATACTTCAATTCTTATACTAATTGGTGTTTTCCAATATATATATATATATATATATATATATATATATATATATATATATATATATATATATATATATATATATATATATATATATATATATATAATTATTAAATTTACACATTTAAAGAATGACAATAATCATTCTTGATTTCTTTTCAACTTTATATTCAAATTAGAATTGGGAATGAATATTTTTACACTTTGAAAATGTAATATTTTATTTTATTTTATTGTTAATCATTACACATACATTTCTCGTAACTTGGAATTTTTTTTCTTTTTTTTTTTAATTCAAACTTTTAAATTTTAAACATGTGTATGAAATACTATTAAAACAAATTCTCCATTTATGAGTTAGAAAGCTGATGGTCCCCATTTTCTTATTTTTGTTTTGAAATGTTTACATCAAGACTTACACCATATTTTGTTGAATGATACATATACAATATTTTATTTACCTCCACTATTGATAACTATTTTGTATAACAAAATACTGTATTAATAATAAAAATAATAAATACAAATAAAATATCATAATAAAATAATAATTTATAAAATTGTAAGTTGAGAAGAAAATGAAAGTGTTAAAATATAATCGATCTAAAAATAAACAATTCATAAAAAGTTGAAAAGGATAAAACATTTGTCTTATTAATAGAATGAGTTGTGAACCTTTGATTTAGAAAGGATAGGAGTCCCAAAAATAGGTTTTTCACCTGAAAAATGCAGTGCTACATAGCTGGATTTTCACCTAAAAAGGCGTTGAGCTACTGGTTTTGATTTGAGGAAGAGGGTGGTTGATCAAAAACCAATGTTGTTTTTGTTTTCACTTTTGAGATTATGCCACCCTGAAGACTCCATCTTCATGGTTGGTTATTTCTCCCACACAACCACCAACACGAACCAACCATGCATATCTTTTTCTCTGCATGACACTTACCTTCAAACTTTACATGCATTCATGTCTCTATCTCAATGCTTCCTCACTTCTTCATGCTTCAGCTTTTCTGATTTCAACAATATTACCACCTTATCTAAACTCATATATATAATATGATTTTTGTAAACTTTTCTTCTCAAAGTAGACAGGTAAGTCTTCTTGATAATAACACCTTTTTCTTTTCTTACCATCAGAGAAAAAAACTTTCTCAACCATCAAGTAATATGGTCATCAAAATTATATCAGTGGTTAGAGGGAAGGTTTCTTATCATGTGATCAGTTGACTCACTTTTTTCTTTTCTTTTCTTTGCTTTTCAGAAGGGTTTTAGCTTATTATTCCATTGAATATTGAATACAATCAGCACCAATATTTTAAGTGAAAGATTTTTGGTGTAGAGATATCAACAAACTTTATTTACATTGATTAATGTCGACCAAGGTGAAAGGCTTCCTTAAAGGATTTAAATACATTTCCCAAATATTTGGTAAGTGTCCGTTCTCCATTCCCACACAGAAATTAAAATCAAAACTACATTTTTCTTAGTGAATTTTTATAAAACATTTCTCTTTAAGAATATATATACATAAAGAGAAGAACACACACATGCATTTCCAAAGCAGGGAAGGCAGAAAACTGATAGAACAGAAATGCTTTCTTTAGAGGGTTTATGCACATAAAAATGCTTTATTTTTCTCAAACTTGTTTAGTTTTGTTGCATCTTTTTGCTTGATGATAAGAAAGCAGAAAAATTATGCTCAGAATTTGAAAATATAAAACTACAAATTATGGTGATACCTATTTTGCAGACGAGAAAGAAGAACAGTTTCAAATTGGATTACCAACTGATGTAAAACATGTGGCACATATTGGATCAGATGATCCATCAGCAAATGCACCAAGCTGGGTACTATTCTCTTTCTCTACTTAACAGTTTTTGTTTAGGTGATAACTCTTCCTTAATTAAGAAACATTAGTCTGTGTGCAATTTAAAATCTTATGCAGATGACAGAATTCAAAGGAGGAACTAAAGAAACCTCATCAGTGATGAACCCTAATCCAGAAGGTTAGAACATATCTCTCTAATTAGTATTTTACATGTTTGTCGACACTTTCTTCTAATAATGAAAATTTTCATTCTCCACTCTTAATATTTGAAAATAAAAAACATAACTTTAATGAAAACAATGTGAGCATTTAAAATCTATAGTGCAGAAGATATATTTACACAGAACATGTGCAAGAAAGGGAGAGAAACAAAAACTAAATCCCTTTATAATGCTGTTTAGATAAAATTAATTTTGACCTAAAATCTTTTCTACAATTTATTCATTTGGTTTCTTACTCATTCAAATTCAGGTGAACGCGAGAAAAGTTCGAGAAATTCGAAGTCCCGCCACCACCTGATTCCCAAGTCCCGTCACCAATCCATGGAGACGGAGAACAACGCGCCTAGACCGAAGAGCACGCGCCGAAGCCATCGGTCCTCCGACCCCTCCTCAGAGACCACAAACCAAGACTCTTCCACCGGCGACTCCCGCCACCGGCGGCACCGGCGCGGGTCAAACCCAGGCGGTGAATCGCCATCCGCCCAGGATATGCCGCCGAGAAGCAGCCGGCGGAAATCGAAGAACTTAGAGGACGGTTCCGTTAAGAAATCGTCGGCAAGATCGTCGAAAGGAGACTCTCTGAGTGACATTTCGATTTCAGATTTTGGGTCTGGTTCTGAAAGTGGGCCTCTTGAGCCCATTAGGGTTTAAATTGGGCTGAGTGAAAGAGAGAGTAATATAATATGTGAAGAAAGAGTTTAGGGAGGGAGAGAGAGAGAGAGAAAAGAGAAGATTGATATGCTGTTTTGCAAATTGTAAATTATTATTTCAGGTTTTTATGCAATTCTTTTATTGAAGTGTGATTTCAACTTCAATTCCTTTTATTTTCATGATTTCCTCTTTTCTTTTTTAATTTATGACTGAAATTAATGTATTATGTTTCATTTAGTCACTGTCACAATTTAATGTGAATTAAAAGAAAAATTAAATTGTTAAAGTTGTAAAATAAATAATTTAATAAAAAAATTAGCATTGAAGCAAGAATATAATGTGTATATGTAACATAAGCATGAATGGGAACTAAATCTTGTATGCAAAACATGTTATTTTTCTACTCTAAATACCATGTATGAATGATATGGGATGCAATATATCAAATAGCCAAAAAAACGTATACGAAATCCGTTAACACAAATAAAACTTAGCAATAATCATAATACTTTAAGAGAACTCCATCAATTTAAATTGAAAATTTAATCTCAAGAATTCATGTTTATAATAGCTAATTCACTTGTATTTCAATAATCAATTTTATTAATAAAAGTATCTTATCATAGACCTCTTTAAAAACTTATATCACGCATAAAAAACAAATAGGGATTAATTGAATTTTAATAGGGACTAATTTAAAAATAGGGATTAATTGTATAAAATATATAAATTTAAGTTTGAATACTATTAAAATAAATGCAATTAATATTTTCGAAAAGGGAAGATAAATCATTTTTCTAAAAATTTGATTATTTTTAGTTTTGAAAAACAATTTTACAAATTAGTTTAATCAATTAACAAAGTGTATGTAGAATGTTTAGTTTTAGAACCTTTACCGTTATTAAGATATAAGAAGATGATGAAAGAAAGAACAAGAGACACCAAATTTTATACTGATGTAATTCTTTAAAAATGCACTAGTTTCTAGCAATCTAAGTTAAAATATCACTTTAACAAGAATTTACAATATCACAAATACACATTAATAATCTTAAATTCTACAATATAATAAACTTAAAATATCTTTCAAGAATTTTACACAACAAAAATATTACACACAATTGTCTTATCCTATCACTTATACAATGAAGAAAAAAAAAACTACAAAAGAATATGAAACGAGTAAGATATGCAAATTTTACATCTCAATCCTAAGTAAAGCAAGAGAACCTTAGAGTCAATTCAATCTTTTTGAATCTTGATAAAAACTTGAAAATTCACACTAATCTCTCTAATAACTCTTAAATATCTCTTTCTCTAAATTTTTTATTTCTAAAATCGTTCCCTCAAATGAGTAAGAAAGTTGAGTTTTACACAAAAATAGTTTTCTGACAAGATCAATCAATTATGTCTTTAAACTAATTGATTAATCTGATTCTAAAACTAAAGTTCACTATCTAGACTTAACATAATCTATTACATTATTAATGCGACAATTTTAACACTTTCAACACATGTATATTTAAAAATTGGTCTAGTTTGCATCATAACTATTTCTAATTGATCATGTTGTGATTAAATTGGGTTTAATGATAATCTAGTTTGACTCACAACAACGCATGTAGCCTCAACTTGTTTGGACATTATAAGAAACATAACCTTGTGAAGTTAAGTCCATTTGAATAATTTTCTAGAATCTCCTTTAATCTTCTTGTAACATCAATTTTTCATTATTAGGAATCACATCATATACTCCCATAAACAAATTTTCATGTTAAAGCTCCTTAAAACATTTTGTTTTTCATATTCATATGTTTGAAGATTTAGAAGAAATTCAACAAAAATGAAACCTAAGACAAACCTACATAAAAAGATGATACCACCTTTAATACAAAATTTTAAAACAATGTATTTATGATTTTTATTATTATATATTGTTAAACTTTTTCATTTATATTCAATATAGAACATATAGACTCGTATTTTTGACTCCTAACAATCTCTCATTTTAAGTGTTAGTATCTTCACATTGGTATATCCCCTCGAGCAGAAACATTTCAATCCATGATTATTCCTTTTTTTTTAATTTTTGTTAGAAATACTTTTTATACAAATATCATAGTGTACTCATTTAAGTTATTCACTAAGATAAACTTTTGATTCTAATATCGCTAAATGATATTTCAAGAGGAAATTCAATAAGAAGATTCAACAACAATAAGACCAAGTCAAATTCATACAAAAGACTAACCCCACATTCAACCAAAAATATAGAAACAATGGTTCAATGAGTCATATCATTTACTCATTGTTTAACTTTCTTATTTCTATAAAATGTAAGTTTATATTTAAATTTTCAATACATATATGCTTCTTTAAGAAACCTAAAATACTTTAAAAAATTCTTTTTTATTAATTTTATGATTTAACATGTTTGACTATTGTAACATCCCATTTTAATAGTATAAAACTACCAAAATGAAACGTTACATAAATGTTAAAAGAACAATTAGGTAAAACAAACATCCCTCAAAGAAGAGATCTACTTCTCTAGATCTATCCAACAACTCATCTGCTTCTCCCTCACCTCTACCTGGAACAACTGAAAAGGTGAATCCCTAAGCTCACACCATTAGGCGATCATCGCAAAAGAGAAACAACATACAAGGACAGACAATAGAAAAGCAATGGTAAGCTAGATTACAACAATTTATGATATATATTAACACGATGGTAACATTCACGCAATAATCCTAGTACATCAAACCAAACAACCACTTGTTATGCATGACGACCCTTTTCACTTGACCATTCCGATTAGTATGAATATGTAGCTAAGACAGTTCGTGTACTTGTTGTGGTGAAACAGTTGGCCTACCGCAAGCTACCACACAAGGTTAGTCCGTTGTCACTCACCTTAGGCCAAGGTAAAGCTCCTAGGCTAAGACCTCCTGCTATTCTCACGACATGCCTCACCCCTCTCTACTTGAGAATAGCTTCCCATATTCATACTTACAACACTTTAAACTACCACTGAGAAGTTCCTCATTGGAACTCTCTTCCATACCTTTGAAACCATTGCTATTAGTTCACATTCACATAGTACACCAATACTTGAGACTATTGATCATCCATTAAAGAAATAGAAACACAATTACAAGTCATTAGAAATCACCCTATAACACAATTTATTCATGGCATAATGATACTCATATTTAGGTAAAGAAAACAACTATGAAACCTTTACCAACAGCTCCAAAAGGGTCTAAAACGACCTAAAGAACGTCAAAAACTGATAACCAGAACATCAAATTTGAGATCCCGAAAACTGAAAAAAACTAAAATCTGCTTTGTTGCGCTCAATGCCCCAAAAAGGGGTGCCCGACTTGCCAGACCCCTGGAACAGAGGCGCTCAAGGGGCACCTAAGCGAATTCTTCTCGCAAAAACGCCCAAGGGCCCCTTGGATAGCGCCTAACACTACACCAGGTTCTAAAATTCACCTATTTGGACTTTGATGATCCTCTATACAAGTTTAAATTATTCCTAAACACTCTCAGGAACTGAGAAACATTTAAAAATAGACCCTTAACTTCAATTGACCACTCCAAATCCCAAATTGACCTATGAAAACCAAAATTCACTCCTATAAGCTATCCAAACTCAAATGTACACTTTTTAACCCCTATATCAAATTTCCAACTGCATAACCAGGTCCAAATACACTTGCTAGTACACCCCAACACCTTAGATTGCTCACAGTCCCTCTGTTTCAAGATCTCATCATTCAAAACCTCAAATTTGGGCCAAAAACCTCTAAGAACCCATCCTAAGATGAAACCAATTGTCTTATACCAGATTTTTCTCATTTAACAGCCTAGACAAGTCCTAATGGGTCTCATAACACACTCCCAACTGTCCCTTTTCCACTAAAACACTTCAAAACTTGAACAATGACCCTAATCTTTGCTCCATATCTGCTTTCAACCATCTAACTCTTCTAACAAGTCCCAATTAACCACATAACAGTGGTAGACCAGTTGCCATCACACCCCAATACCAAATTCTCAATTTCACTTACCAAAACCTCTCTTTTAAGCTTAAAACTCAAGTAACTTGACCAATATTTCACACAACCACTTGAATTCAATTTCAAACATTTCAATATCATCATCATACTCAATTATAATAGTATTAATCATCACAATCACACTACACCACTTATATTCAACATCACATTATCAAAATTACCAATCAAACATACATTTTATACACCCAATCATACTAATTTTCTGAAAATCAACTATAGCTCATAGAGACACCAAATTTATAATATAAACACAACTAAGACAAGTTCTAGCTTCCCTTACCTCTCAAAGAAACTGCCCAACTCTAAAAATGCTCCGCCGATTACTTGAACCGCAAAGAATACCTAGACGAACCTACGAAACACCAAATTGTAAACGGACATAATCCTTAGAACTCTAGATAAACCAATAATGAGTAAGAGAGACATGATTACACATGCAACAATATTAAATTCCTCTAAAACAAATTTGGAAACGGAAGGGGAAAAAGAGTCGAAACTTACTTACTCTATCGAAGAAATTGATCGGGTAGAAACGTAGACCTCGTTGTCGTGATCGATTAGGTACCTCCTGGTCATCAAAAATGACTCAGGAGTTAGAACTCTTAGAGAGAAGGTAGAGAACTCTAGAAAAGTGGTTTCTAGAGATATGATGCGTTTTAAAATAACGAAACTCATTTATAACAAAACTATTTATAATAAAATCGTTTAATATTAAAATAATCGAGTCTCACTTAAACTACCACCACTTCTAAAAATACCATCTTGTAGAGTTTTACAACTAATATTCTTTATATTCAAATTGTTATAAAGAAATTATTTCACTTCCTATAACATACTACTATAATTAATTTCAAACAAAATGTAATCAACATATTAAAAATAAAAATTAAACATCAATCCCACTAACTTTATACATTAATCATAATGTTTTCTTAAAAGCTAAATAAATAGATACTTTTTAAACATTTTCAATATCATACAAGATAGACGTGATTAAATCCAAAATCAATTAAAATGTTTATAATTGCATGACCAACAATCATAACAAAAAAAACAAATGATTTTTTGATACAAGTGACTATTTCAATCTTGGCCAAAACACTTTAACTTAATATATATATATATATATATATATATATATATATATATATATATATATATTCTTTTAATATAGTTTATTCTATATTTAAAGCAATATTAAATAGATTATAACCTGAATTAATTAATTAATAGATACAATTCATTATTACTTATGATATAATAAGCTAAAGTCAAGTATTTCTCTATACATTTAAAAAAAATATATAAGAAGATTAATTTTCGAAAATAGAAAAAAAAACTAAATAAATACGAGAGTATATAGAAAATAATAATAAATAAAATGAAAGATAAATGTATTTGATTAAAGAAAAATAGAAAATGGACAATATACAACGACGTACGGAAATAAGTGATGAATAATTATTTAGATTTCTCCATTTTTATAATTATTTTCACCCAATTTCTTCTACTCTGAAGGTGCCAACTTATATTATCCATGTTTTTTTTTTTTTTAATTTTTCACCTGCCAAATGCAACATAAATATAGTAAAAAGAGAACAAATTTGCTCATTTGATTTTATTTTATAGCTACTCATTTGATTCCCTTATTTAAAGAAACTTTTCCTTTTTAGTTTTGATTCTTAAATATAATTTCTGTAATCCTTAAGTATTTATTTTTTATAAGGACAAAAAGGATAGAAAATTATATGCCTACAAACTAAAAAAAATTTAATCATATTTCTAGGAATTCAAGCATCATTTCACAGAGGGGAAACTAGGATTTTGGGAAAATGGCTTTTAATCAAGTTTCTTCCAAAACCATTCTCATGGGATGATGAAAAACTAACCTTCCATAATTGAAATAAAAACTACTAAAGAAAATAACATGTTACTTTTATTAAATAATTTAATGTGATATCAATTAAAGATTTTGGTACAAGTAACCTATTATCTTTTTGATGACTCACATTTATATAAATTTAAATATTATCAAGAATACAAGTAATATTAATCCAACAAAATATAGTTCTTTGCAAGGGTAAAAGAAACAATTTGGCGGCCCAGAAATTTCAAAACTCAAAATTGCAGTGTTTTTCCCGCTTACCCTTCTTCCCATTTCCTTCGATTCATCCATTCACTGTGCAAATTTCTTCTTTTTCTCTCTCTCTCTCGCCACAGAACAGACCGATCAATTTGCCATCGATTTATTCCACACAGATATGGCCACTCGCCGCGGCAGCGGAGACGACGGCGCCGCCGCCGTTCGTCCCCGCCCTATCTCCGCCTCTCGCCGTTTCCCTTCCCCTTCTCTCCTCAAAGAAAACTCCAACCCTCGCCGCTCCACCTCCCGCTCCAACCCTTCCCTCAAAACCCTCCCTCGCGGCCGCAGTTCAAGCCCCTCCGATCTCTCCCGAGCCTCCGCCCAAAAGCCCACCCGTGATCCCACCCCCAAGCTCACCACACAAAGATCCAAACTTTCCACCTCCAACGCCCAAAAGCTCAAAACCTCCACCACCACCACCGTTTCCCAAGAACCCAACGATGGAAGTAGCAACAACAACAACGCAAAGTACCCTAGCAGGCTTCACGAGAAGCTCGCTTTTCTTGAGGGCAAAGTGAAGAGAATAGCTTCGGATATAAAGAAGACCAAGGAGATGTTGGACATGAACAACCCTGATGCCTCCAAGGTGATTCTTTCCGACATTCAGGACAAGATCTCAGGAATTGAGAAGGCCATGGTTCATGTTGTTCCCAATAAGGACGGTGAAGGTGACACCCACGAAGAAGACAAGAAGTTGGTTCAAGGGTCGATATTGAAAAATGAGGAACTCGAAGCGCGTCTTTTCCCTCACCAGAAACTGCTTCGGGAGAGGACAATGGTTGCTGAGAGTGGTAAAGATAAGCATTATTTGGAAAAAGAGAAGGTGTTGAGCCCTGTTGAAGATAACTCAGTTGCAGTTGAGTTTTTGGCCTTTATTGATAAGGTGAATGCTGGGGAGGAAGTGAAGGAAAAGGGTGGTGGGAATGGGGGATGCAGTGATCCGAGGAACGGCATTGATACGATGCTCACGGCGAATGAGAAGCTTGAGGAGTTTGATGATCAGGAGAACAAGGAAGGGGCGGTTGTGGAGGAGATGGACGAGGCTTTCAATTTTAGGCTGAACGAGATCGGTAACAAGGTTGCTTGTGGTGGGTGGTTTGTTGCGGAAGGTGAAGCAGTCCTCCTGACTCACCACGATGGTTCTTGCAGCTATTATGATATTGCCAATTGTGAGGTATTTGTTCTTCATTTGTTGCAGATTCTGAATGTCAAATTGTGGAGTAGTGTCTTGATTTGGTCTTAGGAGTAGATCTTTTTAGTTGAGAATGAAATGATGGTCAAAATAGATGTAGGTGATTCATTACATGATTGATTATAATTTTCCGTTTTTGTTTTTGTGGCCATTTATATTGGACTTTAGTTATAGGATCCGAAATTATGAATCTTCTCAACTAAAGATACTAAGAGAGGATTGAATGACCTTCTTAAAATATCAATTTAGTGTTGTTAATTTTGGTCTCCCCAAGTTCATCTTTGATTTGAACGTAGATAGTGTTGAATACTGTCGTAGGTCATTTGCACTGTGGTTATTTATGTGATGCTATCAATTTTCAGTTTGGGTTGGTTCAATTTATTTTGAAACAATAATATGCTTACTTCTAACTCTTTCCTAAAGTGCTTACGAAAAAAAGTTATCAAAAGCTTGAAATGATGCAAAAGCTTGAAATGGATGATTAGTTTAAAAAATTATAATTAATGCTCAATGTTGAAAAATGACCCACGTTTAGATCTAATGGTGAGATCTGAATGTTCTCCATAAAACATAATTAATGGTTCATATGGACCCATAGAGTTTCAGCAAGTGTCTTTAATTTTGGTGTCATCAAGTTCTTTTTTATTTGAACGTTGATAGTAATGAATATCGAGGCAGTCATTCGCATAATTGTTGATTATCATTTAGTACTATATTTCTTGAAGGTCTCCAAAAGAGATTTTGAAACGTGAAAAAAATAGTAATATTGGAATTGTTTAAAGAACAAAGAAGCATTATTTTTGCTGACAATTTATCATGCTTTCAGGAAAAAGCTGTATATATGCCACCTGCAGAAGTTTCACCCAACATATGGAGAGATTGTTGGGTAATTCGTGCCCCTGGTTCTGATGGTTGCTCGGGAAGGTTTGTAGTAGCTGCATCTGCTGGCAATACTATGGATTCAGGATTTTGCTCGTGGGACTTTTACACCAAAGAAGTGCGAGCTTTGCAGGTAGATGCTGGAACAACCTCCTCAAGAATTGCACTTAGACCCTTGCCTAACAATGTTGTGCAAAGAAGAAATTCCACCTCTGGCATTGTGGCAGCAGAAGCTAAGCAGTGTTGGTACAGGCCCTGTGGACCTCTCATCATCTCAACTGCCAGTTCACAGAAAGCTGTGAAAGTTTTTGATGTTCGTGATGGGGAGCAAATCATGAAATGGGACGTTGAGAAGCCTGTTCTAGCCATGGATTACTGCAGCCCTTTGCAGTGGAGGAACAGAGGCAAAATAGTGGTAGCTGAAGCTGAATCCATTTCTTTGTGGGATGTGAACTCACTTACTCCTCAGGCTCTGCTCTCTATTCCTTTGGATGGTCGAAAAGTTTCTGCTCTCCATGTGAACAACACTGATGCAGAATTGGGTGGAGGGGTTCGCAAAAGGTGAGTTTGTTTTAATCTTAACTTCTTGCTTCTTGTCTTTATCTAAAATATTCTGTTTCTGTCTTCTGAGGTCACTCTTTTATTTATTTGCCTCTTAACAGCTTGGTGGCATGCTGCCTTTTTATTCACGAAAACTATATCTTAGTTATTTTCTGTATTCGTTCTTTCTACTGATGGCACACAAACAGGAACATGTTTTAGCTATCTTGTCATTATATTGAAATTCTAGTTTAGACCTGATAGTTGCAATTCATTTTGTTATTTGTTAAGAAACTGGAAGATGCCAAACTTAGATCAATTACATCGTTTCCTTGATGTCATGTTCTCCAATCAAATAATATGTGGATAGTTCTTCAAATTTTGTAGAGCATACAATATTGAAAGTTATTCAACGTTGGAAAGAGCATTAAATTTTCTTCATATAATCGGATAACTTTTGTGAAAATAGAAGGGAGTTTTAATTTCCATTCTCATCTTCTAATTTCAAAAAAGTTATATGATGTTTTCTGCTTACAAATATTTGTATAGGAGAAACTGAAAACATTTTTTTACAATGTGATATGTTGGAAATTAGAAATTGAAATGAGAGAAAATTAAAGAGCTAGCAAACGTCCCTAAAGGGCTTGGTTTTAGTCCTTGAGGAAAAAGGAATTTTCTTTAGTAGTACAAAATTCATGCATTTTCGCTAGCATTTTTCCCAATAATTAACCAAGTTTAGAAATATAACATTGCAGAATGAGTTCATCAGATGCTGAAGGAAACGAGGGTGTGTTCTGCACCTCAGATTCTATCAATATCATGGACTTTCGCCAGAAGTCTGGTGTGGGCCTAAGGATATCAAAAGTTGGTGTGAATGTGCAGTCAGTTTTCTGTCGTGGTGATTCTGTGTTCATTGGTTGCTCCAACACAAGCTCAATGGGCAAGAAGCAATCAACAATGCTGCAACAGTTTTCATTGCGCAGACAAGGCCTGTTCACCACCTATCCTCTCCCAGAATCCAATGCACACTCACACCATGCAGCAATCTCCCAAGTCTGGGGTAATTCTGACTTTGCGATGGGTGTTTGTGGCCAAGGACTATTTGTGTTTGATGCTGTCAAAGATGATGCACTAAGGGTTCTCAACACGGATCACTCAAGTGCTCAAAGTTTTAGAGAAGTAATTGGCCCAGATGATATGTACTGTCCTTCCTTTGATTATCTTGGCTCTCGTGCTCTTCTCATATCAAGAGATCGACCTGCTATGTGGAGGCATCTAATAGTTTGATAGTTATGATTAATTCTTAAGAATGTGTCATTGTGTGCTGTTTTTTTTTTTACTTGGTATGCCGAGGACTGAAGTTATACTTTAGAGGGAATTAATTATGTTAGATATGGGTGCTTTGGTGTTGGTATTTTATGCAATAGGTGCATTTCCAGGGTGACCACTTGTCACTGATATATGTCAAGCCAATAGTATTCCTTGACTCTGTATATTTCAATATTCAATCTATTTATGCATAAAATGACCATTGAAAAGCTTCTTTGATTCTGAATCAATAGACCGTTGACTTGTTATGTGCATCATGCTGAATGTGCTGAAATTGATCCTTAATCATTTAACTTGGCATTTCAGATACATTTGGTTGAGCATATGCTACACCAAGGAACTCAAAAGTCCTGATAAAAAAGGGGAATCTAAAGTAGAAGAACAGAAGTGCCATTTCACATTAATATGATGACACAATCTTGTTCTTGTAATCACATGGATAAATATTCCTTTTCAACTCTGTATATAAATTCACTTCTCGGAAAAGGTATGATGTGTAAATAAAATTTAGTATTTCACGATATTATTATTATTTTTCGTTTTGTTGTGATTAGTTTGAGTATATCTTCTCACTTGGGTGAAATGTTGATGTTGTTAAATAAAATCATTTATTTGATTTGATTACAAAATTGTAACATTACCAAGTGTATTTTGTATTTATTTATTTTATTTTAAGGATGTTATTTACGTATTTAGTGTTTTTATTTTAAATTTTGATTGAGTTGTTTTTATAGAGTTAAATGTGATTAAACTTTGAACACACAAATTTCACATTAAAAATGTAAGTTATAAGAAAAATTAATAATTGTAATTCAGTTTCAATGAGCTCAAATTGAGATGAATTTAAAAATAGTTGGAGAAATTAGTATATGTAGTTCAACCTTTTAATAAGAAGCCAGATACTGTTATTTTTGTGAATACAAACATCATTACCTGTTTCTTACAAAAAAATAAAGAGAACATTGTAAGAATTTAATTTTAGTACAATGTTAATATAAATGATCTTATAAGTGACTTTTAAATTATTATAAAAAGTTATTAATTTTTAGTAATGTTACAGTTTATGAATGAATGAACACTTTTTTACTCAAACAGTAAAGGAACACCATTGATTGACTTATGGCATAAATGTTTAGAAGATCAAATTTTATGTTAGCTGTTAAGTTTCCATTCGCATTTATTAGATAACTATTTTTCATCTCACTTCTACAAATTAAATCAACGCTTCCAGTTTTCTTAATTGCAATTTACAAAACATTGGATACATGATCTTCAAACCCACATTCTAAATCAACAAGTTACCAATGATGCTGATCTAGAACATGAAATCCAAAAGCTGTCAGAGCCAATTCACACGACAAAATGCCATCTTTTATGCATTTTTTTTGGCACTAAAATTGGTTTGTACTTTCCATTGATACTTCAATTAACCGGTATCCAATGCATGGTGAGGGATGTGACCTTCAAAATTTTATTCCCTTAGGGCAATTGCAAGTCTCTTTCACAGGACAATCTGTGCACACCTGTGAGAAAATCATTTCAGTTGTCTGAGTCTATATCACGAAAGGGTAGAGGAACTGCCTTCACTGCCCTGAAATGTCCTACGTTGTTTAGATGTTCATTCTCCAATCTGTAGTGTTCATGCAGAAATTGTCAAATTCTGTGAATTTTGTTCACCATTTCATGGTAAAACAAAACAAAAAAGAAGTCATTTTGAGATGTTCTAAAAAATGTTTGAGAAAGTACCTGTAGAAATTCCAATGACCTCTTCGAATAACCTCAAGTGAAGCTAAAAAAAAGTCTAGTAGCCTTCTTTGAACAGGTCCCACATTGAGGTGCGTGATAGTCTCCACCCAAGCCACTCTCAGGACAACATTCAATGCCTGAAAAGTGAAATCCAACGCCCCTTTGTGATCAAAAGACTAATTCATGATTCTAACATTCATGCAACAAATTGGTGAAAGAATACTTACAATAGACATGTAGTATATGCTTTTGTTCTTCAGAATTAGATCATCCCTTAGCAAAGGGTTTTTGGAGTTGGGATTGAAAAATCCCCAGTCTTTGACAAAATCCCAATACAATTGGTAAACTGTGGCCACCCCAGAAGTGATAAAGACTATAGCAAACCATAGATTATTATCTTGCCTGCCATATGTCACTCTGGCTCCTGCTGCAACCATTGCTGAAACATACTTCCCCATGTTGGCCAAATGGTTAATATCATTGTCATCAAACCATCTTCTTGCACACTGCTCATGTGGCATTCAAGTACCATGTGTTAGTTCACAACATAATGAACTGTCTAAAAAATGGATATAAATTCTATACATTATCATGCATCACCAAGGGCATACCTGCAATGCACGCCACCAATATGGCAAAAATGATATGAGATAGGTTATTTCTACGTACAGCCTTCCAGAATGGCAAGTCTCTGGGTGGTGTGACTTGAAAACTCTAGCAAAAGTGTGACAACCTGCTGTTTCCAAATGCCTTAGCAATGGAATCTGAAACCCATAACAGACAATTTAATCTTGATTATTAGTATGCATATTTGAGAAGCAAAGGGAAACAAAATTAACTTCTTATGGGATATGTAGTAAGATCACCTGGCTAGTTAGTTGGTCAGCCATAAAAAAGTCTACCAGAAGAACCTGTAGAAATAATAAGCTAAATTAAAAAACACTACAAGCTCAATCTTGCACTTAGACTACATGCAACGTGGCATGTCAATGCATCAAACTCTTACATATAGTATAGAGAGTTTTAACATGGTAGGTATGACTTTTGTAATAACTTTTCTAAAAGTTCAATAAACCTAACATACATTATGCTTCTGATTGAATGTCAGTGTAAATTCCTTTCACATATCTGCGCATAGATTTTTTTCTCATACATGGAAGAAGTTTACCTTATAAAATGGAGAGCAAGCTATGTTGCGAATAACACGGATGAAGCAGAAACGAGTAGGGCGATAAAAAATGTCAAATGGGCAAATGAGAAGGCCTACAAAGAACTGAAAATGGAAGTTGATAATCAGCACACAAAGATTTGACTTGAGCAACACTACATATAAATTCTATCATAAATCATTGTATGGAGTTTCAGTTTCAAGCAAAACAATGGTATTTTTTTCGTAGTAACATGAAAAAAAGCAATAGCCATTGGACTAACCAGAAAAACAATTCCTGGAATAGCATCAACTTGGCTAGGAGAAAAACCTGCAGCCCTTAGAAGCAGGTGCATCACCATTGCCCCAAACACAGTTGTCATGAGAGTGGTGCACATCAGAAATGCATCTCTGTGTCTCAGTGCTGTGCTTGGTGAAAACTCAAATATGAAATTATGGTTGATTCTCGTACTCTTCCACATGTACAGATTGCATCCATACATAAACAGGTGTAGGCTTAGTAATACAAACATGCTGCACAAAAATCATTGTAATATAAGTTTTCTTGTTTTAATTTTTCAGCTTAGCTGTTTAAGTAGTTACTAACTTAGTAGTCCTATTCTTAAAGTGACATCAATTATGTGATTTCAAGTAAAACTACATACTAAGTTGTTATCCTTTTGTTTTTCTTCTTTATTGATAAATCTCTTAAAGATGATTTTAGCTTAGTGACATCGTTAAGATCAATCACGATACAATCAAGGTATTGTCTGTTTTGAAGCGTGTAACTCCGTCACGGTTTTCTCTTTAAAAAAAACACATTGAAACATGTAAAAAGTATTTAAATTGTTCAGGCCTTCAATTTTTTGAATGTGGTAAGAACAAATGAATTTATGAATCTTTTCCTTTATTTGTTGTTCCAATTTTTTATTTTTTATCCAATGAAATAATTAGGTTCACTTATATTCTCAACATTGATGATTGTTTATGTTTGAATACTTTAGATAAAGGAAGCAGGATGTTGAATAGTTTTGGTTAAAATGACGTAAACAAGAGTCATTTATGAAGTAAATTGAATAGGAACCATGCATTTTATCACCTGGAAACAGGGTAAACTGCATCCATATATGCTTGCTCTGTGTTGGGAGAGAATATACCACACAAATGAGCCAAGATTACGTATACACAACACAAGGATACAGAACAACCTGTACTCAACCCTACAGTGGAAGTAACGTATAAAAATCAATGAATTGTTAGAAAAAGGGGAAACAAAAAGTTGACTTATTGAAACTATATTAGTGGGGTTCACCACTCTTAGTGGCCACTGACTGGTTGCAATACACTTCAAATTTTGGCATCTATTGCATTATTTTTAAGTGATGCAGCTACCATTAGGCAAAAAAATAATGGAATAACATAGTGGAGACTATTTTTTTTTGTTTATATTTTTATATTATGTTCAAATATATTTTTAATTGTCAATAAAATATAAATTTTAATATTTTTCTTCTTCTTTATAATAAGTTGTTGTTAATGAGAGAGAGGCATTACCAACAAGGAAGGTGACCATATGAGAAGCTTTTGGCTGTTGTTGTGGTCTTAAAAACTTCATTGCTCTTTTCCTATCATTGTTGGTAAAGTGCTTTGTGAATGTGCATTCCACTTCATCCATTAGTCTAACAACCTTTACTCAAAAGTATTGTATTTGCATATAACACCAATTATTAATTAGTACTAGTGTATCACATTCTCCACTCTAACAATTTCAGAAAGGATCAAATAATAATAAAAAAAAACTATTAATATTTGAATAATTTTTTTTCTTTCTTTTATTCCTTTCCTAGGGCTTATATCATGGGCAAATAAATCATACCTTATCAGAACTAATGAAATGGGATCTCTTCACTTCCTTCAAATAATTTGTAGAAGCTTTTTGACAAGATACCTTTCCAAATGCCAATGTCACAGAGTTAATTAACATCATTTTCATAGTAATTAATTTAGCAAAAACACTCAATTAACACATCAAGTGTTATTAAATTTTAAAATTGTGTACGAAAATTCAGCAAAGATGGATTACACACCCATGTCAAAGAAATGTTAAAAATCAAAATTGTGATTATTATTGTTATAAAAATTAACATTTTCACAATAATATATCATGAAAAACCTATACACCTTCAATCTCTATATCACCTATTTTTAGTTTTTTTTCATAAAAAAAATACATTTATGTATTACATATAAATATATATAAAATTCCAGTCAACAGTATGTTACTTACACTCTTCTATAAATTAAAAAAAAGGACATGACCCAATAACTATAAAGAAGAAAGAAGATAACTGTTTTTGTGTTTGGAAATTAGGTTTGGTAACATATGGAGTTGAATATATTGATATAAGTTGTTA